>NW_021604710.1:1974173-2045278 GCF_004785775.1 Grammomys surdaster | reverse complement strand
TGTGTGTGTGTGTGTGTGTGTGTGTGTGTGTGTGTGTGTGTGTGTGTGTGTTTTCTTTCTTTTTACTACAAGATGATGAAAGCTAGTTTTGTATATTCCCTATCAGTGTCCTAGAATCAGTCATTTCTCCCTAGAGTGCTTTTCCTTTCATTGGAGCACGGTGTTAGAAACCGAGAACTGGGTGCTTATTCCTACTGCAGTGCTTTAGTCAGCTCAGGAAAAAAGCATATAAGTATCTGTTTGTCTATGATATACACATATTTGTAATATTTCTACATATTGGATGCTTATGTTGCTATTATTGGTACACTTGTATCTGCATTAATGAAGGCATGACTTAGAATTAGTACGTCCAACACTACACCTTGGTGTTTGCTTCCCCTGGGCTCCCCAGACAGTGTTGAACCTGACTTTTCACACCTGCCATTCATTTAATTCCAAAGTGTCTATACAGGGGTAATCAAATTGTTAATGGGAAAAATAAATAAATAAATAATAAATAAATAAAAATTTATAACAGTACCCAAATGAGGAAGCAGCGGTGCCAGCTAGACATCATGTGTACTTGCATGTTCTTTTGTTAAGGGGTCATCATAGTCATCAAAATTACTCTTCCTTCCAAATTGGGTTGACACACTTTTAATTATTCTCTTCAATGAGATTATTTTGTATATTTTTCATAAAAAATCATATTTTTCATAGTCTGCATTCTTTCCTAGAGTCTTTTAGCCTTACAAATGAATTTTATTGTATAAAATAAGATGCAACAATTGTGGAAGTTTAGACAGACCTATAGTGTCATGTATATACACAGTACCTAGGCAGTATTTCTTTGTGTGTGTGTGTGTGTGTGTAAATTTTTTATTGGGTATTTTATTTATTTACATATCAGATGTCATCCCCTTTCCCAATTTCCCCTCCCTAGAACCCCCTATCCCATTCCCCCTCCTCCTTTTTGGTTTTATACCATTTCAATTACATACATGTATTAAGGTCAGTCCTAGTTTGATAGTTTAGCAATACAATAGCTGCAAATAGTCAAGGAACAAGCAAGACAATAAACACAAATAGTCAAAGAACAACTCCCATGATCACTGTTTCTAAGGGCTTATCAGGATGACCAAAATATCAGAGCCTACTTCCCGGTCCTAGCCCAAAGTCATTTTCATGTCTGAAGCCTACTTCCTTGTTCTAGCCTAAAATTTAGATTCCTGTCTGAAATTACTTCTTTGTTCTAGCCTAATGTCAGATTCCTGCCTGAAGCCTACGTCCTTGTCTAGGCAGTATTTCTTTGAAGTTCCAGTTGTTCCTTGTATTCTCCATGCCCCAGGGGGCTCTGGTCTGTGAAGTGTTCCTATAGCTTTACTTAATTTTTGAATGCATGTAATATGAATGTTATGATAGGCAGTTATTATACATTTAAGATTGATCCATATTATTCTCTGTATACCTATTTGTTTAAAAACTTCTTCCGCATTATATACTACCACAAATTTACTTTCTAGTGTACAGACCTTTTTTAGATAATGTTTATGCTAATGGAGATATTATAAACTCATTTTTTTAAAAAAAGAATCACCTTTTTCTAGTGCATATGGATAGAAGTATCGCACAGAACAAAATTTGACATTGTCAAAAAAGTAGCATTTAACCTACAATGTAGCTACTCATTTCCTAGTTGTTTATTACACATTTTTGGATATAATTGTAGGAATCACTTGGAGTAGTGTCTATTAGCTTCTGTTTCTGTAAATACTATTGAATCACATATCCTCCTGTGCTTCAGGCATTTCTGCTACAGATGAGGCCACTTATTTTGCTGCTTAGAAGCTGTCCTTTTCGTATTTTAAATGTCAATCCGTTGTCACCTTTGAATATTTCAAAATATCTCTTCTTCCTCCACTATGTATTTATGACCATTTTTGGCCAATTTACTGCTGCAGTCTTCTGACTTTTGAGCTATGGTTATGTGACCTGGGAGGTTCATCTGGCTGTGTGTAGTTGTTGCTGCAGCATCAAGTATGGTTCTGGGTTCAGCAACTCCAGGTGTACACCTGCCCTCAGAACTAGAGTTTCAGTCCCAGGCGCTCAAACTGTTCTTGATCTTTGCTCCAGTTGTATCTTTGTTGAAGTTTTTTAAAGGTCTGTATTATTAATACTTTAAATTCCTGGTAAGATTTATGGAATTGGCATTAAAACTACTTTGAATTATACCATACTGGAGTTTATGCATGTAACATTTTTTCCAGTGATGAATTTTTTTAATTCCAAATATGTAATGTGTTTATAGTCAGGATTACCCAAAAGATGCACAGTTCAAAGCCAACTCAGCTCTTGCCCTTAGCGTCTTGGGATGTTTCAGAGATTTGCCAAGTATATTTCATAGAAGATTAATCATATTGTTCCCTTTATAAGTGGTGAAATTTATCCACATGATTTCAAGTCTAAGAAACAAGTCAAGGTGATCCACATCTTGAAATTGAAAATAGCTTTGATGTGGAGCGTACTGTGATAACGGGCTAAGTGACTACCTGCTGAATGTTTAGTGTTAAACTATCTTCCTTGTGAAGAAAATGTACATCAACATATAACTGTCTTCACTTTAACGTGAAAATATTGTAATTTGGTATGATTATTAATAAAATACCTCAATTATTGAGTTTTTAATTAGAAGACAGCTCTTTAGTTTTTGATGTCTTTTTGTTTTCACAAGTGGGCTTCCAAATAATAGAGAATAATAATAATTGAGAATAATAATTGAGATAAACATTAATGTTGCATATCTTTCTTTGTTTATGCCTCACAGAGGTAGTTAATTTTAAGCTCATCTAAGTCTGTAGTTTTTCTCTAGGTTTATTTTCTGGTTTCATACAAATGAAGAGGTAATTCACCTTCTTTGTTAAAATAAATCTGTAATTTGCCTTACTGTAAGCCATAACAACTAATTATGGCATGTATATATGCTTTTAATTGTTCACCTAAGTGCTTTCAGTTGTAATTAATAGATTTCTAATTAGGAGGTAAATATTAAGGTATATTCTGGGCTGGAGAGATGGCCCAGCGGTTAAGAGCACTGATTGCTCTTCCAGAGGTCCTGAGTTCAATTCCCAGCAACCACATGGTGACTCACAACCATCTGTAATGGGATCTGATGCCCTCCTCTGGGTGTGTCTGAAGAGAGCAATGGTGAATACATAAAATAAATAAATAAACCTTAAAACAACAACAACAACAAAAATAAGGTATATTCATTATTTGGGGTCTTCAGCTGTGTCCATTTAATTTTTAGTATCAGGGATTAAATGTGTTTTCCATCAGTGCTTAGAAAAAAGGTATTCCCTCCATCAGAAGCAGCTATCCTAGAGAAGCATTTTCCCCTTCAGTACTGAAAACAAAGAATGCCTCTACTGCTGTGCTGAGGACTCAAAAATGTCTGGTGCTTTCAGGCACCATTCATTGGTTCCCATTTGTACGGGAAATCTCACTATCTGCACCGGATTCATATATTCATTTAAGTTTAAATTACTTAGAAGACTTGTCATAACTTCAACTCCATCTCTGCTACAGTAAATCCCAGCACATCTCAATTTTGGCAGTTTGTCTCATAGCACTAGGGCCTTATATGCTCCTGGAAGAAGGGGCACTGTATGCTGAGGTACCCCAAATCTTTCACAGTTCTCCACCTCCCCACACTTTGTACAGTTGTTAGTGTTTACCTTTTCTTCATTTTAAAACCAGTTCACAAGTTTGCTATTCAGTTATAGACTCCAGACAATCTGAACAGCAGGGCTGAAAGAAGAGCTTCTCAGCTTATCTACAAGGTGCCAGAGAACAGAGTCCTGGGAGGTCAGAAAGCATCACATTTACATTAATGCTTTGCCTTTTCCACACTGCCTATGACAATGCAGACTTCCTGATTGGGGAGGAGGTAAGTATTGCATATACAAGTATGTGCTTTTCTGAAAAGTGTAGGGTGGATATGGTACCTTAAATGCAGACTATTACAGACACCATGCTTCATCTTTTGTGCAGACTGTGTTTTTTAAATCAAGTGAGTTGTCAATAGCCAAAACTAATGAGTACCCAAAATGAATGAGACAACCATCCTTCAGCTCTCAGAAGAATATTATAAAAAGAAGAATGTTTTGTTGAATGGGGAGATACTACATACTTTAAAAATCTCTGCAATTGTTCTCTTATACGAAAATGAAAAGTAGATTGTGAAGGCGAGTCCTGGTAAATACATCTCAAAAGAACTCTTGCATCTAAGGGAGGTGAACATTGAAGAAGACATGGTGGGAAGCCAGAGGATCATGGAGTTTGCTGTGAGACTGTTTCCTAGTAATATCAGAAACTATACCCATAATGTCTCACTGCATAGTTTTAATGTCGTCTTGACCTAAGCTAAAGTCATCTGAGAGGAGAGAACCTTGATTAAGAAAATTCCTCCATAGGATAGAACTGTAGGTAAGCCTGTAGGGTATTTTCTTAATTATTGAATCATGGGGGAGGGCCCAAGCTATAGGGTGCCACCTCTGGGTTGTGTCCAGGATTCTCTAAGAAAACAGGCTGAACAAGCTAGTGGGATCAAGGCAGTGAGCATCACCCCTACATTGCCTCTGCATTGGCTCCTGCCTCTAGATTCTTGCCCTGTTTGAGTTCCTATCCTGACTTTCTTTCATGATGAATAGTTGCCCTGGCCCGCAGGGCAGTGAACTAAGATCTGGCAAACCTGGAAGAGAGAATTGGAGGACAGGGGAATGCAAAGAATGACGATTTGTCTAGAGTCTGATCAAACCATTATTTTAATTTTTTCACACAGGGGTTATATACACATAGAGGCAAGATGTGGGGAAGGAAATGACACAGGAGCATAGGTGTTTTCAGGGGGAGTACAGATATCTTCCAGAACAGGGTTTTGGCTGGGTGAAGAAGCAGGGAACAAGTCACTATGACTCTGTCTATGATTCATTTGTTCTTATCCAAGCTGGCACTTTCCACCAGGGCTATCTATCCACAAGGTCAACGACTATTTGTTCTTATCCAGGCTGATAGTTTTCCACAAGTTTCTACCAGTCCACAAGGTCTATAGCTCTGTTCTAGGGTCAGTGTTTTCCCGCAGAGACCAAGACTTTGTGTTAGCAGGCATGTATGGCTAACATAGGCCTGTGGGTGATTTAGGCCTTCAGTGTATAAGCAAGGTTGCTCCCGACAAATAGTAACGTGGAAGTGTAAGCCAAATAAACCCTTCCCTTCCCAACTTTTTCTGATCGTTGTCTTTTATCACAGCAATAGCAACCCTAAGACAGTGAGCTAAACAATAATTATACCAATGGTCATGCCAAAGTGGTTGGAAAAGAAAATTCACCAGGCCTCAACCTACACAAAGAACTACAAGCAATTAAGGAATGCCAAGAGCAGGAGAAATAATCTTCCCCAGGGAACATCATACCAATTGGTTGTGCAAAATAGTCAATCATGAAACCAATATACATGCAAGTAACATACAGACCAAGGAGGTTATATTTAGAAATACACATGTACACACACACACACAACGAGAGGGAGGGAGAGAGAGAGAGAGAGAGAGAGAGAGAGAGAGAGAGAGAGAGACAACAATTATTGCAAAAAGTGGCATGAGTTTGAAAGACCAAGGAGAGTTATATGAGAGGGTTTGGAGGGAGGGAAGGGAAGGAAGAACTGATCCAATTATATCGTGATCTCAAAACTAACAGAAGACAAGTAGCTTAATACCACTCTTCAGACAAGTCCTTCTTTTCCTTGATTGTATGCACATGACAGCCAAGCTACTACTGCAGCAGTGTACAATGCAAATTAAAGGTTGGAGAGCTAGTTTTTTTTAAATGAGGAATATTTAAAATAATTCTCTGTTAATTTAAAATTATTCCAAAATCTTATTTCTCCAACATTTTCTATCAACTATGGTATTCTGTTATGGTCTGAAAGTAAAAAGCCCCTTCCAGTTTGACTACTATACAGACCATGTGGTCATACAGAGTAGTGCTGCTAGATATGCTAAGATAAAGCAATAGAACAATGGGATTTTTTTAAATCAAACAGAATTTGGAATATTTATTGATTATTTTTTCCTGAAAGAGCCTCTGTACTATTTATTGGGTTGGTTTTTATAGTAATGTGATACTCACAGTGACCTGACATTGCAGTGTCATTTGACCAAGGCATGAGAATCAAGGCTGTGTCTGTGTGATGTGGACAGAGGCTTCACACGAAAGCTCATGTTGGACATTGTAACCCACCATTTGCTTCTCGTGTTCTCAACTGGCTTATCTGACCAAAGTAAAGAGGGTAATGGAGTATGAAGAACAGAGCACTTGTATTTACCAAATACCACTTAAACAAGTAAAACTAATTTCAGCCCCTACAATGAAAATAGTGTCTGTGATTTTTAACTGCAGTGTGGGACAGACCTCTTCTCATAGCTACTTGCTATTTGACAAGAATTGCTGTCACACCAATAAAATCATGTGAGGCCTACAATAGCAATGTTTTCAGCTCTGTGCCCATCCCAAACAGACTGTATTGGAATGCAAATCAAAATGAGAATCGTCACCACAGAAGTGACTGACAGGAGCGACACGGATCTGGTACTGAGTAGCATGTTAGGACATGTAGATGCCCTCATGTTTGCGCTGAGGTTTGCCACAGTACATAGGAATGCTTATGTCAGGGGGTCTTCTGATGCTACCATTTCACTGTCATCCATGGAAAGTTTGATTAATGGTAGTAAAATACTTGAAGTTGGGGTTCTACATGTCCAGTTTTCTTATAAAGTTGTGTTACTAACCAGAAGGGATGGAAGAGGACAATAAATACTTTTATTTATGATTATAACTAAGGGGGATTATAAAATTATTCTACTCATGTCAGGTCACATTTCCTTAAGCTTTCTTCCCATAAATGTCACAATTCAGCAGTAAGGACACTGATCTTACTTTGACTGTCTTCTGCCTACGGTGAGAAATGGTTTATAAGCAGAAGAACAGGGTATAATTTTTCATGGACTGAAGAAATTCTTCTATTCAGATGCTACGTCCCCAAATTAGAAGTACTTAAAAGGGCAATTGCTGATTTATGTGTCTCCTTATCTCAATGGTAAGTTTGCGCTACAGTTTTCAAAATTTTAAATCTGAGGTAGAATTAATTATCTAGTAAAACAAGAAATGGGATTCAGCAAATCTGACTCAGCATTTCTGTGTCATATAACTTTAAATTTTATATATATATATATATATATATATATATGATAAATGTTAAAATTCTAAGTTAAAGTTTGACTTCTTTAAGATACTGCATTGGGCTATGAAGTTACCTGTTAGTTATCTTACTTGAAAATATGTTTGAAAAGTAAAGTATAGTAGCCTAGATTTGAGTAAATCAAAAATATTAAGCTATTTAGAACTAAGCCAATGATATCCTAATAAAATGCCTTATGCTGGTTAAAACGACATCTTAAGAGAAACAGTTGTGAGACTAGTTGAAGAAATAATTTGTTTGAAAAAAGAAGTTGTCTTGGATTTACAAACAAACCGTCTTTAGAGCTTGAAACAAATCTTCCCATGTTATTAAAAAATGCTGTTCTTCTCAGCAGATATATTTCCTATAAGCTGCTTTTATGATACTCTGCAAATTAGTACTGACTAAGTTTCAATGTACAGTATTATGCTTATATGTTCACTTATCAAGCTCTAGTGCGCAGCTCATAACTTGTCACCTCCACACCCTGTACCAATATATGCCACAGTTTCCAGGCTATTACCTGGTGTTCTCCCTTTATCTATTGTTATTTTCCCTTTGTTTTTCTTACCTGTAGTTTGAATTTCATTATAGAGTGAGTCAAGTATTTCTGCTTTTAGCTTCTTCTGCATTTGTCATGCTCATTGGCATATATACTGATTTTTGGAGATCTCTACCAAATAAGTCTCATTTACAACTTATGACATGAACCTAGAAAAAACACACTACTTTGTAAAATAAAATAAAATAAAATAAAACTGATACCAATGCAGAGAATAGAGCTATTAAATATATCAAAGTTTCATGACACCATGTAACATTCCCCTTGCAATATGTCAACAAATCAAAATAATAAGATGAAAACCAAGTTTTTGATCCTTCAGCAATTGAGACTCTGTTCCTTTCTGTGGAAGTGGTTGCCATCCCCAAATTCTTCAGATGCATATTTTTCTGTTTCCCTTCTGCTTATTCAAGTACTACAGACCTTTCTATATAACAATTCCAGACCATTGAAGGATCTAGTGGAATAGCTTCACATAGTCACTTCAATACCAAGCTCTTGTAGACCTTATTGTTTTCTGCATAGAGTTTTGAAGTTGCCTAGGGGCCATGTCTTCTTCATATAGTTGAAAGTAATCAGAGGAAACTGGAGACATGTGAACAGATAACCTAGAAGGTTCCATGTTGTCAACCCCTTTAGTTGCAGTAGGCCATTGCTGTGGAGTCTGGAAAAGGACAATGCCTCCTTTACAAACACACACACACACACACACACACACACACACAGTGGCTATATTGGAGCCTCTTTTGGAGCCTCTTTTGTCTTTTTTTGTGATACTCTATGGGAATTTTCACAAGTCTTTACAATATCTAAACAGTTCAAGATAATTCTTTTGTCCTTCCTATTCTAGGTTTTACTCCATATGTGACAAAAGAATCCTCTAATTATCAAATATGACCATTTTGGTTACACATGGAATCATAACACTACTATGAGATGGACCAAGTCCAAGAATCTATTTTTTATTTATCTCCATACACAACCACAGTCTGACAGTGAGGCTAGGATATTGTTGCAGGTTACAAATCCTCATTGTTCACAGCTATAAAATATCTAGGAATCTCTATCTGTTAAGTCGTGTTCCACATGGGGACCATAGTTAAGCCACCCTACCATATTTGGAGCAAGACAAGACATGTATATACTTGGACAACTACTACAATATCCTTCCTCCTTGAGACCCATCTTCTCAGACACTAGTTTCCAATTTTAAGAACTAGCTTATTACAACTTTTTTTCAAAACCTGTCTTTAATGATGATTTTTAAATGCTTTAACCTTTTTAGCCCACCACCCACCAGAGGTAGTGGGAAAGAAAGGATACAGGGGAAGTGGACCTGTTTAATACAGCTCCCATCTGTGTTGTCTGGAAATCAGCAGTTCACTTCACAGATTAGCAAGCAGAGGCAGCTCAATCCACTCGAAAACACTTCACGGGTATACGACGAGTCAGCAACAGTGGTGACATGGTGACATGACCTAGCAAAGATAGCCAGGCCTCAGCCTCAGCAGGAGTCAGCAGGACAGACCAGGAGGAAAGCCAGGAGAAGTTCTCAGCTATGCCTCTCTCAGAGAAGCAAAGATTAGTGAAGACAAGAGACCCACAAGCATTGTACAGCTAGCTCTATAAGCAAGCCAAGCTCAGCCCCTGTCACTGTCCATCAAGTCCTGTTTGTACCCTCGGAACATGAAGTTTCCTCCACGGGTCTTGCTTCAGCATGTGTCTTGCCTGACTCAGCACATGCATTTGTCTCAGCTGACATCACTCTGCCAGTCAGCCTGAGTCCACGGAAGTGACCAGAAACTGCAGCCAGCCACAGCATACCATTAGAAGTCTTTTTGTGCATTTCTGTCTGTGGAGTCCCAACACATGCAGCTCAACTACGAAATGTAAGGTGGGCCAATGTAGCGTGTAATATAAAAACCAAAACAAAAACCAAAGCACACTTGTTCCAGCTAGGTGCTGGCAATGGCAGGCTTGCCCAGCCCCCACAGCTAGCTCTAAGCGGCCATCTGGCCCTAGTTCCTGCAGCTGGCCCTGCCAGTGTCTAACCTATTCTGGCTCAGTTCCTCCGAACTCTTAGCTTACATTTATCCTGAGAACACCGCCGGCCCGTTTCTCTGGCTGGCTTTGCTACGCCACCTGGCAGGTTTTCCTTCTGTGAACCCCTGGAGCTACTGCTCAGGTTCAACCAGCCATCCAGCCCTCAGCTTGGCTCTGCTGATGCCATGGCTACCACGTGGCTACACCCTCTCACTCTCCCACCCAAACTGCTGTGAATGGAAAACACCAGAGAATCTTAATTTTAAAATTAACCAGAATGACACAACCACTGGGTGTGGAATCTATTGTCCTAAACTCATCATCTATTCTATGTTGGAAATTCTTAAGGTGGTGGAAGCCGTACTGAGTTATAACAATTCCCTGGCCTACATCCTGCACATCCTCTTGCCCTCCACCTCGCTGAAAAAAGGCTGATCCTTTCTCCCATGTACTTTTGTCTCAGACCCAGAAAACCCAGCTCCTTATCTTTGTCCAGCAATTGGCTTCCTGTTGTCTTCATTAGCCAATCAAATAATTAGGGGAAACCCCCCTACAGGCCAATACATGCATGTTGTTAGTAAAGAATCCTTCATCACTCGTTCTTTCAAGTGTAGCAGAACATCCTTTCTCCTATGTTTGCATCAGCAAAACATTCCTTCACGAGTCTGCCTTAGTCATTAACCTGTGTCCACTTCAGAAAAACACTCTTTCATCTGTTTGTCCCAGCAAACCACCATCCAGCACAACAGACTTTCCAAAGAACCCTTAAGTTTCCACTTCAGCCTATAGCCAGAGACTGGACAAGAAGTTGGGACTTTCTGTTGGCTAGTTTATTTTAATTATATAAATTAAACAATATTTTGATAACAACCTTTATCTTGCTCCTGTGAACATAGATTCTTTGTATAGTAATTACTGCCAACATTTTGGAGTGTTTGAGTGTCTCATGGCTGCAACTTCAGTCTTGCTGTTTTTTGTGATAATTGAGGCTACCCTCCTGTTAATCCTGAATGGCAGGGCTGGCAAGGTAGCTCAGTTGGTAGTACATCTTGTGTGCAGGCGCAATGACCTGAGCCCCTAGCACGGATGTAAAGGCTGAGCCTGAAGTGTAATGATAAGGACGAGAGGGGAGACATAGGCAGATAGCAGGGCACAGTGCTACCTGACCTGTCCGAATCATCTGCCGCCAACTCAGTGGGAGATAAGAGATCCCAGATCAAGGTAGAAGGGAGTATGATAGAAGAAGATGCCGGAAGTGAACCTTTGACCTTCATATGTATGCAGAGATGCACATGTACATACGTAACACACAACAAAACCTAAACAACTGAATTGTACATATTTCTTCATAGCTCTTATGTTAGAATATTGAAATCTCCAAGCACTCTGAGGAGCCCAAGTATGCATAACATTCATCTTCCCTGAGCCTTTTCTGAGCAGCCTGAGTCAAAAGTAGGTCGTTCCTGTAGAGCTTCCTGGTGATCCTGTATTCATTCTCCAGTGTCTTCTCTCTCATTTTCCTAATCTATGCACAGCCATAGTTAAATGAAGGACTTGGTCCCTTGAAAGCATACGGACTCTTCCATGCCACTTCTCTTCTTCCTCCCCCACTCCCTGCCCCATGTCCCCCATTTGCTGCTGAGTTCTAAGGATGTAAAGTTTACCAAGAGTGAACCACTTCACTCCATCTTCACGAAGGCAGTTGAGTAGGTTTTCTACACTGTTTTCTAGAATCATTGGAAAGGAGCTCCATCCTCCACCAACAAAGCATTGCAATACACGCATGCTTTCTGTTTTCCCTCCTTGGGTTTCATCTTCTTTGAACGAGCATCTTTGGGAACCTGTCTTTTCCATCCACGCATGGCTCTCACACTTGGGTGTCATTTAGCTCCTGCATCTTCGTTAGCGTGCAGACCCTCGCTTCCCCCAGCAGTGCTTATTATCCTTTGAGGATAGGCCAATTTCAGCCTTTGCCCTGGTCCTGAGCCATGAGGGAGAGGAGTACTGAACAAAAGGATGACCTGTTGCTTTGCAGGCCACATGTTCAAAGTCATTTCAGTGATTTGAGAGTTTAGTATTTAATAGGAAAAGTCAGGATAACTCTCCACAGCCTGTACATTTGGAGTGAGTCAAAAAAGGTTTAGCTCATTAGTTCTAGTCCCTCTCTGTTTTTTCTGGTTTTTCTCTTTCCCAGAGGAATCCTTACTCTGATGTAAAAGACTTAGTAGGAAGCTAAGAACATACACTTAATGGGAACTCTGTCCTCTCTAATGAAATCCTGGCCATGAGCCTCAGGTTTTTTTGTACCCTTGTGGAAATGAGGACTTGCATAGATTTCTAAGGAGGCCCATGAAATCTATGCTACTCAAGACAATTCACTAGGATTCCTTTCCATGTACACCTTCCTGTGGCATGCACTTTTTTTTTTTCTAAAGGAAATGAAAATCTCCCAGTGCCTAGCTGTGAAGCTTCACTCCTGTGGCATGATGTGTCAACAATTGCCTTTGACTTGATATTACTGTGCATTCTCTACTAGAGCTGTCTCTGGTGTTTATTAGTATACGGAACAAAATAATATTGATAGGTGCTTTACGTGAGCTACTTACTCATTCCAGTCACTCTGTACCATTAGATAAGATCCGTGTTTAAAAAAGAATAAAGTAATTGATAGAAGGAGTTTTATTATACAAAGTCCCACGGCTCAGTAGTGGAGTATACAGTCTACATGGGGTCTCAGTACAAAACGCTGAACTGTTGATACCAACTGATGCCAAAAAAGATAAATAGATTAATAAAGAAATTGAAGTCGAATCACAGTATTGTTAACAAATTTTCACCTTGTGACTGCTAATGAAATTTTATTATCTATCCCTAAGATACAAAACTAAATGGAAAACAATATCTAAATTTTCATACAGATAAGTATATCCATACATCATAGATTGAAAAAGATGGCTTTAAATTAAAGACTGCTATTTTGCCTAACACTTTTTTTGTTACCTTTTCTCAGGTATACCAGTACATTTCAGAAATGTTTGATAACCATGACTGTAAATATTTTAAATACTGTCACTATCAGTAAAAAAAAAATAAAGAAATAAAAATAAATTTCCAGTGCCTTTTCCCTAATGACCTCTGCAGCAAAGAAACAGTGATCTTTCATGGGGGAAATTCAGAAGATTTAGCTCTTTTTTTAAATTTTCCAGTTTAAAGTGTGCCTTTCTCTTCCTAAACAGTTGTGTATCTATTTCACTTGCCAGCATGGCATTGGCTCTTATTACAGCATGACAAAATCGTTCATGTTTTGGTCATTTTTGGAAGTAAAATAACTATGTTGTACTTGGACTTATTGTGACACACAGAGGCTAAATTTGATTAATTTAAATTCAGAGGGTAAAAGTGGAGTGGTTATTGAAATGCCAACATTACTCAAGAATGGGATCTTTCCTTTTATAACCTCAGAGACTGTTTTCCTACCAATGACTCTAGAAATTAAGCTCTAAGAACATCGTTGGTGCAGCTTTTCCAAGGTGCCTGCATTCACCAGTAAAAATGCAGTGTGCTTCCCATGGAGGTGTGCAGGGGAATGCTATCAGTTATTTAGAAGCTGATTTATACCTGAAGAGAGTGGCTGCCACTCTGTGATTTCAGGGAAGCTGGGTATCAAGGAGCAATTTTCAAAGAATTGAAAGCTGGTGCTAGGTTATGAATAAACTCAGGAAAGTTCTGACCTTCCCTGTCAAATGATAAGGCTGTAAATATGTTGGCAACTCCACTGTGATGTAAGTACCTATTTTTTCCCATCTCTGTGAGGCTCCCAGGGTACAGAGACTCAGTAACAGCAAAGTAAAACAAAATTTATTATATGAAAAACAATTAGAAAAGTAAATAATCCTGTATATAGTACACAGGAGGCAGCCGCTTGTGTGTTGCCTCTGAAATATGTCTGGAATTAGATTTTTCCCATTGAAACAATAACATCATAATGAAATTTTAAAGGCAGATGTGGTCGCATTTTACCGTTTATTTAAGTGAAGACGGCTTAAGTGACTATTGGATAGAAAATGAGATAGTATGTGATTTTTTAATGATTTCTTCCCATTATGCAAAATTTATTTTATAATATGAATAGCTCTTGCTAAGAAGTACTCTTTTAAATAATTCCATAGAATGTATAACACACAGGCAGCATCCGGTTCCACATGTCTACGTGATGTCTGTGGGATCTGACTTATCTAGTAACTCGTGGGGATCATTTCTTCTTTCTGACCTTAGTGCTATCAGGTTGACAGCTCAGAAGAAAATAAAGACAAACAGGAAGGAATCATTCCAGATAATTTCTGGGTACCAAGAGCTTTTGTGGGGCTTGTTTTGGTTTGGGTTTTTGTTTATTTGTTGTTTTGTTTTTCTTTCCCTTTAAAACACACACACACACACAAAGAAAAATAAACTCGCTAATCCTTCACTATTTAAAAAGAGATCCTTTTGTTCTTTCGAACAAAAGTTTAAAAAAACTGAATTTTCTATCTCCTGGTCACTTAAACCGAAAGGACACAGAAGGACGGAACAAAGACGACAGCCAGAAGGCAAATGAAACAGTACAGGCCACGGCATCTGGTCAGGGCTGAGAGCAGAGAGCTTTAGCCGACTGTTGCTGTGTCTTGGAACCTGTGTCTCAAACAACTGTAATCATGTTTTATCTTGCAAAGTTTCTCTATGCTCAGGATTTGGAAGTTGGCTGGCTCTTCAAGCAAAGGGTCTTAGGAGACTCATTTGTCCTGGCATTGGTTCACTGGTGGCATGCAGCCCACTCACACAGCAGGCGAGCTGGCATTGGTTGTCCATATATAGAAGGAACAGATTAGTCTCCCAAAAGAGCCCTTGAGGTCTTTGTGACACAGTGACTAGCCTTCCTCAAAGAAGCAATCTTCAAGCAAGACAGCAGCTGTCCTTTTCTTTTTTTTTTTTTCTTACAATTTCAGCCTCAGAATTTACAGAGCAACAGCCTGTCCATCACTCACATAGATAGGTTTCATTCACTATATGAAATATAAAGAAGAAAATACCACATGGCACTGTTCATGATACCGTGAGTATCATGTTGGATACACTACTACAGAGGAATGTGACAAACAAAGACGTGGCCTCACTCATGCAATAGGAGAAAGTAGACCTTCAGTCAAGTAGAGGTTAAATGTAAATAGGTCACCCTGAGTGTGAAGAATGATAACATGGCACATGCTATTTTAAACACTTATGACTCTTATATTGAATTATCCCCTCATTGTAATAAGCTCTTTTTCAATACAGAAATTGAAGAAAATTACATTAAGGTGTGTTTCTTTTGGAAATCTTACCATGATTTTGCCTCAGTGAATCAGAAGTTACTTTCCTTGATTCCTCCAAAAACAAACAAACAAACAAACACTAAAATTAAAAAAAAAACTACACAAATATCAGTGCATTTACATTCTGATTTGAAGGGTTTGCACATCTTCTAGAAGAGGTGTGAAAATAAGAATACTGTATCATGAAGACTTGATCTGTACAACTTAAAACAGGTACATTCTAACATGCTGGCCAAGTTTGTCCTAATTTCATTTCTACTGCTGTGATAAAACACTCCAGCCAAACACAACTCACAGAAAGAACAGGTTTATTTCATCTTACAATTCTAGATTACAGTCCTTCATTGAAGGAAGTCAAGTCAAACATAAATGCAACCTGTTTACTATTCCACACAGAATTACCTCCAGCCAAGAACTCAGAAGTACATGAACCATGGAAGATACTGGGCACTGTTCACTGACTTATGCTTACCTGTACACCCCCAATATACCTCTCATAGAATGATACTGTCTACAGTGGGCTAGTCCCTCCTACATCAGGTGATAATTAGGGCAATCACCCATGAACATAGCCACCAGCTGGGTTGATCTAGCCACTTCCACAGTTGTAACTCCTAATTTTACTGTCAGTTGGGTCAAGTTAACTAGCTAGGACTACTTCTCAAATTGCTTCCTGAATATGTTATTCTAACATTCTTGACAAAAACTGAAAAGCAGAATTTCTAAAATTAAAAGTATTCCATTTTGTGGTGTCTCTGTTTTGTTTTGATAATAAAAAGAAGAGCAGATTGTTAGTATTTTACAAATCAAATTATTTGTGCCCCACAACTACCCATTTATTCCAATTTCATAGATTTGAAAACAGGACCTGTACTGTTGGAAATGGATTTAGAGCCATAAAGCTTTTAGCACCTATGCAGTTGACCTTTGAGCAGATACTGATGCCATCTATCTCAAAACTAGGGTTCATTAACAGTGACGGATATTCTCCACACTAGAGGTCTAGAAAAGGGAATAGGCACATTCAGAAAGCTAAGTTTATTTCTCTTAGTCAACTTGCCAGTATGAGCCAGGTAGGTCTGGCTTATTTCTTATAAGGTTCAGGGCAACTGCCCAGTGACGCGCAGACTGATGGATAAGGAGATCTTCTTGAGAGATGTGAGCGAGCAGTAGTGAAGGTGCAGACTCAGGGTAGGAATGAAAGTCATCTGAATCTGTGTAGACTATACTTGATAGGATTCCCTTGTGGGTTATAGGTTGTGTGTGAATAGGGAAATTTTTGGCCAACAGCTGAAAGGATGGAGCAACCATCAACAGAGAACAAAAGCTGAATAGGGTGGGCTTGAGAGGAAAGATCAGATATAGTAAGTAAGTTTTTGGCCATTGAAAATCAGAATTTGGAGGAAATATGGACTAGTATTGGAATCCAGGGATTGACATTATCTAGGTCACTTGGCTGCAGACAGTGTGGTGGGATATGGAGAAGTGTCCAACTGAAACTCAAGAGACCAGAGTCAAAGTCCTACAAATTAAGGAGTTTGGAGAGAGAAAGAGGGGCTTGCCAGTCAGGTATGAGTTAAAATAAAAACCCAGAGAGGCCTATGTTCTGTGAGCCAAAGAAAGATGATAGTTCAGAGATTGAAAATCCATGACAAACCTTATCAAGAAATCAAGCCATGTGAGAATGAATTGCTGACAATTGGAATTAAATATCCAGAGACCATTGGTTGGTTACCTGATGAAAGTTACTTTTGAAGAGGAGAAGGGTACTTAATTGGAACAAATCTAAGAGAGAAGTAAGTTGAAGACAGTAAAGGAAGACAACCATTTCTAGAAATTTTAATGTAAAGAAACAAGGAGCCATTGGCATGTGTAGTTTGTATAGATACTTTAAAGTTTAATGACTGATTTCATAAATATTTGTTATATTCCTGTTGTTTGACTAAACTGCTTATTGCTATAACAATTAGGATAGGTCAGAAAGGTCTGGGGCAGACCTGGGAGGACTGGGAAATGAGTGTAATTGGGTTCATTGTATGCAATAGTCATACACGCCATTGTTACTGAGAATTTCAGAAAACAAGGAATATATTGCAGACATGGTATCGGTTATGAATTATCACAAATTCTTGGAATTTTTCCAAATGATGAACAAAGAATGATGTATATAATATTTATTTACTAAGTATCTGGACAAGTAATCTTCTTTAGATACCTTAATGGAAGTATTCTAACATAAATGTTTTAAATATTTTCTCTTTGCTAATATTTTGCACTATTCTCATGAGGAATAATCACTTACTTTTTTAGAAAACATACTGTGGAATATAAACTTGTGCTTGGAGTGAACTCTCAAATAAAAGAGCATACATAAATCAGTATTCATAGTTTAAATGCCTAAGTCTCTGTTCTTAGAGCACTTATTATGCCATAATCAAGTCCTAAAGTGATATAATAACAGAGCCATATAATTTCCATTTTACACAACAGATGTCTACACAGCATATATTGTAAAGTGTGGTTTGAGCACTGTTGACAAGGCATTCATAAATACTGGTGAGTACAGTTTTATCCTAGTATTTAATTAGATGAACATTGGTAAGGTAGTTCTGAGCCTTTTGTGGGTCCTTTCTGTTCAACTGGACCTCCCTTACCATACTGTAAAGCCCCCCTCCATCTAGTCTACTCAAATTTTCAAGTAACTTTTCAAAATTATTGACACATTTTTGTCAATAATTATTCTGTTTTCTCTAAACAATTTCCCAGTCAGATATTTATTAAACATATAAAGACCTTCTCCTTCTGTGCTGTTAATTCACCCAGCAAAATAAAAGCAGGCTCTTTATCATTTTTTAGAGTCACAATAGGAAGCTGTTTACCAGATGTGCTGTAGTAACAAAATGCTGCATCTTGTGGCATAGGTAAAGTTGGCAGCAGTTGAAAGAAAATGACTTATCAGTGCTAAACGGTAAACATTAGGAGATCAAGTACAAAACAGGGCTTGCCTTTCTTTGTGGATTCTCCTTTTGAGGTTGGAGGAACAGTGGATGTGCAAAGACTGTGGCCATCCCAACCAGGCTCTGCATCTCATGGAAGAGCACTCAGTGAAGAATATTTTGAAACTTAGTCACTACGCTGGCTCATAATGCCCTTCCATGTAGCTTGCTCTGGCTCCACTGTTAGTATTGTTTACTCCTGGAATAAGTATTCTTAGATATTGCCTAAAATGGAATGCTGAAAATAAGCTTCCAAGACTTAATGTGGCAACACTTAGCAGACTCTTTACTCAATTCCAATAAAAGGTGAACAAAAAGATGGGGTAGGACATTAAAAATAAAGAAGCATGAATGACTGTGTGAAGGAGAATAAAAGGCATGTTGATTTTCATCAGTATGAATACTGAGATAGTCTAGATTTAGGAGGCCCCAAAATGTTAAAGTTATATACAGGGTGCTTGGCTGTGTCTTAGTGTGTGTGTGTGTGTGTGTGTGTGTGTGTGTGTGTGTGTGTGTGTGTAAAACATATTTTAAAACTGCTTTAATGTAGGCTATTTAATCTAACCTACTACTCTTATGTTTTGATTTCTATACCTAATAAGAAAAACTCAAAGTGTCTCATGAGTCTTCTAGCTCTGAAATCTTACAAATGCAAGTTCTTTCTGTTTCGAATTATGTGATCAGTATCATCATGAAAATTTACTAATCCAAGTTTGTGAGTGCACATAGAAACAGCTTCTTCTGCTACACATAGTGCGGATCCATTTATCTTCTTCCTTTAATTTTTCCTGCAGACTATTTACTTTCTTGCAGTATTTGCTAATAGATTTTAAAGTACCGGGTGGAATGGTAAAAGATGCTAGAGGTTGGCCTTGTGTTTAATCAGTGTGCAGGAGTATTCCATTCCTACTAGGTCTAACTGTGTACTTGCACTGTATACAGAAGTCAACACAGGGTGTGTTTTGATCATTTATAGTAATGTAATGAATGACTGCTTTGTGAATCACCAGTATCTTGAATGTGTGTTTGGTGATCTTCTCAATTTGCTATGTATTTTATGAGGCTCATTCTAAGACATTCTAAAACATTGTTGTGCAAATGTTGCCTTACTTCATAAAGTCAAGGACTTCAAAATATAAATTGAATTAAGCTGTCTTTATATTCGGCATTTTTCAATGACAAAACTAGGGCAGTTTTTTTCAATTATGCCTTCATCACTTGCAATAAAGAAACACAGTACAAAATGCGATGGGAATGGCCTCTTAGCCCTCAGTAGGTATCTATCTGTCTGTATGATTTCCTGTATTAGGAATTACAGTCTGGAGAAACTGATCACATGATACTTACGCATGATTTCCAGTACACACACCATGGTACATCTTTGCTGCCTTTTTACTGGATTATAGTTTCTTCACAGTAAGGCTGCTGCATATGTTCTAATAAACACAACTGAAGAGGCAAATCGTGATTGATTTTTGTTGCTTCTCTACTGTATAGAAGTGCTTTTGACTTCAAAGAGTTATCTTAGCTGAGAACAGAGGATGGAGCAGAAACCTGTGCAGTGATTCATGGGAATATCTGGAAGTGAATGATTAGTTCATGTGCCTCTGCTCTTCAGTGATGCCATAAATCCTGCAGGAGTTCTTTAACGTCAGGCCGGATGCCTGCTTGTGTCAAATCTCATATAGACTAGCATATATTATAAATTGAGAAATCTAGGGAATGAACAAAAATTCCTTCACCCAGTCATTCATTTTTTTAGCGATGTCACATTGACATGCCGATAGAGGATGAAAGCATAATACTGTTCTCTTTTAGCCATAAAAGCTAAATTTGCATATTTATAAACACTGAGACCCTTCACATATGGCAAAACACACTTTTAAAGCAAGAGACAAAATGCTAATTGACGATAGTCTAAGACCTATATGTGACTTCCCAAGTCTCTAAACCATTTTATTCCCAGAATGAAAATATTAAAGTGCATTGGTTCTTAGAATAATGAGAAAAGCCATGAATACCTAGCAACGCCAAGTAAGGAGGCTTCCCACTGCGCTGCTTAAATCAGTGACTTTACAGCCTCGCTTCTCTTGCCAAGATAATAAAATGTAGCATGTGTATGTGCTGTTTCCTTTGCATTATATATTGGAAGCTGAAGAATCATCTCTCAGGGAGTTAATATCCACCAGTTGAAAAAAATTATTTTCTTTCTTTCATCATTCTTCGCTACACTTCTCTAAAACACCAAACATACAGTGTCTTTAGCTGGATTCTACCAAAACATAAAGCAGTCCAAAATCAAGGAGAAATGTAATTAAAAGCAAGAGTGAATGTCAATACATTGGAAACAAGATACACCCATAATGTGGGAATGCCTCCTTGATAAGCAATAGGAAGTTACCCGCATTGTCAGAAATGTCAGAGGGACACCAGTCTGGGCCTCCGTGCAGAAGCCAACCATCCCTCTTCCAGCCCTCTTGAGCCCTGTATATGCAACCCCAAGCCAACGCATTGCAGCTTAGCTGTCAACCTCCAATTGTGTGGCATTTCTGCCACAGGGCCCTAGAAGTGCAGCCATAAACAGGAAACTGGGCCAAGTTCTACCTACGTGATATGCTATCACATAGTTGTCTTCTGGAGCCAAAATACTCTAATGAACTGGGAATTTTCTGCCACCCCTTCTACTGACAACTGCTGTTATTATAAAGAAAACATCTTCACCTCTTTCAGCATTTGTTAAAATGTGCAGCGTGTGGTTTTCAGGATGTTGGGCTGTATTGTATTCTGATTATATATCTACAGAGAGAATTGTTTTGCTTTGGAGAAAAGGAGGGAGTGGGGGAAATAAGTGTGTGGTAAACCATCCAAACTCAATCACTTTAAAAGAAAACTCTACAAACCACCAAAGACATACTTGCCTTGCAGAGAATGAAAGACTTTTAGAGGAAAGTCAGAACAGTTGTAATGGCTGGTGAGAAGTGACTCCTGTTCCCATTGGGAGGTGCTGCTCATCTAGAGAGGGTTCAGACCCACCATCCTTCCCACGTCAGTCCTGGTGAGGGAGAAGGAAGGATTGCTATGAGGCAGTTTTAAAACTTACACATTCTTCCTTGTAGAGAAGACTTACAGTTGAGTACATTAATCAGATTCCATACAGTCCCCAGCCCGCATGCACACACATACACTTCCTGCAGTGTGTTCCTTACCATGCCTCCATGTGGCTCCTTGGTAATGAGTAAGGACCTCGTGTTGTCTCATTACTGTCACTTGAAGTGTTTATATGTGGAGACACAGCTCTGATGCTAACATGGAGGTCCATGCGTGAACAAATTGTGTTTTTATACAACCTGGAACCAATTACCCATGAGTGGCACTACCCATAGCGGGCTGAACCCTCCACTTAATCAGTGATCAAAAGGATTCTTCACATGTCATCCCGCAGACTCATTTCTGCCACTCGGGCACGTTACATGGACCCCACAGTCTATCCATGCTTCTGTATACATATTATCTCCTGCATGGCACAGTACATTGATTGTCCTCTTCTCTCCCAACAACAGACATCAAGGTCATAACTTGTGTGATTATCCTTAGGCCTGATCTGATTGAATATTTAAGTAAAACATTCCCTATTTTAGTGCCTTTAGTGCTTTCTGTGGCTGTAATAAACACTAACCTAAAGCAACTTGGGGCAGAAAGGGTTTATTTGGTTTACAGTTTACAGAACATCATTGAGAGGAAGCCAAGGCAGAAAGCTGAAGGCAGGAACTAAAGCAGAGGCCACGGGGGGGGAGTGCTGCTTACCAGCTTGCTTATATATCATCACAAGACGACTTGCCCAGGGGCAGTACTACCCACAGTAGGCCAAGCTCTCCCACCTAACCATTAATCAGGGAAATGCCCACAGAAATATGCCCACAGGTTAATCTGATAGAGATAATTCTTCAATTGAGGTGCCCTCTTCCCAAGTGACTCTAGTTTGTGTCAAGTTGACAAAAACTAACCAGCACACCTATGTGTATATTGTGAGGATATCAATGATGACCACGGGGACAGGCTAACATTTACAGTGCTTATGTTGAATTCTGAATATTAGAAACCTGACTCATAGATAAGTAAAGATTTTACTTGGGAGATGGTCTTTTATATGTAATTGAATGCATATTTGGATGTAAGTCTAGAATTCATTGTCACAAAAGGTTGTATCTTCAGCAGGTACAATGGATGGTATCTTTACAATTGGTAGGTCTCAAGAATAAGACTATTTGTGTGGCCCTGGACATATTCATCCAATGTTTCAGTGTAAAGCTTATAACTAATAGTAAGCTGATATAGAAAAGTAGGTCTAAATCAGATGAAAGAATGTGCTGAGTTAATTTGTGGCTAGTATGATGATAAGCCACATTAAGTGTTATTAGCTGGTTGCCAGCATGCTGCAGGTTGTTCCTGTCTTGCCCTTCTTCATACTTGCTCTTCTTCTTCAGGGGAAGCACAGGCTCCATGTAGACACTGGAATGGAAGGCAACTGGTGTGGCCTTATTCCTGTTGGACAGCCTTGCAACCAGGTGACGACAACAGGCCTGAAATGGAATCTCAGTAAGTAAAACCCTTCTAGAAAGGAAGGGTTTAGCTTTCATGGGGAAGAGGTTGTTGTTTTGGGCAGAGATGACTCTGAAAACATGAGCCTCTGGGTAGCCTCTTCTTCACAGACATGTGCACCATGCCTGGCAGTTGTTGTCTTTGGTGTTCATATAGGTAACCTAAGGATGAAATGACAGGCTGATTTCTGTAGCCCCTGCCAATTTCTACCACCACCATCTGAGTGTTTCAACTTTTATGCCCTCAGTTGTCCTTGTCATTTTCTCTTCTGTCATGTTGCCTGGATCCACAGAAGTGGTACTTGTAATTTCCACTTGTTTTGGTGATGACTTATGATAGCCTAGCAACTTTCTTATAAGCTATATGGGACATTTGTTTATCTTCCTTGGAGAAAGTCATATCATGTTTTTGCTGCTCTAGTAATTGAATTGTTCCCTTTGACCTAGGATGTGAGTCCTTCACATGTTCTAGTTGTGAGTTCTTCATCAGATATATGGCTGACTGATATGTTCTTAAAATTCTTTGCTAGTATTTTTGGTTCCTAAAACTTAATTAAGTTAATTCTGATGGTGTAGTTCTCTTTTTCTTGATTTTGTTTCATTTTGTTTTATGCCTCTTGATGCCATGTCTATGTTGTCCTCTGCTCTCTTGATTTGTGTACAGGAAGCATACTTTACTTTTTAGAAGTAGCTTGCGTTCTGAATTTGCAAGTTGTTTTCATAATTAAACCTGTGAGCTTTCACAGATTAGCTGCTGTTATTAAATATTAAAATGTTTTCCAAAAATTTTGAGCTATACTAAGCTATGCAAAGACTTCCTGTCTTAAAAAGAAAAGAAAAGAAAAAGAAAATAAGAATCTGTTTACTAAATGAATGCTGATGCACCTTTCAAAGCAAAAGAAAAAACTGCCAAACATGGAATAAATCAGCCATGATTAACCGTGATCTCTCTAAAGCTGTATAAGAGGTATGTACAACTATGGTATTATTTTTTAACATGTTCACCACTGAAATAGTTTGAAGATAAAAAAATTATTTTTAAGCCTTTTCTATGATTCAGTGATGAAACAATTAGGAAAACTGGAGATGCTTTGAAACACATCTAGAGACCTGTCAGTTGGAAAGAGGAGAGCAAGTCTCCTTCCTGTATTTAAGTGTGTGATGGGCTCTCAAGCTGTTCATCTGAAGCTAATAGGAGCTCCCATTAGAAGTATTTTGGAAACATTGTAACCTAAATCAACTGTTTTAATTCCCACATTTTCCATTACTTACAAGGATCCAAGGAAGACAGCAGTAAGTTCTCTCCTAGATCTAGTGCTGACTGCATTTCTCAGTACTGGTACGAGGAAGGGTAAAGCACTAAGTCAAAGGAGAGATGGAGGAGAGGGACTGTAGCATCCTAGTCTGGATGGTAATGGGAGTCATAAGTCCAAGTACACTTCCCTGAGCTCTTTACAATACCCTTCATCCTCCAGTTCCCACAGCTCTATGCACATCCTGATTTTGAAGAATAGTGCTCTCTTGGAAGTCTGTAATGTTTGATCTTGCCTAAATACAATGTGCCATTATTCATTTGTGTGGTTATGGGTTGCTTCAAGTTTTAAAATAATTGTTTTTCTCCACATATTTGTGATAACAGATGAAAAATGCATGATGGGGCACATCTGTAATTCAGAGAAATGCAAATCAAAACCACTTTGAGATTTCATATAACACCTATCAGAATGCCCAAGAACAATAAAACAAATGACAGCTCATGCTGGCAAGGATATAGTAAGGTGAAAACTCATTCATTGCTGGTGGGACTGCCACCATGGTAATCAGTATGGCCATTTTCCAGGATACTGGGAATCGATCTACTTCGAGGTCTGCCTATATTATTCTTGGGCATATATCCAAAGGATTCTTAATCCCACCGCAGAAACACTTGTTCAACCATGTTCCTTGCTGCTGTCTTCTTAATAGCCAGAAATTGGAAACAGCATAGATTTCTGTCAGTAAATGAATGGATAAAGAAAATGTGGCCCATTTACACAATGCAGATTTACTCAGCTATTAAAGAAAAATGAAATCATGACATTAGTAGGCACATGTATGGAACTAGGAAAAAAAATCATTCTGAGTAAGGTAGCCTAGACCCAGAATGATGAACACAGTTTTATTCCCTTATATGTAAATATTAGCTTTTTAAGTCAATGATAAGCACACTATAATCTATAGAACCATAGATTTATGTATAGAGTAAGGGACTAGGAGGTGATAGATATCTCCTTAAGAAAGGAAAATAGAATAGATAGTTGTGGATGAACAAGGTGGAGAGAAGAACAGGAGGATCAAATGGAGAGGGAGAAGGAAGAGGGGGAGAAGGAACTACAGGGAGAACAGCTAATGTTAAGGGCCATTGGAAGGGCTGTATGGAAAATGATACAATACAAGCTTCCTAAAATCTATTAGTGTATGAACGAAATTTAAATGAAATTGCCAAATGACAGAAGACATGCAGCCCAACTGGGCGTCTCTCATCATGACCAAATGAAGCTTCCATTGTCAGGAATGGCTATGTCTAATCAAGTTGTTGTCCAAAGGGGCCCCATGGGAACCCCCAAACAACCCAGGCTATTGCCAAGGCTATTGGATATTCTCCACAGAATGACAGCTAAGGAAACAAGGTCCTCTAAACATAGCAAGACTGACACAGATATAAACTCTCAGAGAGCCTGCAGGGATCTGACCCGGATGGGTCCCAGTGCTGAAAGAAACACAGCCCCTTTCCCTCCCAACCTAGTAGATATTTCCAACTAAAAACCATTCACAAAGGAAAAAATCAGTTCCCTCAAGGGAGTCTCACTGGGGATACAAACCATTCGTCAGGCCAGTCCCCATGCTCAGCAGTAGATGATCAAAACAAGCAAACGCAGTGACATCGTTGGAGATTCTTTGTCTCCTAAGGTCTTTACAGGGCATTTTTTTAAAAAACTTATAGGTCTTTTGCATTTCTGTTACAGCTTCCAGTTTTATGTTTTTAGTGATTCCTATGTGTATGAAACATGTACGTTGTTGCTACTCTAGTTGCTGGTATAATCCTGGGAGAATGGGACATAAAAGTGAGTCACACTAAAGTTTCATATGGTAGCCCACATTATTGAGAGCAGCAAACAGTATATACTCTGCAGGTAAGAAGAGTCAACTCAGTAAAGTGTACAATCACAAGGACAAGCCCCATGAGGCAAAAATGTATTTTTCCATAGAGGCATCTGCTATACCTAAAGGAGCACAAAAGCACATTTCTGAAAACAATTCTGTGTTTTGAAGAAACTGAAGTCACAAGATTCTTGTCTTGTTTTCTTGGAGTTTTCTCACAAGCACTTAGAATTCTCACACAACTCCATACCTATACTGTGTTCTAACTGTATGTCTATCCATCTACATGTGTATCTCACAATTTTTCTTCAGTGCTTTTTCTTCTGTTTGTTTTATCTTATTATATTTTATTATTATTCTTAAGATACCAGTGTGTCTTCTAAGGAGAGACAGAAAGGATGTGGATGCTGCTGAAAGGAAAGGTGGCAAGCAACTCAGAGGAGATGGAGGACGGGAACCATAATCAGAATATATTGTATGAAGAAAATCTATTTTTAATAAAAGAAAGACAAAATAAAAATAAATGTAAATAAAAGATAAATACAATGAAATTGTACATGATAGATTGAGTCAAAGTTAATACTCAAATAACAGAAAGTTTTCACTTCTCACACCACTTGTTACTGTGGAAAGTTTCAAAAGCCATTGCAGTAGACAGAAGCCTCCCTGGTTATCCTTCAGTGGATGAGGATGCCTAGTCTGGACAACCTGATTCTCTAGCACATTGAGCCTGTTCTTGATTGTGGGTATTTTGTAGCTCAGGGTCCTTTGTATTTTAACTGCTGACTATGGTTCCTATTTAAATAAGTCACACATCTTCTTGTTCTATACAAACAAAATAAGTCATTATTGCATGTAACTAGACAGTTTTTTGTTAGTAGATTTATTTCAGCAGCCCTGACCATTGATGTGTCTGTTGTTTAACTCTGCTTTGGACTGTTGGCTTTATTTTCTAGTTTGGTCATTAATAATAGAAATAAAATACTTTATTTATTTCTTCTATTTTTTTTTACCTCTTAAAATTATTCAGTAACACAACATAGTAGCACTATGACTTAGGATATTTAAAGAATTACAAGTTGTTATAATCTTTTATTTAAAAACAAACAAACAAAAATCTTTGTGCTAGGACTGGGGAGATAGCTCGTTTAGTAAAGTGCCACATAAGCATGACACCAGAACCCATATAAAAAGCCAGGTGTGGTGGCTCCTGTTTATAACCAGCAGTTCCAGGGAGGTGAGGGTAGACACATCCATATAACTACACATACCAACAACACTTGCACACAGGTATAAGCTACACACACTTTGTAAAAGAATATCTTTGCCAAGACCAATGTCATAAATATTCACCCCTGTATTGCTATTTATAGGAGTTTACCTTTGGGTTCTGGGTATCTACCTTATATTAATTTTTAGAAGTGATATGAGATAATAATTCAGATTAAGTATGTTGGCTCCTATGAAGAACTCAGCTGTGATTCCCTTAGGGATTGTCTGGGTTCTGTACATCACATTGTAGAGGACACACATCTCATCAGTGTCAGATCTTCTAATCGTCAACAGAGACTGCTTCTCATTTACTCAAGTCTCTTAACATTTTGGGCACATTTTGATGACAACACTGCATTAATTTACAGTCCTTTTGTTCCATTAATTCCCAAGTATTGTTTTGTTTTTATGCTGTTGACAGAAATATTGTGATTTCATTTCACTTCACTTGTATCAAATGTGTATCAATTGATTTCATGTTCCACAGCTGTATTAATCAAGTTTCTCTACAATAACAGAACTTACAGAATGAATCTCGCTATATATGAGTTATTAGAGTGCTTGCAGACTGTGGTACACCCAATTCAACCTAATGGGTACTTATGAATAGAAGGTCTGAAAATCCAGTAGTTGTTCAGTCCTCAAGAGAGAATATCTCAGCTGGTCTTCAGTATACTCTAGAATCCTGAAGAAAGTAGACTCTACCAATGAAGGAATGGACTTCCTAGCTAAAGAAAGAACAGGCAGAGAATGACCTTCCTTCTTCCATGTCCTTTATATAGGCTTCTAGTTGGTTTAATTAGAGGTGGGTTATGCCACATCAAAAAGATATGGATTAAAGGTGTGTCTTTCCACCTCAAAGATCTAGATTGGAAAGTGAATCTTCCCATTTCAAATGGTTTAATTAAGCAAAAATCCCTCAGAGGTGTACCCAGCCATTTTGGAGTTTTAGTCAATTACAGATGTACTCAAGTTGACAACCAAAATACTCATCCCAATAGCCTTGCTGAACAGTTTTTGTGGGTTTTTTTTAGGGAATTCGTTAACATTTTCTTCACTTGACAATGTCTGCAAATAGATTTTATTTATTCTTTTGAAAACTGGATATCTCTGATTTATTTTTCTCCACAAATATGAAGACTAGAACCATCAGTAGAAATTTGAATATAATTAAAAGTGAACATCATTGGCTTGGTCCCAGTCTTTGGAGAAAAGCGTCTATTGTCTCACAGGATTGTGTGTTTATTCACATTGATAGGTCACTGACAGCAGACCAAACAAATGATTCTACCTAATTCTATGATGATAAACCAGTGAGTTTACTGTGGTTACTTATAGAGATTGAATAAGAGGTTATGTACAGAATCGTGGTCAACTCAAGGGTAGCCGCCTCACAACAAAAGCCAACCCCACTATGGGTGATGAGTCACAAAAGCTGTATCACTAGAGTTCCCTTGGCTTCAGTAAGGAGTCTGCTGTCAGTTGTGCAGAGAGACTCATAAGCCTTGTATTTCTTGTGAGTTTCCTGATCCTCCTCTTTGCTGGGCTTCTTGGATCTTAGGCACTTTCCAGCTCAATTCAGGAGAGAACATTTCAGTTTGAAAGAAATATCTACACTATATGTCATCCTTTGATTCATACCTTAGGAGTCAATCTGTGTCTCCTGAAAATGTTCCATGACCCTTAGAGAAAATAGTATGAATATCTGATTATTTTCTTGTATTTGTGGCAGAGCAACGGACCACTATGCAACAGCCACTTGTGCTCAGCAGGTTAACTGACAGTGAATCTCTGCAGTGACAACTGTTCACTGAAAAGGAGAAGTTTCCCTCCACTCCTTACACAGATCAGAATGATAGTCTAGAGGTGTAAACATGGTGGTCAGGTCACTTTTTCTCTGATGCTAAATCTTTATGCTCCCTCTTTTAAGGGATCTTTGATGATAGGAGAATCACCTAGACATCCCAGCTATCACCTCAAGGTGTTTAACTTAATTGCACCTGTGATGACCCCCAATCATATAAGTTACATAGGGTCAGGGTCTGAAATAATAATTAAACTTTGAGTATGGGCTGTCAGTTCAACCTGAAATATTAGGTTCCCAATCAGTTGACTTAATAATGTTCTAAAATAACATCGTTAATTCAGTATACACTAGGAATCCCAAAGAAGTTTGCCACTACCTATTCACTATCACTCTGAAGATAGGCATTAAGATTATTCGTATTCTTTGGAAAGTCCATCTCAGTGTTGTTACACATCATGACTTTTTGGCAGTAGTGGTGAAGGCTAAGGATAAAAACGAATTGATATCATGGACATGGTTCATTTGATGAGAGTTACAACTCCCATTCAGTCTGATTTCTTTGACCTGAGGCTCATATTTAGGTTTAGGTAAATATACAATCTAATTCTTGGGATACATAAGGAATCCTTTAGAACAAAGCTATAGCTACACCCACTTGTGGATTTAACCGTTCGCTTATTATCGGGGTCTCTTGCCCATGATCTTGATTAGACTTGGAGGCTGTTCTTCTGGGAGAGACTGATGCTTTCTACTCAAGATAGGCAGCAATCTGATCACTGATGGTGTGAAGAAGCAGGATACAGAAGGCTTGGCTTTCTCTTGTTAATCTGATATGCACATATCATTAGAATCTCAGGCAATGGAAGCTGTTTAAATACCAGGCTACTGACTCTCATTTGCTTCATGCATCCCATGCTCACTAGGTAGCCACCTCCCTGGGAGCTGCTTATCCATATGCCACCTTACTCCACGTGTTTGTGATTGTGCCATGTTACAAACTGAGGTTTTCATATTAAGCACACAGATTCTTGTCTGTGAGGGACTGTTGATAATCAAATTTCCACTTTGGATGAATTCTGAAATTGGCATTTGAGAAGGATTTTACTCATGGAAGCCAACTTTTTTTTTGTATACTTTGTATGAGGTTTTCAAAAATAAATGAATGTAATTTATTTTTTACAAATTTTCTTGGTTTTTATACTCTAAATCATTCTGGAAGGTTTTTTAATACTGTGGTTATAAGCAAATTACCTTTTCAAGCATGTAAGACTAAATAGAACTAAGTGTACTTGTACACACACACACACTTACCTCTCTTGGTTCCAGTACTATTTTCTGTGTTTTAGAATTTGAACAAGACTTTAATGATTTTTCTTTTTTAAGACCTTACCCTTTTGTGATTCTGCTGAGAGCACAAAGAATCAACAATAATTTACTGTGTGTCATAGCATCCTGTTTTATTTTTAGAAAATGCCCAACAGTCTGACAACAAACATTTCTGTGGTTCATTCTAGCCATTTAAATATGAAAACAATTAGTGGACATTTGCAGAGAATGTGAAAAATGGGAGTTTGTGTGTATGCCAGGTTTTCATTGACCTGTGTTCAGGAACACTGTTATAACTCAAGCTCACCTCCCAACGTGGTTAACTGAGTTGATTTCCCAGTATTTATGTGGGCAGGTTGACTGATGAGTATGACTCCAGTGGAAGCTCAAGAGTCCTTTTCTATTTTCCCTCCTCCACGTTTCATTTTTGCACTGATTCTGATGTGGGCCTTGTGCACTCAGCCATCCAGTTAATATATCCAGACAACAAAGCAATAACTTTCATGATTATGTGAATTGTAGAGAAAGAATCAAGAAGTACTGTGAATAAACTTTGCTGTGGGAACAGCACAGTGGGTATGATTTTCTTCTAGTCTTAAATAATAATGCTCTGTATTCTGAATGGCTCTTTCAAATAACCATTCTTTCTCTAACCTCAGTCAGGAAGTCAAGCTTCATATTAATATGGAGGGAATATCACTATCCTCATTTTATAGATGAAAAGTTAAAACAGAAAATACTGGATGGATTGTTCAAGTCCATATTTTCTAACTTAGTCCTTTATGTACATATGATCAAATAATCACTGTTCATTAACTTGTCTATTTCCTTAAGTTTTGGACATTATAAAAGAGCCTATCTCAAAGTCCTCTTTCAAGATGAATTTTCTCCAAAATTGGGCAGGCTCAAAGCAAAACAGATGATAATAGATACGTTGGCAATTAAGATCATGTAGGCATTGTCTAGGATTTTCTCTCCTCCAGTTGATCTTCTAGCACCTAGACCAGCAGTCTGTGAATTGCACTCTAACTTACACAGACCTTAAGCTCACTGTGACAGCTTGTTTCAGGAATGATTATAAACCAAATGTTGTTATTCATCATGCCTCTCAAAGAAATTGTACCAAGAATTCAAAGGGGGAAGCCATCGTGCATTCATGAAGAAAACTAACCTATTCAAAGAGAGTTTTATAGCTAGGATGCTTTGGCTGTATGGTCTTCTACAGGTGGCTTTCTCAGCAAGGAGCTGCTACTATTACCTCTAGGTTGTTTGAGGTCAAATAGCTAATAAAGGAAATCTGAAAATATTTGGAGAGCACTAAGCTTAAATAAAAAAATTGGGAGGGAGTGTGCCAGCCCTGTAAGCCCAAACAGAAGTTCCTTTACCTAAGAAAATGTGTTTGCACAAGTGTGAGTGTGTCTATGCATGCATGTTCCTAAACTTTATTGTGAAGTAAATATTTTCATAATCATAAAATGTATTTTGCTATATTTCAAAGAGTAATCAAGGTAAAGATTACATACAGAACAGATAAATTCTTAAGCTAATGGAAAACAGCAAAGAACTGCAAGGAACTTTCTTCCCTCTCCAGACAAGTGTCTAATTAAACCAACTAAAGAACACAACGATCTCTGACTTCGAGATGATAAAGCAGCAAAATGACAGTTTTTTTTCAGCACTTCAAACCTACTGACAAATTTCATGACTAGAGATCATTATTTAAAAGAACTTGCCATCTCTGTTATTCCTACCTTGAGATTTCCTTGAAGCATAACAGAAAAAAGGGAAGTACATAGCTGTTTACTTCAGTTACTGATGTGAAGGAAAGATGGCAACAGGGCTCAAGTCTAACACCAGCAGCAGGGACTTAGACGACAGTACTATAAAGTCTCATCCATTCTCGTGACACCAAGAACTTGTGGGTGACTACTAAGGCTTTCTTTATTTTGAGAACTGGCAAACCCACAAAGAAGGAATGCACCCAGATAATAAAAGCCAGGGGCTTGATTTCTTTCCTAGTGCCTTTTGTCGGAGCAGTCAAAAGTTAGAGAAGCTAAGACAAGATGAGAGTTGGGGACCTCTGTGGGAGCTGTTGGGGGTTCACACAGCTGTGTATGTTTCTTTTCTGTGTAAGTGGTTTGTGACTTAGTTCACTGCTTAATGCTGGCTTTGAGCACTGAAGACCAGGATGTGCTAGTCATCTTGACATCTAACAATCCATCTTGAAATAACAACTTAGCTCTTTCAGCCCTCACTAATGTTTGTGTTTCCTATATATATGAGTCTTAAGGGGGTGGGGGTACGTATATAAAATTAACAAATACATAACAAATATATAATATTAACAAATACGTATATAAAATTAACAAATCAGAAGCTTTCTGATTTTTTTATTGATTTAGTGTGGGGTGTGTGTGTGTGTGTGTGTGTGGCATAAATGTAAAGGTGCAAGGACAAGCTTGTGGAGTCATTCTTGACCTCCACTTATGAATTTGGAGGATCCTACTCAGATCCATCAGGTACCTTTATCCCCTAAGCCATCTACTTAAAGTTACTTATTTTCTGGGTTGTGTTGTTCTGTTTTGTTTTATTTCGTTTTGTTTTCTAACCAGATAAAATTGTTAAGCCATTTTACTTACCTGTTCAGAAAATTACTAACTTTCAGAGTACAAGCGACATATCTTCCCAGAGAGAAAAATTGAGATGTGGGCAACTTAAATTTGGCAAACAGTTAAGAAAGGTGAAAAATGAGACCTGTCCTAATTCCACCAACTTCTGTCCTACCAAAGGCAAGTTCTCTATAAAGACAAAGGTGTCTTAGTTTCCACTGCATTGATGACAATGGGAACTAAATGCTTGGGGCCCATCTGTATGGGCACACCCACTACAAAAGTTGTATGGTGGGAAGTCTGTCTTTTTGCTTGTAGGACTAAGAGAATAAAGACTGGGATAGCCTTCTCATTGTATTTGATGCTCTTGTAATTCTAATGTGAATATAAACTGCCATCACTTTCCATCTCTTGCATTATTCTGTGTATTTTATCCTAATGGTATAATTGAGCTGTTTCATTCTATTCTCCCAGGAGCCTCTTAAAACATTTGACATGCAGCATTATGTCACCACCACCCTCCCCCCATATCACATGACTCCACCCCTGGTGTTGCTAGAATGTTTTCCCTTTAACATCTCCGCTAGTTTTAAATGCCAATTTAAATAACACTGTATACAAACCACACTATTCCTTATCAAGTGAAATGTTCCTTTTCCTTTGGATTCTTAGTCGTGCCAACTTTTCAGGATCTATGACAGATACTGTCATCCTGTGTGCTTCCTTTTCCTTTACTTTTTTTTTTTTAAATGAGTACACTGTAGCTGTCTTCAGACATGCCAGAAGAGGGTATCCAATCTCATTATAGATGGTTGTGAGCCACCATGTGGTTGCTGGGATTTGAACTCAGGACCTCTGGAAGAGCAGTCAGTGCTCTTAACCGCTGAGCCATCTCTCCAGCCCCAATTCCTTTTCCTTTACTAACAGTGCATTGTCCTTGGTTCGGATGTCTGTATGGGTCTCCTCCGACTTATCTACAGTAATGCCATGTGTAACTTAGGTAATTAACAACATTTTAAATGAGCAAGTGCATTTTACCTACATGAATTCTGTAATGAGACAAAGTCAATGGAACTACGACCAAAGGTAACGAAGCAGAAGTTCATTACCCCAAAACCACAAAAGCAATTAGGATAATAAGGGATAGGCTGAATTCTGAGTGTGGAAATTCTAAATTACACTGCCAGGAAGCGATATACTTTAAAGTGATGTACATACATACATACATGTGCACATGGGTGTATGTGTATATGCATTACTAGTCCAAGCAGGAGTCAAGATGTAACACATTCCATTAACATCCACATTTAGATGTTGGAAATAACACACACACACATGCATGCACGCACAAACACACACACACACACACACTTGAAGGCAAGTATCACCATCATCAAATTAAAGGATAATGAAATCAATTTTTTCATTAATTGTTTTCTATTTCTGAAACCTCTAAGATTTTCCTAGTAAAAACAGAAAACAAAACCCCTCAACATACTCTACTGTTTCTTGTGGGACATTAATGATGTGAAGGCATGTTTGAGAGTAAGGAAGTCTTTCTCAGTTCTTGGTAGTCTTGGCTCACAGATATGTGGTCCTAGAAAATTCACCCACTAAAACTGCCCTGAGAAAGTGGCGATCAGGTTCTTGTCTCTTGAGTTTGCAGAGTGAAATTCATGAAACAGAATGGGTATTAGAGAGACATTTACTATAGATTCACAGATAAAAAGGAAAGGACAAGAGATATAAATCAATTGGCACTTCTGTACTGATGATTGTGGGTTGTCCCAAGGAAATAGAGACCCATTAGACCTGCTAGGCTAGGGGCTTTTGACAGCACTTAGTTAGAAACTGGGTGAGACACAGAGGGATGAGCTGGGCAGCCCACTGTACACAGCCAGGAGGTGTCCAGCTGTCCAGTCTCAGTTCCAGCTAGGTCCTCTAAGCAGAGGTGCTTATTTGGGGTATCAGATAACAAGGGAGCAAGAGCCAAAGCTCAAAACTGCTAGTTAGGGTCCCTGCCCTTGCTGGCCTGTTTTTATGCTCTCTTCTCATTAACCACATTGTATCAGTATAAACATTGGTTTTATATTCATTTACATCATGTTGTTTACTTTGTCCACCAGACAAGGCTATTTTACATTGCTTACAGATTCTTACATTTTGCTCCCAGTCCTAGTTAGTAAAATCTTTATAATACTGATGCCTAACTGACATTGAGTGACAATGGGACTGCTTATCAGAGTGGCCCCTGCTATTTATATTTAGACCATACTCATTTCCCTAGCACAGCCAACTGGAGGAACTAACTAATCAAGTGGTGTGTATCCTTGGGAAACTGTCATATTGTTAAGTAAACAAGAAAGAGTAGATCTTGTGTTAAAGGACAGGTAGACATAAAACTGCACAATAAGAGCGAAAGTCATACAGGCTCCTAGGAGGAAGCCATCACTGGAAAGGGGGAATCACGATTTATATGAGATGCAAAGAGTAGGTTTTACTGAAGAGGTATTTTAGTCACCCTTGAAAACTCAGAAAAGTAGCAGCATTTTAAAATACATACATAAAATGAAGCCAGTCAGAGTCCTGGTAGTGACGGCTGAGGAGATATTGGCAGCTGATAATGACTGAGAAGAGAATTTTCTTCTTTAGGGATACAGCCACTAGTGGGTTGCGTGTCTCAGTGGACTGCAGCCATGTGCACAGGGGCATCAGTAATTGGATTCTAGGGCTGGAGAGATGGCTCAGCAGTTAAGAGCACTGACTGCTCTTCCAGAGATCCTGAGTTCAGTTCCTAGCAACCACATGGTGGTTCACAACCATCTGTAATGGGATCTGATGCCCTCTTCTGGTGTGTGTCTGAAGACAGCTCCAGTGTACTCATAAATAAAAATAAATAAATAATATTTTTTTAAAAATTGGATTCTGTGGAATGTTATTTTTTTAATTTAGGTATTTACATATCAATCATAGCTTCTCCTCCCTCCTCTCCTCCAAACCCCTCCCTCTCATCTCACCTCCATCTGTCCCCCTCCCTTTTTCCTCACAGAAGGGGAGGCCTCCTATAGATTTCAACTCACCTTGGCATATCAAATTGCAGTAGTTCTAGCCTTATATTATTCTACTATGGCTAGGCACGGCCGCTCAGTTAGCGGTAAGGGATCCAAAGGCAGGTAAGCGTCAGATGCAGCCCCTGCTCCTGCTGTTAGGAGTCTCACGTGAAGACCGAGCTGTACAACCATTACATATATTCTGAGGGCCTAGGTCCATCCCATGTCTTCTCTCTGGTGGTTCAGTCTCTGTGGGCCCCTATGGGCCCAGGTTAGTTGGGTTTGTATGTTTTCTTGTGGTATCATTAACTTCTCTGGCTCCTACAATCCTTTGTCTTCCTCTTTCATAGAATTCCTCAAGCTCCCCCCAGTATTTGACTATAGGTCACTGCAACTGTTTTCACTAGTTGCTAGGTAAAGCCTCTTACGTGAAGCTTTATGTTCATGTAAGCTAGGCACCTTTCTGGAAGTGTAGCAGAATATCGTTGTATCAGGGGTGGGCTCCCTCTCATTGCACAGGTCTCAAGCTGGACCTGTCATTAGTTGTCCATTCCTTCAATTTTTCCTCCACCTTTATGCCTGCACATCTTGTAAGCAGGACAAATTGTGGGTCTAAGGTTTTGTGGCTGGGTTGGTGTCCCAGTCCCTCCATTGGACATTTTTTTCTGGTTACAAGACATGTCCATTTCAAGTTCTATATATCCCCCATTGCTAGGAGTCTTAGCTAGAGTCACCCTCATAGATACCTGGAAGTTTCCATTGTCCTAGGTTACCAGCTCATTCCTCCCCCTGCTCCAGTTTCCAGTTCTCTTTCCTAGTTCTCTCTCTGTCCTCACCCAACTGGATTCCTCCTGCTCCCCTTCCCAACCTCTCCATCACCCAGTTTCCTTCCTCCATCTACCACAATGTCTATTTTATTTCCCTTTCTCAGTGAGATTCAAGCGTCCTCCCTTATTCTTGTTACTTAGCTTCTTTGGGTCTGTGGACTGTAGCATGGTTATTCTATATTTTATGGCTAATATCCACTTATGAGTGAGTACATACTAAGTATGTATCTCTGGGTTTATATTACCTCACTGAGGATGATCTTTTCTAGTTGTATCCATTTGCCGGCAAATTTCATGATGTATTGTTTTTAATAGCTGAGTAATAATACACCATTGTGTAACTGTACCACATTTTCTTTATCCATTCTTTGGTTGAGGGTCATCTAGATTGTTTTCAGTTTCTGACTTTTATGAGTAAATAATAACTTTTATTTATTACAAATAAATAAAAACCAGCTGCTGGGCCTGTGAGATGGCTTAGCAGTTAAAGACACTGATTGCGCTTCCAGAAGTCCTAATATCAATTCCAGGCACCTACATGGTGGCTCATGACAATCTATAAAATGATGTGATGCCATCTTCTGACATGTATGTGTACATGAAGACAGAGCATGAACATTAAACATTATTTTACTATATTATTATATATTTTAAACATAAAAAAGAATGTCATGAATAAAGCTGCTATGAATATAGTTGAAGAAGTGTCATTGAGGTATGGTGGAACATCTTTTGGGTACACATCCAGGAGTGGTATAGCAGGGTATTGAAGTAGAGCTCTTTACAACTTTGTGAGAAAATACCAAATTGATTTCCGAAGTGATTATGCAAGTTTGCAATTCCACCAGCAATGGAGAAGTGTTCTCCTTGCTTCACATTTTCACCAGCATGTGCAATCAATGGAGTTTTTTATCTTAGCCATTCTGATGGGTGTAACATGGTCATTTTGATTAGCATTTCCCTGATGACTACGGATGTTGAACATTCCTTTAATTGCTTCTCAGCCATTAGACTTTCCTCTGTTGAGAATTCTCTGCTTATATGTATACCCCACTTTTAAAATGGGTTATTTGGTTTCTTGAGTTCTTTGTATATGTTGGATATCAGCCTTTTGTTTGCTGTATATTACCTTTATTGAGTTTTAGTGTGTACCCTGTATCCTTGATCTCTCCAAGACTTTTATCATAAAGTGGTATTGGATTTTGTCAGAGACTTTTTTTTTAGCATCTAATGGGATGATCATGTGGTTTTCTTCACTTTCAGTTTGTATACATGGTCAATTACATTAATGGATTTTCCTGTATTGAACCATGAAACCTATTTGTTCATGGTGGATATTTTTGTGTGATTTAAATTCAATTTTATTAAATATTTTTGCATCAGTGTTCATAAGGGAGATTGGTCTGAAATTCTCTTTGGTGGTTGAAACTTGTATGGTTTAGGTATCAGGGTAACTGTAACCTCATAAATTGCCAGTGTTCCTTTTGTTTCTATTTTATGGAATAATTTGAGGAGTATTGATATTAGCTCTTCTTTGAAATTCTGCACTAAAACCATCTAGCTGTGGGCTCTTTTGCTTGGGCTTTTTAATGACTGCCTCTATTTCCTTAGGAGATATAGGACTATTTAAATTGTTTACCTAATCATGATTTAACTTTAGTAAGTGGTATCTATCAAGAAAATTGTCCATTTCATTTACATTTTCCAATTTTGTGGAGTATAGTTTTTTTTTTTTTTATATAGGACCTAATTAATGATTCTCTGGATTTCCTCAATGTCTGTTGTTATGTCCTCTCTTTCATTTCTACCTTCGTTTATTTGGTGTTCTCTCTCTCTCTCTCTCTCTCTCTCTCTCTCTCTCTCTCTCTGCCTTTTAGTTACTTTGGCTAAGAGTTAGACTGTTCGGTTTATTTTCCTTCCACTAAGCAATTCTTAGTTTTGTTGATTCTTTATATTGTTCTTTTTGTCTCTAATTTATTGATTTTAGCACTGATTACTTTGATTACTTTCTATCATCTGTTCCTCTTGGGTGTGTTTGCTTCTTTTTGTTCTAGAGCTTTTTGGTTGATTTTGTTTGTGGTGATGATGGTCTTTTGTTTTGTTTAAAAAAAAAAAACAGGGTAAGAAGTTGGGAGGGAAACATTTGGTCAGAATTGAGAGAGGAAGTTGTGAGGTAATTATGATTAAAATATATTACATACAAGCTAGATATTCTCAATGAAGAAATGAAACTTTCTTTTGTAAAAAGAACAGATCCTTATTCTATCACTTAGTGTATTTAAGGGGTGTTTTACGTAGGCTGAGAGCACACAGAAAGTATATTATTAGGCCTTTTCATAGAACTATATTGGTTATAAGACATATACATATAGAGATATCTATTGATGTCTATGCCTGTGAGTACATCACTTACCACACAAGCATAGAAATGAGGATTTGGATCCTAGGACCCACATAAGGCTGGTAGTAGCACATGTCTGTAACCCAGCATTTCTACAACACAGTGGGAAGTAGATATAGCTCATAGGTAAAAGTTCCTGACATATGCAAGGTGGAAGATGAGGTCCAGTCTCTGAAGATGTTCTCTGGCCTACACATGTGTGCCATGACACTTGTGTGCCTTTACACACACACACACACACACACACACACACACTTAGATATTTAAACATAATTTGTAAAGGCATAATGGAAGCACAATAAATGACGTGCATATCTATCAATAAGTGAGGTGGGGAAACTTTGCCATGACAATTCCTGTTCTCTAGCAAATGGAAAACAAATTTGTTACCTGGAAGTCAAAAACTATATTTTTTCCCACTCTCTTGTCAATAACAATATGTCCATTTTCACTTGACCTGGTCTGAGCCTTTGTTATTTGTTTGTTTGTTTTTTCTTTTGTGTTCTTGAGACCCATTGCACTTTGAAGAACATATGAATGTTACTGAATGTCACTCATACATTCCTGTCTTTGCCCTCTTAACTGCTCCCATGTGCACAGAGATTTATGGGATATAATCTTCCATCTGCTTTGTATATAACTTATCCCTTTGGCCTATAGAGTACCTGACTTAAAATTGTTGCTGAGTAAAATTTTATCAAATGAACTGTCTACAAAAACATGTCTAATGTAACATGACCATCAAACACAACTGGCTATTTGTTCCATCTGGTTTACTCCCTTTCCTCTCCAGTAACAAGGTTAAGGTGGTCCTCAACCTTCTTAATGCTATAATCCTTTTGTACAGTTACCCATGTTTTGACAACCCCTGACCTTAAAATTATTTTGTTGCTACTTCTTAATAACAACTTTTCTACTGTTAGAATTGTAATGTAAATATGTGATATGTGTCCCCCAAAAGGGGGTCACGAACCACAAGGCATCATTGGGGAGCTTAGACCAAACCCAGAGGCTACACACAGGGAGCTCCTGGGATTGAATCAGACAGTATCTGAAGTGAATCTGAAATCATATCCTTTTTGTAGAATAATGGACTGGCTGTTATGTTCCTCAGACAGCTAACACGTCAAATATTTTTAAAGGAACCCTGTTCATTATGGTAACATAATTCTATATATCTAAAAATGTTTTCCTCTAAATTCATGACTTTCACATATCTAGAAAGTCTATCATCAGGAAGTAGGGTCAACACCTCAGTCCAATAAAATCATATGATTCAGGCTCTTAGACTCACTGTCTTACAAGTCATCCATAGTTCACGGCCAGTGTGATGGAATGGGCAGCCTATCTCATGTCCTAAAGTCTACAAAAGTCTACAAACTTAAGTTTTCTGAATCCCATCATTCATATATATATATATATATATATATATATATATATATATATATATGTTTATTGATTTTTTTACTTTGAGGGTCTTAAGGTTTTCCCTTGTTCCTTCAACAAGATATAAACTTTTTCATTTCTATGAGTTTTCAAGTATATATTAAGTCTCTTTCAAATATATATTAAGTGTCATGTACTTTAAATTGTACTATTCTGTCTAGTTGCCTTAATCCCCTTTCTCTCAGCCTATGCCCAATTTGAAAGAAGTGGATGATATACATGTTTTATTAATTGGTAGGCATTGATTCACTTCCCTTTGCTGAAATTCTCACATCTCAGGAGTTGAAATGAAAGGAAAGTTAGTAACACAGGACTTTATAATGGGTTCAGTAGGATGGTGTCTTTATTGTGCCTGGTGCAGAGAGTGAAAGGTACATATATATTGTTATGGTGATGAGTGCTCTGGGTACTCAAAATGTCATTCTGCACCTAATCTAAGAGTGGCCTCATCTAAATGACTATCTAATATTCTAATGTTGATGGCATTCTTAAATGTTGACTGTCAGGAGCCAGTGAATAAATGTAGTACCAAGAAGTCTGCAGTGAATTCAGGCCTATATCCTTAATTAAGAAAAGTTAACAGTGGAAAATCACTTCTGAGTCTTATACATAGGAAATTGGATTTCCTGATGGGTAATTTAAAATACTTTGGGAGCATAAATACACCTGGAGCACTTGAGCTGTAAGTCGGTGACTCAGAGAACAAGGGCATACAATCCTGAAATAAGCAACAGCAAATGGCCACTTAAGCTCTTAAAAGCAAATTGCAGAAAATAAATTAATTCTCTTAAATATGCATGAAGCTTTTGAGCGGGGAAGGTACTGAATTGGGGCTGAGTGGTTTCCTTTGTTACATGTGTTCAGAAGTATTAATAATACCCCCATTTGTGCCATATACCTTTGAGTAGAACAAGTCCCAGAATCTTTTGGGTTTGTTTTTTTTTAAATTGTTTCTCAAGTAATTCACATTATAACTTGGGAAATTCTGCTGAAAGAACATATTGGCCTCATTGATTTGGAAATGTAGAGAGTGAGTTTATCATAGTTAGGATCCCGTGGGGAGTGGAAGGTGGCTCTGATTACATTGTTAGAAGCGAGCTTTACAAAGTCTGACATAACTTTGCAGAAACTTCTCCAAGTTAGAAACTTACCACCAATATTTTCCCATAAAATATGATTTAACCAAGTTCTCTCACACACTGTGGAAAGCAGTTTAAGGTCTCCGATTCCTTGTGCTCAGTGTAGACTATAGGGTGTGTTTAGCATGTTTATCAGAGTTATTACTCAATTATTTCTAGCCCTCGTCAGATCTTTTCATTTTCGCTTTGGGAACCACAGACACTAAAATCCTGGTATTTTATGCCCTTGCATACTTAAAAGCAAAGTTTATAGCTATATAATTGAATAAATAAAGGGAAAGAGGCCAAGGGGAGGGGGCAGAGATACTAGCAACAGAAGCAGGAGCAGATTATCAACAAAAGGATGATATGACTCCAAGCTGTGTTTTGTGCATGTGCTTGGAGGAGAGCAATTCAAGGAAATGGCTTCAGCGCCGCACACACTGATTCTTGGGGTCACTTTCCTTCATGGCCACATTTCATTTTGATGCCAAGGCAGTGAAGAGGAGCTTGGCAGCAGAGCAAGGACTGGCACTAAGGAGACATTCACTGAGGGCAGATACGGCTTAGCAAGGAAATTGGCAACCCTGCTTGAGGACAAAAATAACCAAAACAGTTGCCAAGAGCCATCACATGAGGAGTGCAAGAATATAAACTGGATTTTTTTAAACATGGAAAAATATTACTCTACTCTATGTTGTGATTCTATTGGTTTCTATCAGGTTCTATTACTGTAATAATTTCTATCTTGCCTTGATTCTGTGAAGAGGATCAACTTGGGCAAATTTTTCTGTTCTGTTTTAAAACATAGTTACTCGCATGAATATTCACATGCAGTCTGCATAATGTTTAACCTGTATGTGTGTATGTGTGTGTGTGTGTATGTGAGTGTGTGTTTATGTGTGTGTGTATGTGTGTGTGTGTGTGTGTGTGTGTGTGTAGGTATGTCTAGGTTTATGTCTATAGTTGAATATTTCCATTTATGCAGAAGACTCATTTGTAAGCTTTATGGTTTTTTTTCTTTGTGCCGAAGATGGCATGTCCTGAACACAAACAGCCTACCTACAGAGATGACCCACTTTGGGCAGCTATTCCCAGAGCCAGGAGCATCATTCAGAGTGATCATAAGTATTTGTACGGCTGACTGGTGCAATAGAGGAGCTGGTAAAAGCGAATGCCGATAAAGGTTTAGGTGGGATCCACTCATAGAGAGTTTTGTTGTCGCTGTTCTGTTTTTTGCAACAGACGTCAGGGTTGGCTCTACAGGAAAGGAATGGAAGGAGTTTTTAAGCTGAAAGGAGAGATGATCACCTTTGTATTTTACCAGATAAGACTCTGGAATGATGGTAGGTGCTAGATTGGAGAGAGATAGAGCCCATATTTTTTGATTGGGCTATCTCAGTTCTGCATTATCTGAGTAAACACTCCTTTTCAGTGCTGCCCATTATCTGAATAAAGTTTCAGAGGAAGTGATTATCAAAAAGCAATGATATAGTTGAAACATTTTTTAAAAGATCGTCTCTCAATCACTCTTCTATAAATCATTCTTTTTATTGTGTACTTGCCTTCAATATCTACCTTCATCCTCAGTGTCTATGTAAAGGATATTTTCTTCTTCAGTTATTATTTATGATATCATTTGATCCAACCCTCCACCACTAACACAGCATTAAATAAAAGTGTATCTATACTGAGATCCTCTCAGTTCAGCCTTCAAAGTACCATGGTTATAGTCCTCAGCTGTGCCTGGCTTCAAACATTCCTTTCTGTAATCTAGTTTAGCCTATGATTATGTCCAAACCTGATGCCACTGTTTAATGCCAAAGACTTTTGTTAAGGAGTAATGTGATTTTAAAGTACTAATGTAGTTCTTCAGTCATTGATGCATTATCTGGTTGCCTCCCACCCCTTCCCTTATCTCTGTATATGTTTAGTTCTTAGAGCTATTGATGAAAAGGTTACAGATACAGTTCAAATGTTGCCTCAAAAATGGGTAAGTTACTATTTATTTATATGGTCACTACATATAGCTGCTTCCTTAAAGACACATACCATAAATTGAAAATCTATCATAAATTGAAAATCTAGATGTTCAAGAACTTCAGTGATGAAATATTGTCACAGCCATTGCTACATTTCTTGTTATTAGTTTGCTTTCTTAATAACTCCCTGGAATGTTTCTCTAATCAAAACACATAATCTGTCATCAAAAGTAGAATTCCTAATTCTGAACCTAAACAGTTGGAGGCCAACCAAATCAGGACCTTTAATAAGGGTTTTATAAGGAAAAGCCATCAATCATTCATCTCATCCCCTAGCTCTGCATATATTGAAATTTTTGATCAAAGTTGTTGTACCATTTTAAGAAATTTGAATAGTATACATATTAGTACACAGTATTATCTAATCAAAATTTGATTTGTAACAGTGAATCAGCTAATAAATTCATACTTTTAATCCTGGTAATAACTTCAAAATTGGCTGATAATTACTATAGAATTAGAGGCTCTAATTTGTACATTGATAATGTGTTTCCAATCACCAGGCAATGTAACAACAATAATAAATTACACTCATGTCTTCACCAGGATTGTGATAGACATCTTAGGAATAGAATATCAAACTTTCCCCCAAGTTTTAGAATCACATGCAGTTTCTCAAGATTCGTTGCCAGGTTTAGCACTGTGCTAGTCAAGGCCTATTCATGACTGTCAGTGTTTTTACTCAAGTTCTCCTCTGTGTCTAAGAGAGCCTCATCAGTATGGTCACCATTGGCAGCAAAGGTTCTTGAAACCAACAAATATAAAAGCCTCACACTTGGCTAGGTAGATTTCCCCACATTTACATTAGGCATCAACTACCTACATAGCCAAACAGGCCTGCAAAAGAAGACTCTTGTGTTCTAGTATATCTCTGCTGATGTATTTTAAATCTGTGCAATAAGAGTAAGTAGTTAGCTTATCAAAAGTGTTTTTCTTTTTTAACATTTGCTTAGGTTGTAAAGTCCTTTGCTCAACAAATGTTCCTAGGTCCTTATAGCTTAAAAGTAACTAAGGGTTATTTAAAGTAAGTGCAACACAAATGCTGTTCTATTGACATCAGTTAACACACTGAGTTCCTGACGCAATCCACACATTTCTACCTATATATCCCCTATTTTTTTTCTGCAAGAAATAATGACTAGTAAGTATTACAAGACTATGTACAAAAAAGTAGTCAGTACAGTCCGGTCAGATACTCTCTGGGTATTTTCTGTGCATTGTTTCATGCAATCCACAGTGTCAAGTCCTGTTTTGAATGTGGGGAGATGAGATGGTAAGGTGATTTATTACCTGATGTTATGATTCAGATATGAAATGGCACCAAAAGCTCATGTTTAGTCCCCAGTTGATGATACAGTAAAGAGGATCACAAGTGAACTAAGAATGACATCCCCAAATTTCCTTCACTTTGCCTCTCCTCGCTCACTCTTCTTCCCTCTTTATTGTCATAAGATGAATCTCCTTTATCAAACTTTCCATTCTGAAATTCTGCCTCATCTCAAGCTCAAAGCCGTAAGTAAATCTTAAGTAAATCGCCATGAACTAAAATCTTTGATCTCATCAGCCAACAATCAACTTCTACTCCTTCAAGTTGTTTTTCTCTAGTAATTTTTTATAGTAACAGAAATTTAGATAGATAGATAGATAGATAGATAGATAGATAGATAGATAGATAGATAGAGATAGATAGATATACATTTATAGATAGATAGATATAGATATATAGATATATAGATATATAGATGTATAGATGTATAGATATATAGATATATAGATATATAGATATATAGATATATAGATATATCTCCATGGTCACAAAGACATTAAGTGATCAAGAAAGCTGGGAATTTTATTCTGGCCATTTACTCCAAAGCCCAGGCACTTCCTATTTATACAACCTCCTGTTTCAGTAAACAAAAACCCTCACCAGGATTTTATTTTTTAATGTACTTAAAGAGAATTTGGCAAAGAATAGTCTATGACTTTCTAACAAATTAGTATCCAGGTAAGAGATTTTTGTCTTACCTTTTTTTCTCTTACCTCTTGAGGAAGTATTTTTTTAAATGAATATTTTATTTATTTACATTTTGAATGTTAGCCCCTTTCCCAGTTTCCCCTCCACAAACCCCCTATCCTATCCCCCCTCTGCCTGCTTCTAAGAGGGTTCTCCCCCACCCACCCACTCCCATGTCACCGCCCTGACATTCCCCTACACAGGGGCATTGAGCCTTCACAGGACCCAGGTCCTCTCCTCCCTTTGATGCCAGATAAGACCATCTTGAGGAAGTATTTTTAAAGTAAATTCAACTATGATAGCAGGGTTCTCAACCCTAGGTACAGTTGCCTGGAATCTGTAACACATCCTGCTGCCACATGCAGTGGTCTCAGTGCTGCTTGAGACCTTGCCTCCCACCTCAGCAAAAGACAAACTGTCCCGTGTTTACTTTTATGTTCACACAAGGACACAGGAACACTGGGCACATGGGATAGGCTACCAACATAAAATCACCCTAAGCCTGAGGAATCTTGAGCCTTTAATTTCTTCATCATATATAATTTTCAGAACCAAATAATATGCAGAACATTTTCAATGGATCTTTGTAAAGCAGCCTAGGTCTAATGCATCAGACCCCTAGCTAGTGCCTTGCTGATGATGTGAAAAGTGGTAAGAGGTGTGTGCCTGAGAAGTCACTGCCTAGGTGCAGGCGTAGAAGTGGCTGTCTCCAAAGAGAGAGAAGGCATCTGCTTATGGTTAAAAGCCAGAGAGGTGAAGGAAACTGGCTCTCACATTTTCTCTAGCAGCCTAGTTCTCCAGCTGCGTTGTATGTTACATGCAACCCCTCTGTAGACTTTGACAGAGCTAAATGATAAGTGTCCAGGGAGGACCTCAGCCCTGGCAAATATAAACAAGTATACATGATGATTTTCATGCCCATCACTGAATTATTACTTGCCCAGGAGTGGGCAAGTTGATTAGCACTTTTCTGTGATTACATGCAGGTGCAATTATGTTTCCATCTACAATAATTAAATGCATTCATTTGTTTTCTAGAAAACAAAACAGACTATATCACCAAGTGATTTTTCATTTTAGAAAACAAGTGATCATTTAGGACATAAATCTAGCCCCACCCCTAAAAATACACACTGCTTTAAAAAAAAATGAACCTTAAATTCCTCCTCCCCAAATTTTGATGTCTTGTTTTCATTTAAGAATCATGATTGTTTTGTTCTGGTAAATTAATTGCTATATTGCATGATCTTTTTCAAGTTGCAAATTTAAATTTATATGGTTGCTAATTCGATTTGCTAACTTTCCCCTTTCTACATCCAGAATACAATTAAGATTATTTTTTTTACATAAGTACACCTAGATACATTTTTTACCCCCACCACTTAGAATTGTGTTACAGCATGGAATGACAGAATCTTTGAGGTCATAAGGATAAATATTGCCTACAGGGTCACAAATTGAGGAAAATCATAATTGTTTGCTTCCATGGGTAGTCTACAATGAGCTTCTTTTAATGGGGGGGGGCAAGCTGAGGGGGACAGAAGCTGGAATCGTTTCTTGGGCAGAAGATGCATACCTGACTTAGGGTTTTGTTGCTGTGAAGTGACAAAACTTTTATAAAGGAAACTTTATTAAAAAAAACTTTTATAAAGGAAAATATTTAATGTGGCTGGCTTACCATTGAGACAGACTAGGCTGACTCCATGGCAGGCTTCAAATTGGCAATCCAGAAGACTAGGCCTTAATCTCTTTTTCCAAGAACTGGGCAAGTCCAGAAAAGTCCCAGGCCTCAGAAGCTTGACTGAGTTTCCAGTTTCTAGACTTCCTCCATAAGTTTCCAGACTTTCCTAGCAACAGTTTCCAGCCCCCATGTTCCAACAATGGATCTGGAATGTCTCTAGAGATAGACCCAATAGATTGAGATAGAGATCACCTACCCCTCCCTGGAATTCCCCTAATGTGCTTTAATTCGAGCTCACTCTGGCTCCTCCATTTTGGGAGATGATAGACCCCAATATGCTGGATTTCTTCAGAATAAAACACTCTTTGCTTTTGCATACTATTTAGGTCCAGGCTATCATTTTTCATTGAATCATGGACCCATACACTATTTTATGGATTTAGTCAGTTATCACCAGGACAAAAAGCATAACAGCATGCACGCAGATATGGTGCTAGAGAAAAGTTCTTGATCCAAAGGAAACAGAAGGAGACTGTGTACCACACTGGGTATAACTTGCACATAGGAGACCTTTAATCTCCTGCTCACTTCCTCCAACAAGGCTACACTTACTCCATAAGGCTACACCTCCTACTAGAGTCACTCCCTTTGGCCAAGCATTCAAACACAGAGTCTATGTGAGCCGTTACTATTCAAACCATCCCAACATCCTCACACCAGAATTGTTGGCTATGGATGCAAAGGGCACTTTTTGTTGAATCAAAAGAGTTAATGAGAAATGTCTTCCTTGAAATATGGCAAGGAAGATGCCAGAGTCAGAGTGTTGAATGATTCAATGTCCCCATCTGCAGGCATTGTTAAGATGTTTACTCAAACCTCAGACACAGAGAAAAGTAACAGCATTGTACTGACAATTTATGAGTTTTCTCATTCGTGCTGTTATATGCTGAATCTTTGGGAGCTCTGAGTCCCTGTTGGATTCTTTTTGGCATTTCAACATCCAGGTAATTGAAAAGTAAAATCTCTGCAGTCAGCTTGAGGGTCAGAATTGTTACATCACAGCCTTCTTGTCCTTCTGTCCTTCTGTACCACTCTGCTTTCTGATCATCTTGGCACCTCCCTGCTTCTGGATGGAAAACATCTGTCTTGCATTGTCCTCCACTCTTGATTTCTGCACTGTGCTTCTTAGACCATGTGGGCTTTGAGCATGAGAGACTGCTTAAAGCAATAAGCTCTAAGGAGAGGATAGAAAGAGGGCATCTCATCTCTTCCCTGTCAGCTTTTTCAAGTAAGTGGCTCATACAAAGGTCAAGAGAAATTAACTGTCTCCCATGGTCTGGGTGACTGTCAGCTACAAAAGTTCAGCAGAGCATCTTGTTCAGAGCAGAGCACAAATAGACGGCAAGAGCTGTAGGGATTGTTTCCTTTTAGCTGTGCACCTGGACTAAGGATACCCTTCACTGAACAACCTTTGCCTTGGTGGTCATAATGAGTAACTGTTAGTCTTGCCTCCCCCGCCCCCAACAACTGTATGTAGATGATTTACCTACAAAGAAAAGCTAGTCCAAAGAACATAATGTCAAATGTCTACTTAACCGGAACATATTTTGTTGACTTAAGTTTTGCTAGAAAAATAAAAAGTCAAGAATGGGGAGAAAAGTAACAGACTGGTTCTGTGGATCCACTTGTACTATTTTTTTTCTTCTTATGTGGCCATTAGTGACCTCTGCAAAAATGCTCAACAATCATCAATATGAGATGACATAAATATGTGGGTTTTGAGACCTTTGTATTTCCTCAGTGCTTGGGCCAGTGTGCTGCTGCTCTGTGGCACGCTCCCCATCCTATCTTAGCATCAAAGCCTGATGTAAGACAACTATATCTTCACCGCTTATCTGTCACCTTCAGCTGCCATGAAAGTTGCCTCCCTATAGAGTGTTGCTTAACTTCCTGGGCCAGACAGTGCAATTTAAATGCCATAAAAATTGTGCATTTGGTACTGTGAGATCAAGCACTTAAAGTAATACTTCATTATCTTTCATCCTATCAATGAAACTTTTTTTCGACCTTGGAAACCAGCATTGAACTACACTTGACCACACACTGAAAGAGATACCACAGAATAAATAGAATCATTTTTAGCAGCCTAGCCTTTGTGGGACATACTACATTCTAAGGAAATGTTTAATTGCATTGCAGACTGGAGTTGTGTCCTGCAGTTGTAAATGAGGGCTGCCGATGCACAGTGATTTCTGCTCTCAGAACAGACAATGGGTTTCATAGAGTACAGCATGATGCTTAACTAAGCTAGACAGTGATGGCAAGACTTAGGAGCAGGGGATCATTGCTGGACCTGTAGTGCCATCTACAGAATACACTGAATAATGGAGATGCCAGCTCTCGTGCTCTTCAAGAAACATTTCCCCAAAGACTTGAGATGTGGACATGATTAGAGTTCCTGTGCATGTAGTAATACTTTGTTACTTTGTTTTTTATGTGTATATGTCCATACATGTATGTGTGTATATATGCTTATAAATGTTGCATTTTCATATTTAAATGTCTAATAAGACTCCTAAGGGAATGAGTATTGCATTATATTTTATTCTGTATTAATTTGATTACCTCCTTTTTCAGAACTTTTCTTTCATAACCCTTGTGAGGTGTAGTATCTGACTTCCTGGATGCTTCAAACAGACGTCAGACTGTGACCCAGTCTGTTACTGTGCTCTCCCCTTTCAGAATAACTTCACAGTTCTTCAAAAGAGCCCCTCTTACTCTCAACTCTAACAATTCAGAACTCATACTACCATGTATATTTAATGTTCACCTATGTTAATGAGTTTCTCTGATGGCTCGGAGAGAAAAGTACCTCAGAGCAAGAAACTGTTAAAGGCAATGGATGAATGGTTTTGGATAAAGCTAGTTGTATGGCTGACTGCAATCTTGTGGCTTAAGTGCTGAGCTAGCATGGTGACTTGAGCAGGTGGCAACTGGGTTGTCATTCACATTCTTGTTCCTCTTCTTCCTCCATCTCTCTTTGGTGAACTCCTTTACTAATTCATCATATCTATATACTATACAATGAGAATTCCACTGTTGGGCTGTACAAAAGATGCTATGTCCCAGATCTGCCTCCAGAGGGCTTAGCATCTAGTAGAGGAGCTAGGACCAATTCATAACAGTGCAGGCCACTTTCTGTATGCACAGAATAAAGTGATAAATGAGGTGATCAAGAGGAAGCACTGAAATCATCAACTGAAAAGAAAGTCTCGCCTCATTTGTTTCTTAGAGGGGAAAGGCTGGAAAAATGTTTTACATTACTAAGCCTTCATTACTTTTCCAAAATATCCTGCAGCATACTTACTAATGTACTAGGTAATTCTCGTGAATAAATAACTTAAATGTCACATTCACAAATGTGTGAAAAAAGAACAGTTTTTAATTTTTTTCAGCATACTTCATTTTGCATATTACCTCCAAGAATGTTATATATAGATAGATTAGATAGATAGATATATTTATAGAGAATTGATGTTCCATAAATCTCATTATTCCTTTAGATATAATGCTTAAGTGTAGTTGAAAGTATTAACCCATCTCCATTGCTGTAAAATATTTTTAAATGGAGTCTAGTTTCATATCTACAGTAAATGCATTTGACAACCTATGAACATAATGTTTACAAAAGCAATTTTAAATTATACAGTTTCAAAATCTATTCATGTTAGATCTTGCACATAGACATTGGAGCTCTTTGCAAATTGTCGTGACCATTAATGGTTATTGCATACTTTTCCAGCCATCTAAGAAAATCCACTTGCCAAATGTTCAAATAATCAGGGTTAATTTTCCTTTCAGACAAGAAACATTTTAAAGTCCAAGCTCAAGAAACATGTTTCTGTAGTGTTTGTTTGAATAAGCAGTCACAGTGAGTGCTTGGGTGTGTATTTCATCTGAAGAGTCCCATGGAAAAAGTAAGATTCTTTACATAAGTGAGGAAGAAGGCCTGCATGTTCAACACAATTCCCAGCCTGGAGTATGTCTAGGAGAAATCACCATGGTTTGAGACGACATCATGATTTAGATTTGAATTGAGCAGGACCAGATCAGTTATTGAATACAAGAAAGGGGAAGTGGGCGTCCCTGCCAGGATATGTCAGAAATGAACGTGTGAGCTCATTACAATCCACCTTTACCTTTTCCTTGAAACATCTTGGAACCTAATTACCCCCCACTGTCAGGTTAAGAACAACCCTAACAGGCATCCCAGCAATGGCCATCTTGGTGCTATTTCTATGTGACAGTCCTGAGAGGTACAGAGGTATCAGCATAGGGAGGACTGAGTCCAAGTGTAGGACCGAACAAGTGAGCAAACAGTAGACTAGAAATAGCATTTCTCACTCTTCTCCAAGTTTGCAGTTGCTTGAGGGTTTTGTCAACAAAGATACAAAGAGCAACCATTTGGTTTACCTGAAGAACAAAAGGCATTTGTTTCAGTATAACCTGGCAGCTAATCCCTGCCCTTCTCTTCCTTGCTGTCCCTTCAGCTTCATGAACGTAGTTAAGACTATAAACATGCAAAGCAAAAAGATGCTAAACTCCTCCACAACACCTTTATAGCTACGTTAACATAATCCAGTAATGAGAATAATGAAAATGACGTTGGCATCAGTGAACTATTGTACTTGCTTCCATTGAACATAGAAAATCCACATAAAATACATAACATCTTCAAATTAAAGATCTGGAAACAAATGTAGAGAATTTAAGAACTGTAAACTATTCTATGTAGGATAGAAAGCAAATGAGCAGGTTAAATATATAGTGGGAGAAAAACAGAAATCAAACCAGTGTGGCCAGCGAGGTGTGAGTCTTCATGTGCTTGCACATATGCACATATGCATAATTGTGAATAGGGATGCATCAGGCAAAATGGAAGGTTATTAGCCCCCTGTTGGTAATGGTTTTGGGTGATGTTATCATCCTCAACAAGTGACAGTTATAAGTAGATATGTATGAGGTTTGAGAGATGAATTAATCTGTGGGTATAAAGAAAAGTCATGAATATTCTGTTAATACTATATGCAAAGTTCTGGCAATAGGTTCTCCATAGAGCCTGTGACCTATTAGCCACAAGTTTGAGCCCCCCAAAACTATACCAGGTATGAGTTCTATCTCTTAGAACTCAGAGAAACTTCTTTTTGAAGCAAATAGCAACTAACACAGAGATGTACAACTGGTCAAGATGCGTAGAATAAGAGAGTGCAGAGTGCTTGGTCCTGAATGGGAAGAACATTACATCATCCCCACCTCCTAAGACTCAGAGATTAGTGTGATAGACAGGGGCAGAAAGGATATAAGAGCCAGCTGTGATGAATGATCCAAGGAAACGGTGTTTTCCGAACACATAGAAAAGGCAGTTGCACATAGAAATTCACAGTGGCTGTGACAGCATGTATAGAACCTGCACACACTCAAACATATAACACCCTAACATGGTGGACAGAAGTGTGTACAAAACAAAATCCCACTACTGGCCCACCGGTGGCAAAGCTATTAGTGATTAATAACTCCCAGAGCAAGGAGAGTTAGCTTTCTTTAATTGTATGGTCCCTGGTAGCTCTAACATGTTTCATTAGATGACCACACAGTTAAGGGCACATAGGCAGCACTAATGGGCCCAATGGGCTAAAAGAAAAACTGAGGACTGTCTGAGTTAAGGTTTCTATTACTATGATAAAACACTATGACCGAAAAGCAAGTTGGGAAGGAAAGGGTTTATTTGGCTCACACTTCCACATTGCAGCCCATTATTGAGGAAAATCAGGACAGGAACTCAAACAAGGCTGAAACCTGGAGAGAGGAGCCTGTGCACAGGTGATGGATGGGTGCTGCCTGCTGGCTTGCCCCTAAAGGCTTGCTCAGCCTGCTTTCTTATAGAACTCAGGACTACCAGCCCAGGCATGGAAACACCCACTGGGCTGGGCCTTCCTTCAGCAATCACTAATTGAAAAAATGCATTACAGGCTTGCCCACAGCCCAATATTATGAAGGTATTTTCTTAATTGAGATTCTCTCTTCTTAGATGATTTTAGCTTCTGTCAAGTTGACATAAAATTATCCAGCACAAGGACACAAAATTAAGTGGATCTGGAAGGACATGGTGGGGAGAGGAATAAATATGGTCAAAATGCAATCTGAAATTCTAAAATATTTAATACAATACAAAAATATAGAGAACAGTCAAAGTCATTTCTAAACATGAAAAGAACCAGATGTAGAAACTATGAAGAAAGAAAAGCAACAAACAGGGAAATACACCGGAAGTAGCCATGCTAGCAGTTTTGCGTAAGGATGCGATTTCTGTGGTTAGCAAAAGGAAAGGGAGAGAGAGATGGAGGGAAGGGAAGGAGGGAGGATATTCACTAAACTACAGTTCTGGGAATTAGAAGCTCAATAAGTTTCTGCCTTTGATGGTTTGAAGAAGCCAGCATGTGATTATCCAGACAATGCCATTACTGTAGAATATTTTGCTCTCTCTTCCCTCAGTATATGTGATGTGACCAAGACAGAACATGCATTGTTCATTTAAATGAAACATGAACAGGGCAGCCATGTGTATTAGATAGTGCTAGAGTATTATAATCACCCTGATGTGTCTGTGTTAAACTGATTTTGAACTGTGAGTCGGTGGTAGTTTCTGCAGGCTGTGATTAGATGAATGGATGCAGATGGTAATTGTAACTGATGACTGATTAGTGACGGCTTTCAGTGCTTCACTCTCCACCCCTGGAAACAGCCTGGGGCCAGCCAGAAAGGGAACTGCTAAGGCAGGAATTAGGATCAGTTTAGAAGTCCGGTGCCTACTGAGTTTCTTGGAGTGACTGGATGGGGTGAGAACAGCCTGTTCTAAGAACAACTTCTCTGACCTCTGATTGGGGTTTCTGTTTGTTGGTTTGGTTTGGTTTTTGGTTTTCTTTTTCTTTCACTTTCTGAGCCAGACAATTGGTAAATAAAGCTTAAAACAACCAAACACACAAAAACTAGAAAAATCATTTAGCATGATGGTGAGTTCTCAAACCAGGGACAAGCGGCTGAGGTGTCTGTTAACATATAAAAGCAAACTCTGGCCACCAGCATCTCTCAGATTTCTACCAGTTACAGGCTTCTCCTAACTGGCATATTCTGCCCCCTTCCCTAAACTTCCCAAGCCCAAGGACCGGGCTGGGCTTGCCCCTGCTTACGCTGCTCTTACTCCCCCTATATAATGCAGCCATTTTGGCTACACCAGTCCTTTCTGGCATTTTGGGCTTCTTGCCTCTTGGCTGCTGCTCCTGATTCTCCTCTCTTCCTCTTACCACTCTCCTCTTCCCAGTCCTCACATGGCCTGCTCAGTCTGCTGGCAAGGCCAAGTCTGAACTCCTCCAGACCCCTCGTCCTCTCAGGCTCTCACGTGTCTCTAATAAACCTTCTTCATCCTTTAGGAGTAGCTGTGTCCTCCTTTTTATTTTCTTTCTTTTCATTCATGAGTGAGTTAAAGAAGCTAGACAGTAGCACTTCAGGACTGATAACTGCTGGCTCAAGAAAGCAGACCTCTAAGGGGAGGCCACCCAGTGGTGTATGTGGAGCCTTGCCTTTGGGTAAAGACTCATATTTAAAAACTATAGCAGAATATATTTCCTATAAAGGTTATAGCTGATGCCCTGAATTATACAATGCACAGTAATTAATATGGTTTCTAGGTGTCTCATAAAGTTATACATGTATACATGTGGGTTTGGGCATCATGTTCTTTGGTTCTGTAAATTGACTATTTGATTTTCTGATTAAAATATATAAATAACGGGCTGGAGAAGTGGCCCAGTAGTAAGAACAATTACTGTTCACAGAGGACCTGGATTTGTTTCCCACATCCATAGGGTAGTCACAGCCAGCTGTGGCTCCAGTTACAGGCGATCCAGTGTCTTCTTCTGACCTTTTCAGATACTTCACATACATGGTATATAGATACACATACAGGAAAACCACTCATCCACATATTTTTTATTTAAGAAAATAAACAACATGTGTATTAGAGTGAAAAACAAACTGAACCATAAAAAGAAAATTTTCTTAAGCTTTTGACATGCTGGTGATTTGACAGAAGATTCCTGGCCATTATCTGACACTGCCATTTCCTCTTGCTTCCAAAGTACATAATACTATCTCTGTGGACCACCTCATTCCCACTGTTCCTACTCTGCAGGTCACCTGAGAGAGACATAATGAAATATGACATAGAACTCAGTGTTGAGAAACTGACTTGTATGTGCTATGGCTGTCCTAGTGCTTAGAAGAGCATGGGAAGAAGCAGTGAGACAGAGCAGATGTGGGCCTGGAGTGAGTACTTCCGATATAGCCACACCTGAGTTGCATTATGTGACCACATTCACTAATGTGAGACTCTCCCATGCTGTGGTCTTAATTGTTCCACAAAAAGTCTGGTGGTATTTCTTTAGATCATCAAAATAAAACACCCAAATCAACAAAAGAAAAAAAGAAAAAGAAAAAACACCCAAAACCACCCAGAAAGAAGTTAAACACAAACATTTAGAACTGGAAGCAATAATATTTAAAGTACAGAAATATAAAATTAAATAAAAGATAACATTCTCATAGTACTTTCTACGTTACATGGGTGGGCAGCATTGGAGACAATCACAGATCGAATGCAAAAACCTAAAGATGAATAAGATAGTTACTATTTACAAAAGTTTTGTTATTTTTAAATATTTATTGTTTATTTTATGTATTTGATTTTGGAATAAATCCAAATATTCCTTAATAGGTAAGGAAGTAGTGATTGTATGCCCAAAAGATTGTGGGAAAAGCCAGAACAGAACATTCTTCCTGTCTCGAGAGTAGTATATTTTTTAATATTTGATTTCATTATATTCCTGAAACTTTTGGATCTGAGTATAATGCTTCTACCATAAGCTGCATACTTGAGGTCAGTAACGTGGCTTTATTGTGAATTCTTTTTATTTTCATCATTTTTTTTATTCTTTGACAGTTTCATACATTTGTAAAATGAGATTTGGTGGTTTTCCCCCTTCCACCAGCTTCTTTTACCCTATTACAAAGTTCTCTGTAGGAGCCACAGGTCAATGACAATCTTAAAATGTCTAGCCAAGAGCTAGGCAGGGTAATCTAAACAAGATTGAATAGTGTACACATAAGGAGTTTGTTGCTGTTCTTTTTAGAATACTACAGGTGTATGGAATTCAACTCTGGATTAGTAACTTCAACAAGCCACATAAGTAGTTTCATTGAACTTAGACTAAACTATAACTCTTGGTTTCCAGTGAGATGCTACCTGTACAGCATCTTTATAACTATGAACTCAGGCTACTAAGGTTTTGAATTCAATCAGGGTCCTTATTTCATTTCATCCTGATCAAGTGTCGTAGACTGAGAGAAAATTATAAAGTTTTTTTTGTTTAGTTGGCTTTTGTTTTTTTTTTTGTTATTTTTGGTTGTTGTTCTTGCTGTTGCTGCTGCTGCTGGTGTGTGTGTGTGTGTGTGTGTGTGTGTGCATGTACATTTGTGATAGCTAGTATGTGGTCACTAGAGAAAATTTGAGAGGCAAGAAAAAAATGAGGGACGTTCTGTAGTCAGAAATACAATATAATGCTGTCGTCATACAATTTTTCCTGTATTTCCTCTCATGCTTCCAGTGTGCATAAGGATGCTGTGTACACATTAATATACTGTCTTTAAGTGGACTTAAGCCACATATAACCATATGCTCATGAAAGTGTGTGGTCCTTGAGTAGTATTCAGTGGAGTATGAGCTCACATGGTTGTTTCTCTTGGACAGTTAGATGCTTTTATTGTTATGAATAATGGTATAACCAACACATACATGCCTAGTGTTTGATCTCTGCATGTGACTTTTTTTTAAAGATAAATGTTCAGAAGAGAAACTACTGAGCCAAAGATAATGAATTCTGCAGATGTGATTTTCACCATTTAATTAGAAAATAAGAACAGAGACAAAAAGACAATGGATAGGCAATATCCTGGCCCCTAGGCTCCTGTAACACTCTTTAAGTCTCTTTTCATTACACATGTAATTACTTCCTCAAAGATGCCTTTCCCGGGAGCATATCCACCAGAATTCATTCCACTGGAAGCAGGCCCAGAAGAGCAGTAGCTCTGATGCAGGACAGGTTTCTTTCACAAAGGAATGTGCACCGGACTCAGTCAGTGGGTGAGCTGAATGTAGAAGACTGACTCCTCCCCCACTGCTGCTCCTCAGTTCCTACATGGCCTCTGCTCTGGCACAACAGCTGGAAGTGCTTCCCTTCAGTATCCCTGGGGACAGCTGGGATGGGCACCCATATCAGCTGTGTGTCTAAAGGATTTCCCTATAAGGAACTAACATGTTTTACACACATTTCTTTATCTAGAACTTTCTCTGATAGATTTGCCTCCCTGCAAATGAAGTAATTTTCCTACTGGTCACATCATTCATTGTTCTGCTTGGGCCATTTACGTCCAAATCCACCCTTTAGATTCATGGTTTTTCAAACAAAGGATAAGATGAAATTGATCCATTCAAAATAACAGACCTAATAAACCAAGTGGGCATTTTAAATCAACCATTCATTGCTTAGCGACATGAATCTTTGTTAGATGCCAAGTCAGACAGTCTAAATAGCTTGTGTGCCCCTCCCTTATCATTTGAATATGAAGAGAAGACAGTAGTTACAAGTCTCTTCTTCCCTGAATCAAGATGCCAGTTCATCAGAATGTGAGTGCTATAAAGCAGACTGAACTGGCCATCAGTATCCACATATGTATCCAGGTCCTTGTGTACCTGGGCTCTGAACCTGTGTGTGGCAAGGTTGATTTCCTCCTGGGAAGATGAATAAAAGATTCCAAGGAGGCTGCACTGCTTCACTCCTTCCCAGTTGTCCAGTCACCTGCCTGGATCCCTGGCCTGAGCCCCATCCTGCTCAGTTTCTTTAAAAAAAAAATTTATTTGAAAGCTTTTCCAGTAAAATTGACACTTGAATCAGAGTTCAGAAATAAAGAGCAATTCTATATTCTCTCTGCTTGTCATTGATAAAGACATTTAAAAGGAGAGTGAGGAAATGGTGGACTTCCCTATTTTATGTTTACTCAGCTGCTACCAATGATTTTTCTATTTCTCACAGTATTAGGGTTTTGTTTCTAACTTTGTTTTGTCTTATTATTGTAATTACTTTGTACAGAATTATATACCACCACACCTATATAACTACTTCAGAAAACAACGACACGAGTTTGGTCTTTTGTCAACAAATTAGCACATCACCCTGAGAAGTATTAAGCATGATCATCACTAACCCAGTCCCATGACCTGTCAGAGTTTACTCTCCACACAAAGAGATGCGGGATAGAGCCTCTGCCCTAGGTTGTTCCTCTTTCATACATTCATTCATATTTCCTACTGGACCATCTCGAATCCATGAATCGCCCAATAATGACACAGACAGTTATTATTATTTATGAAGCCTAGGCCTTACAGCTTAAGCTTGTTTCCAATTAGCTTGTTTAACTTAAATTGACCCATTTATTCTAATCTATCTTCTGCCATGTGGCTTGTTACCTCTCCTCAGTGCTGGCACCTGTTTCCCCCACCACCACCACTCCCAGTCTGGCTGGTGAATCTCCTGCTATTTCCTAGAGTTCCTTCCTTTGCTGTTTTGTCCCGCCTATCCTCTCTTGCTTTGCTATAGGCCATTCAGCTCTTTATTGACCAATCAGAAGATGATGGAGAAGATGTCTACAGAGCACTGAAGGAGATGATGTTTCATAAAAATAAGAATACCAAGGGTCCTGTACTCAACTCTGACAGTACAGAAACCAGCAATTAAATAATATAATCAACTATTACACAGGGCACAAGAGATTATCCTAACAATTTTCACCCTTTCCCTTTTCTGTTCCAAATACATTTGCACAGCTATCCCCTGTAGTGCTGGGATTTTTACCCATTGCTGACTGCTTTGTCCTCTGGAATCCTAAATCATAATATATTGCTTCATGAATTGACTTCTAAGTACACCTGCCACTGAAAGTATATAGCTCGTTTCTACTTTGTAATACTTTTAAACAACTTACTTGCATTTCCTTGTCATAACACATTCAGGATACTTAATAAAAAAAAAATCCTGTTCACTGTGAGCAGGAAGATACCAAGAGATGCCAGTTGTTCCTTTTAAAGGGAAAAATAAAAAGTATATAGGTGAACCTGACCTAGGAATAAAGGTATAGTGACTTTAGCCTTGTTCTTTTAAAGATGCTTTAACAGTTTTGAAATATGACTATCAACAGATGTTTTTAAAGCTATCATAATGTAAAACAAATAAAGAATGTCTTTGGAAAGAAACATAGTAAGAACTGCAGATGAAAGATGAAGCAGTTGAAAATGTAACACTAGGTGCAGTTCTTTTTCAAGCTCCCGAATTGTCTGTGTTCATTTGAATGTTAAACTTCTTTGAACTATGCCTTTATTGCTGTTTGCAGCCATCACATTGATCTAAGAAAAGCAAATGAGGCAGTTAAAATCACATTCCAATTTGGAACAACCTCTGGATTGATTGGTGGTAATGGCAAGATGGCTGAAGAGGAAGGGACAGTGACCATTTCTTATTGACCAGAAATGTGTTTATCTAATTAGTCTGTGCCATGAACAGAAACAGCAGGTGCTCATTGCTGGGGGATGTAGTAACTGAGGTTTTGTGCTTCTTTGGAGCCAGGAAGACTCCTGCCCCAGACTTCTCACCATTGACTGATTCCTGGACTCTCTACTACTGAACATTAATTCATCCTGACATTTCCATTCAAGTCAGGAAGCCAGTCCTTGTGCACAGCTCTGGGAAATTAATAAATATAGGACTGTTTAAGAAGTTTCCGGGAGCTGATACTGTGCCATAGCATTCCATAACCAAATACCACCGGGAGAGAGCAGGTCTCCCAGAAGTGCAGACACACCTGTGAGCACAGGTGAGAATACCACTTCTGCCCCAAGGGACTCACGTAGAGACCTCAGGACACAGGAACCAAGGAGCAACCTGGGACAGGATCCTTATGATTTCCATCTGCAACAGGGAGCTGACCCTGTGCCACAGTTCTCCATACCCAAATTCCTGCTGGAGAGAACTAGTCTCCCAGGAGTACTGGCACACAGGCTTGCAGGAGGCACAAGCCACAGTCAGAGACACCAAGAGCAGCTAACACCAGAGATAACCAGATGGCAAGAGGCAAGGGAGAGAATATAAGCAACAGAAACCAAGGCTACTTGGCATCATCAGAACACAGTTCTTCCAACACAGCAAGTCCTGGATACCCTAACATTCCTGAAAAGCAAGACTCTGATTTAAAATCACTTCTCATGATGATGATAGAGGACTCTAAGAAGGACATAAATAATTCCCTTAAAGAAATATAGGAGAACACAGGTAAACAGGTAGAAGCCCTTAAAGAGGAAACACAAAAACCCCTTAAAGAATTATAGGAAAACACAGCCAAACAGGTGAAGGAAATTGAACAAAACAATCCAGGATCTAAAAATGAAAGTAGAAACAATAAAGAAATCACAAAAGGAGACTATCCTGGAGATAGAAAACCTAGGAAAGAGATCAGGGGTCATAGATGCAAGCATAACCAACAGAATACAAAAGATAGAAGAGAGAATCTCAGGTGCAGAAGATACCACAGAAAACCTTGACACAACAATCAAAGAAAATGTAAAATGCAAAAAGCTCCTAACACAAAACATCCAGGAAATCCAGGACACAAGGAAAAGACCAAGCCTAAGGATAATAGGTATAGAAGAGAGCAAAGATTCTCAATTTAAAGGGACAGTAAATGTCCTGAACACAATTATAGAAGAAAACATCCCTAACCTAAAGAAAGAGATGTCCATGAACATACAATGAGCCTACAGAACTCCAAATAGACTAGACCAGAAAAGAAATTTCTCCCATCACATAATAATCAAAACATCAAATGCACAAAACAAAGAATATTAAAAGCAATAAGAGAAAAAGATCAAGTAACATATAAATGCAGACATATAAGAATTACAACAGACTTCTCACCAGAGACTATAAGAGCCAGAAGACCCTGGGCAGTTGTCATACAGAGCTTAAGAGAACACAAATGCCAGCCCAGGCTACTATACCCAGCAAAACTCTCAATTACCATAGATGGAGAAACCAAGATATTCTATGACAAAACCAAATTTACACAATATTTTTCCGAAGATCTAGTCCTACAAAGGATAATAGATGGAAAACTCCAACACAAGGAGGAAAACTATACCCTAGAAAAAGCAAGAAAGTAATCTTCTTTTAACAAATGTAAAAGAAAATAGCCACACAAACATAATTCCACCTCTAACAACAAAAATAACAGGAAGCAACAATCACTGTTCCTTAATATCTCTTAACATCAATGGACTCAATTTCCCAATAAAAAGACATAAACTAATAGACTGGATACATAAACAAGATCCAGCATTTTGCTGCATACAAGAAACACACCTCAGTGTCAAAGACAGACACTACCTCAGAGTAAAGGGCTGGAGAACAGTTTTCCAAGCAAATGGTCCCAGGAAACAAGCTGAAATAGCCATTCTAATATCAAATAAAATTGACTTTTGACCAAAAGTTATCAAAAAAGATAAGGACGAACACTTCATACACATCAAAGCAAAAATCTACAAGAAGAATTCTCAATTCTGAACATCTATCCTCCAAATGCAAGGGCACCCACATTCATAAAGGAAACTTTACTAAAGCTGAAAGCACACATCGCACAGCCCACAATAATAGTGGGAGACTTCAACACCCCACTCTCATCAATGGACTGATCATGGAAACAGAAACTAAACAAGAAACATAGTAAAATACAAGTGATTGACCAAATAGATTTAACAGTTATTTATAAAACATTTGATCCTAAAACAAAAGAATATACCTTCTTCTCAGCACTTCATGGTACCTTTTTCAAAATTGACAATATAATTGGTCACAAAATAGGCCTCAACAGATACAAAAACATTGGAATAATCCCATGCATCCTATCAGATCATCACAGACTAAGGCTGGTCTTCAGTAACAAAAAAATAACAACTGAAAGCCCACATACACATGGAAACTGTACAATGCTCTACTCAGTGATAACTTGGTCAAGGAAAAAATAAAATAAGAAATTAAAGAATTTTTAGAATTTAATGAAAATGAAGGCACAACATACCCAAGCATATAAGACACTATGAAAGCAGTGCTAAGAGGAAAACTCATAACTCTGAGTGCCTCCAAAAAGAAACTGGAGAGAGCATACACTAGCAGCTTGACAGCATACCTGAAAGCTCTAGAATAAAAAGAAGCAAATACACCCAAGAGGAGTAGATGGTAGGAAATAACCAAACCCAGAACTGAAATCAACCAAGTAGAAACAAAAAGAACTATACAAAGAATCAACAAAACCAGGAACTGGTTCTTTGAGAAAAATCAGATTGTCCAATAGGCAAAAGATCATTGAGTATTTTTTGACTGATGACTTACTATTGCAAGTGCCATCTCTGAAGAGCTGGAATAAGAAATCAGTCCGCAGAAGATAGTAATTCTATTCCTTCATGAACTCTTCTTCACTATCTGCCTCCAAGTTCATGTTTGATTTCCTGTACTGACTACCATTCATAATGTACTCTAAGATATAAGATGAAATAAACTATTTCCTGTCCAAAAAAAATAAAAATAAAAAAAAGAAAGGAAAAGAAAAGAAACATGGATGAGTGAAAAGAGGAGAATTTAAGGTCAAAGTCAAAACATCAAAAGAACAAAACCTGACAAGAATTTGAGAAGGATGGAAGAGATCAGGAGTGGGTCAAATGGAGGAGGATAAAGAGAGGTCCCTTTAAGAGACACACCAGGCTGCTGGTGGATACTGCACCACTACTTTGGATAGCATTGAACCTGATCACCTCTGCTGGGGGGACATAACATTGATTATATCATCTCCTACCTAGAAATGGAAGACTGAGAGGATGGGGTGTGGACAGTCAGCGAAAGGAAGGAGGGAACACAGGAATCAGAGGCAGGGAAAGTTGCAGAAGAGTGAGGAGGAGCCCTATGAGTTTATCTTAGAAACATCAAAGCTCCTGCCTCTGCCTGGCCTTGAAATGAACACATGTGCCTACCAAGAGCCAGGCTGACACCTCCTACATTTGAGTCCCCCCACACACACCCATTCTAGCTAGCTCATGGCCATGCCTGGCTGCTGCCCACCCTGATCCCCAGACATTTCCTGGTTTTCCATGTGCTCTTGAAAGCATCCACTGGCTGGGACAGTGAAGACATCCTGGAATACAAGGCAAGGTGGAAAGTGTGCAGGTGTAAATGAAGCACACAGGCACAGCCTGCTGTCCTTGGAGCATCAGTAGCTACATCATTGACCATAAGGGTCCAACTGGCCTCTATTTGTTTTCTCCTCTGTCATTTGCTGGCAATATTTCTCAGCATGTGACTATTAGCAGATAGAGCATGTACAGAAGTTGAGGCATTGATGAACACATATGCTGACTTAGAAACTGCCCCCTGGCCCTGGCAAATTGAGGGGCAGTGCAGCTCTTCTCAGGGCCACTACTCTAAAGGGGACCAACCACCTGTGGGTTCAAAACTCACGCAACCGTTCGGTATTCTACTCTATCCAGTTAGCCTCTATTGTTTTTCTTTCCTTCTCTCTCTCTATCCCAACCACTCCATTTTGTTTTTGTTTGGTGGGCTGTAGACATTGCCAAATATACAGGACACTTAATACAAAGGGTATCCCTCATAGCTATACAAAATCAAAGCTTCTTTCTCTGGCTACCTTGAAGAATCACTACCACTAAGACTCCTCAACTCCACACTAAAGCTGTTTCTTGACAATCATATAATTCAGATCTGTTGGAGGCATCAGTGTGGAACAATTGATGGGTGCTCAGTTTTAAACTACGGAAGCTGATACTGCAAGCCGTGCAGGGAAACCACTTCATCTCTTCACTGAACTGTGGCTTCAATGGCCCAATCCTGAATCTCTTAAATATACTTACACGGGCTGGATACTCTTTGTGGTGGTTTGAATAGATATATCGTCCAATCTCCCACCAGACCCACGTGTTTGAATGATTGTACCATAGGGAGTGGCACTATTAGGAGGTGTGGCCTTGGTGGAGGAAGTGTGTCACTGTGGGGCAGGTTTTGAGGTCTTCTATGCTCAAGCTCTGCCCTGCGCAGCACATAGTCTTAACTTCTGCTGCCTGCTGATCAAGATGTAGAACTCTCAGTACCTTCCCCAGTACCAAGTCAGCCTGTGTGCTGCCATGCTTCCTGCCATTATAAGAGTAGCTATGGTCATAATGTCTCTTCTCAGCAATAGAACCTAACTAAGAAACTCTTCCTAGGTACTCCCACTGTCATCTCTTGGTCCTTTACTATCTAAATATTCGGGAAAATGATGAGTGGTTCCATTCTTAGCTAACTTTCAAAGCTTCAGAAACCAAGGTTTCCCAGGCCTGAGAGCTCAGGCCCACCAAGAGCGTCCCAGGTTTTCTTGCTTATCAGTTCTTTCTCATAGCCCTTGATCTATTTCCTCTGGTCTTGGGAGATTTCCTAGTCGCATCTTCATTCACCCTGCTTATTTCAGTTACTTTCAAATCTGGTGTCTGAAAGAACTAGTCTAGAAAGTGCTTCTTGTTTTTGTAGCTTCTGGCCTTGGCAATATTGAGCTAACATGGATCATATGGAGTTCAATTATGTACCACATTATTCTGACATAGTAATAAGCAAGGTCCAGAAACATAGCATCTTCTGTTGGCACATGCAGGGTGTTCTTATTACCAATAGGTGTTTATAAGAAGGTAAGAGGCTGAGAATATGCATCAGTTGATAAAGTGCCTCCTGTATAAGCATAAGGACCTGAGTTTGATAAACAGAAAATCACTTCAAAGATCTGTATATGGAAGCCTATGCCTGTAATCCCAGTTCTGGGCATGCAGAGACAGGAGGATTCCTGGAACTTGCTAGCCAGGTAAGAATAAACTCCATGTCCAGTGACAAACAAAAAAAAAAAAAAAACAAATTTCTATCTAGATTGTGATCCACATATTTTATGTGTAAAACATGTATATTGTATATTTACTTCAAACAAGAAATAACAAAAAACAAGTATGTGTATATGTGTGTATACATATATGTATAGACACACACATATATATATACATGCATATATATATATATATATATATATATGTATGTATTTATATACCACAAAACTAATTTTAAAATACATGTTCAGATAAAAACATCTGTGTAAAGTCCACATGAGATCCACTAGAAAAGAAACGATACCAGAAAGTTCCATAATCGAAAGACATGAAGAAAGCTGCTTGTTGCTATCTTCAGTTTTTCAGTGTTTGGTTCATAATAAACTTTATCCAAGAAATGAGGGATTTATGCTAAAGAGTGTCATAGTTATGTAAGGGCATGTTTACATGGAAAGACAGTTACTAGAGAGTGTTGTTCACCCACATTGTGTTCTGCTTCTTTCCCTGCCCCACCCCTGAGTGTGTGTGTGTGTGTGTGTGTGTGTGTGGTTTGCAGGCTCCTGTGTATGTGGACATGTGGTTTTGTGGATACAAATACAGATATATGTCTGTATATGTAGAGGTCAAAAGTCAGCTGTAGATCTTTATAGAAGTCATTCACCTTGTTTTTGAGACAGGATCTCTCATTTTGGCCTAGAACTCGCCTATTCAGTTAGAACAGCTACCTCTGTCTCTCCCTCCCCAGCACACAGGTTACATATTTGGGCAAATGGGGCTGGCTTTATACGTGAATGCTGGGACTTCAACTCATTTTCCAAGTCTTGCATATTGGGCACTGTACCAACTGAGCAATCTGCCCAGTGCCTTTCTGAATAAAGATTTAACTCAAGAAGATAAAAACCAGAGTATGATAGTAAACATAGACTGTCAACTAAAGTAAAGATCCAAAGAGAATTTCAAAATTACAGACTCAGTAATCAATTAAAAAAGAAATAGTTACTTTTAAACAGAAGAATTTATCAACAAGCTGATTGAAAACTTAAACAAAAGAACACATGACAGGGAGTTCCATATACTACCCTGTACAGCTCACCCCCGTCTCGATCTTCATTAGAGTTGTACATCTGTGACAGCTCTTCACTCACCACCTACGGCTTGCTTTAGGATTCATTCTGCTTTGTGTTATACATTCTATGAAAATGAAATCTGCACCCTAAGAGAAGAGAGAATCCAGTAGTCTGGGCATCAGGAAGCTGAAAAGGAGGTATTGAAGAGAACAGAATTAGACATTTTCAAAAGGTAAACAGCGTAGTCCTCTTAGTGGTTGGTGAATGTCAATGGTAATTTTCAATTGTCTGGCATAGCTTTGAAGCAGTAAGCACTTCAGCAGGAATGTCGCGCCATGAAGTAGAAATTGACCTGTAATTTGACTCAGTCACTTGATAACAGAATCTGGAAAGAAGTGTTAAAAACCCAGAGTTACTACCCTCTCGCCAACCACAGCTTCTTAAAAGGTCACATCACCACATTGAAGAAGAATGTCTCTCAGTGATATATTTTTAAAAATTTGAAAAATGGACCTAAAATCCAGATATAAAAATATATTGCAGTGGTTGAATACACCAAAAAAATCAATTATATACATTAAAAACGAGTATAGGAAAATATATTTAAATACGAAAATTACGGGTATTTTTTTTCTTATTTTCCATCTGACTAGAACTGTATTTGTATACTAATAAAATGTAGAAAATATTTGTCCTTGTTACTTTACTGTTACTGTGAAGTGACACCATGACCAAGACAACATATAAAAGAAAGCATTTAACCGGAAATTGCTTACAGTTTCAGATGCAGAGTCCATGACCATTGTGGCAGGAAGCTAGGTGGTAGGCAGGCATGGATGTAGAGCAGTAGTTCAAAGCTTGCATTATGACCCACAATATCAGGCAGAAAGTGGGCGGGGTGTCAGCAAGGCCACACCTCCTAAGCCTTCCTAAAATAGTTCCACCAACTAAGGACCAAGCCTTCAAAAGTATGAGCCTGTGGGGCATTCTCATTCCAACCATCAAAACAGTTCTCTGCATAGGAGCCAAATTGTCAACAGCTCTAAAGTTTTTTCTTTTAAATGAAGGGAGTCAGTAATGGATGATTGGTAAAAAGAACTAATTCCTCCAATTGTTACCAACTGCAGAATGTCAAATATGATGGAGATATTTTTTCATTTGCCATCTAAAGTTGGCTGTTTGGCGGAAAGTACACTCTGTGGTAAGCTTGCCAGGAAGACAACCCATTGAGAAACCGGACATTCAAACTGAGTTTACATGTTCTATAGTAATGTTACATGCTACTAGTAAATTAACAGAATTAGCTGGGAGGTTGGAGGTCCCAAGCAAGTTACTTGAATTCATTTAAATAGATCAAACCAAGAGCACTCTGGGTAGTATACTACAGACATGGATGCTGGATTGAACATGACCTTGGATGTTAAAAAGAAATAGCTTGGGATGATTGCCACTCTGGAACAGAATAAAATCAAGCAAACTTTCTCCCACATACTGAGTCTGTGCCTTTGCGTAAATAGAACAATTTGTTTTGAAAGTGCCAAACAAATTGCCATTTTAAGATGCCTTGGAAATTTGTTGAGGTTGGCAGTGGTACCATTTACCAATGGACATCATGAAAATTTCTCATTTGCTTCCTATACTATGTTTGTGTAAGCTAGTATACCCATTTTATGATACAAAGGGGGAAATGTTCTAGGTTTGGTTATATTTCATGTGTCATTCTAACCAAGTTGTGGTAATGCTTGGAGGATTTTGAAAAGAATTCTTCCAGAACGTTTTGCACATCATTAAAAAATATTTATCATGTCAAGAACATAAATGAATTGATTGATAAGTGTTTACATGAAATAAGATCTTCTCTCAATGTATATACAAATATTTAAAATAATGTATTCAAGTAAAAGTATAGGAACTGTTTCTCTTGTGTCTTTGTAGTTCCTTCTTGGAAGGGATAGTAGCAGTCTGAGGGAACTAACTCTGTTTTAATTCACATCAGTAAGTACTTCAGAGTTGCTGTCAGAGGAAATTCTATAGATTGTTCCCTAAAGAAGCATCTATACTCTTCTATTACTTTCTAACTACCTCTAAATAAAGTAAAGTAACTAAAATAGAAAAAAAATGAAGTCTCATTACAGTCAAACTTTTATAGATAACTGTTTCTAAAATTACAATATTTACCTCTTTAAAATATTTTCTGTCTTTTTGTATTTCTCTATATGTGTATTTTTAGCCAAAAAGTGACAGTAATGAATGTTCTTCCTGTTACTTTTTCTGCTTAAAAATACTTTCCTGTATCATTAAAATATTACTTTATCTCAAATGTACAGCTCTAACTGATTTACTGTCCACAAAGAATTGTGCTATAGAGAGCTAACTATTTTAACTAGTTCTGATACAGTGTACTGATAATACGCACGGTTTTATAATTTTATATTAATTTTCGAGACATCATAAAAAGTTTTGGTGTGGCATTTGTCATCATAAATGTCATTCTAGTTCCTATTCCTCTCCCTTCCTTCCATCTACCGCCTTCTTTCCTCCAGTTAAATTCCCCTGCATTTACGTCGTATGAATTCCATTACTCTCTCTTATTCCCACCTTATCCCTTTATTACTCCTCCTCTCAGAGTTCCCGTTCACCATTCATATGTACTTTCATGTAGGTGCAGAAATTATATGTTTGCACTTGTGTGTGTGTGGAGGGGGTGGGTGGGTGTGTAGAAAGAAAGAAGAGATGGAGGAGAGAAGAAGGAATAGAGGGAAACAACGTAAGACAGAACACATAATTCCTGTATTTCTGAATCATCTGCCTTAGTATAGTGAGCTATAAGTCCATCTGTTTCTTGCAGATGTCATGATTTCATTCTTTATTGCTGAATAAGGTCCCATTGCATATATGTGCCACATTTTCTTTACTCATTCATTTCTTAGTGAATGACTAGGTTTTGCTAGTGAAGATTGGGGTAAAGAAAAATATCATTATCAATACACTGTAACAAAAACAAAACTCCTCGAACACATTTTCAGATTTGAAGGCTTCTCCAACACTAGAGAACTTTATAAATATTTGTTTTCTCATATTATTATTTTTATATATTACATAGTTTTTTCAGCCTCTTACTTTTATTAGTTTGTAGTTGGTACAGGTTACATTTTTGCCACCTGTACATCTTGTCTGGGAAAGCCCTAACTATCAAATCAGTAGTTCTTGTCCAAGGCATTTTCCCATTGAACCTCTTCCAAAGCCTTGGGACATCATTGGATGGCACTCTATATCTGTCTGGCATGTGCCAGTAGAAGAACAGCTACTGTTTCCATACAGGATTCTCAGTTACATTCACAAAATTGTATATGTAGCTCTAAATCTTAGACATTCTCCAGTTAAAAAGCATGGTCCAAATGTTTTGCCCAATTTTTTATTGAATTGTGTGCTTTCTTATTAATGAGGTCTACTTTCTATATTCTGCATCTAAACCCTTCCTAGAAGAAGAGATTGTTACACTTCCCAGTCTGTGACTCATTTCGCATGCTTAATTTTTTCTTTTAAGGAGCAAACATCCTGACAAAGTTCGAGTTTTCTTTTTTTTTTTTTTTTAATTTTGTTTCTCGAGACAAGGTTTCTCTATGTAGCCCTGGCTGTCCTGGAACTCACTCTGTACACCAGGCTGGCCTCGAACTCAGAAATCCGCCTGCCTCTGCCTCCCAAGTGCTGGGATTAAAGGCGTGCACCACCACCACCCTGCAAAGTTCGAGTTTTCAATGTTTTACTAATTCACTCTCTTTATCTGATTTAGGAATGCTTGTTCAACCCAAGAGGTCTTTTATTTTCTTACAGTCCTGAAGTGTCAGAGGTTTTGCACTAAACTTAAATCTATGGTATATTTCTATTTGGATTGTATGAATGATGCATTCAAAGGTTGAAATGTGTAATTTTTTCATCCACTTATGTCTGTGTCTGTTTCTGAATTTTCTACTGTGATTCCCTGTTCTCAGTGCCTGTCTCTACTCCTGTACCACATGGCTGAGGTACTGTAGCTTTATAAGCTTCAAGGTCAGATAATACAAACCCAGTGATCTTCTAACAATATTGAGCCCTGTGAACATGAACATTTGTCTCTTTCTGTTTGCTGACTCTCTCTGAGAGTTTTTCATTTTTGCCTTGTGGTTCTTGCATATCTGTCAAATGTACACCTACTTATTTTGTTGTTGTTGTTTGTTTGTTGCTCGCTTAGGCAAGCACTCAGACTCTGACTGAACTACATCCCCAGCACTTTGGAGGGGAAGGGGTTTGGTTTGGTTTGGTTTGGTTTGCTTGTGCTTGTGCTTGTGCTTGTGCTTGTGCTTGTGCTTGTGCTT
>NW_021604710.1:1936375-1974163 GCF_004785775.1 Grammomys surdaster | reverse complement strand
TGCTTGTGCTTGTGCTTGTGCTTGTGCTTGTGCTTGTGCTTGTGCTTGTGCTTGTGCTTGTGCTTGTGCTTGTGCTTGTGCTTGTAGTTTCTCAAGACAAGGTTCCTCAGTGTAGCCTTGGCTGTCCTGGAACTTGCTCTGTAGACCAGGATGTCCTTGAACTTAGAGATATGCCTGCCTCTGCCTCCCAAGTGCTGGGATTAAAGATGTGTGCCACAACTACCTGGCTCACATTGTGTTTTCCACACAGAATCTCACTATGTATCCCAGGATGACCTTAAATTTTTCATGGAAAAACCTCCCATTCATAATGCCCTGTCTCCTCCTCCTGAGTGCTGGGATTATAGGAACATAACAAGCATCATGCCTGGCTCATAGTTCTTAATGTCATCTCAGATAGATTTCTCAGGTTCTGATGTCAGTACTAGATTGGCACAGATAATGTGTAATTAGGGAGTGTTTTCGGCCTTTCTGCTGTTTGTTGACAATGTGGAAAAATTAGTAAGTGGAGCCATTATATCCTCAATACTCTCTCCTGAGCTTCGAATCAAAAGCTTTTCACTCTTTGAGAAGCAGCTTGTATCAGCCTCTCTGTGCAGTTCTAGTGTAGTGGATTACAAAGTAATTACTTCTGTACAATTCATTTGACATACATACTAACTTCTAAAACCTCCGATTCATATTGAATCATTATTTATTTAAAGTAGTTAAGCTCCTGGTGAATTTAAGTATGCCTCACCTTTCACACCTCTTACATCTTGAAGTTGTTCTTTCTAGAATCTGGCATGCTTTATAAGTAGGATGAAGAATCCATCAAGAATACCTGACTAAGGTTAGTTTTTATAATCAACCTTAAGTTACTCTTCCAAAAGTAGAGAACTTAGTTTTCCTAACAGATATTGCTTGTAGCTCTAGTCCTGAGTAGCTTACGAATCAGAGAACTCATGGATCACTAAGTGGCAAATCACTGTTTGGTTGCTTTGTTGTATGTATGTGTTTTTCTTTGGTTTTTGTTGCTGTGTAAGCACCATGACCAAAAGCAAGTTAGAGAAGAGAAGGCTTTTTGTCTTATGGTTCCAGAGGGTCAAAACTCATAGTGATGGAGAAGCCATGGCAGCAGGTGGCAGGAGCAGAGTACCGGCTGATTATACTTTTCTCCACATACTGGAAGCAAGAGAGAGCAAGCAGGAAATGGGTGAGGCCGTAAACCCACCCCACTCCAGTAGCATCTTTCCTCCAGCCAGGCTGCACATCCTAAAGGGTCTTTAGCCTCCTCAAATAGCATCACAGATCAGCATCTTTAATAAGGACACATTGAATTTACATTCTAATACTAAACTTGTGTCAGGTGTGACTAAAATAAAACCTATTTGCATTATTAACTTCATGTAGATGTAATTTATATGCAGAAAACTGACCCATACAAGTAGTTTGGGTGTGTTTCATCCTGGAATGGATATTGGTACTGAGAAGATAAAATGCCAGAATTTTGTTTTAAAAGAAATAAAAGCATAAAACAATTAGCCCTAGAGAACATGTCTTGACAAATATAAACTGCACCACTGAAAATACCTCATGGAATGGGGCATTTTAACTAAGACTGAAAAATGGGCATGATAGTTGGCTGACTGGAACATCCTCAAGGGACGTGCTGGACTGGAGTGCATACCCGCAGATGCGTGGTTTGTGCAGGTCTGCATCTAGATGCAGGAGTACAAAGGAGTCAGAGACCATACAAGTGAGGTTTATGGCTGTAGCAATAAATTTCCACACAGAAGAAATCATCTGAAGGAGAGACTGAGGCAGGGGAAGGGAGATGTAATTAGGGATGTAATGGAACATCTCCGTAAGAGTTTGTTGTCATTCTTTACTCACGAAAAGCATCTTTCTGGACCAGTTAAACTGTTAACCCTTACCAGGGTAATCAGAAGCAACCCTTGAGAGGAAGTCCTTATTGGCCTAAAATGTGGGACTCAGAGCCTGGGGATATTTTCGGCCACTAGTGGAAAAGATGCTGGCAAAGGTCACAAATGCACTAAAATAAAAGAAGATTTTTACAATATGTTGTGCCACTGAACAGGAGAATCTTATTTGGCTTGATAGCTTAAGTCATTATTATTCATAATGAATAGGAAAAATATAGTATTTCATATTTGAAAATAATGAAGATAGATTTATCAGGACTCCAGAAAGCCCTAAGGCAGCTATTGGATAAACAGTATATTATTAGAAATGGGACTTCATCACAAAGACAATCTTTTGGTATATCTTTTATTATTCTGAAAGTTTTTTCTATTTACTGTACCTTATGTTATAAACAAAACATAGCTATACAATTATTTTAACAATAAAATTATTGTTTTAAATGGCAATAATTACCACAGTGATTTATATATTTATTTAGCCTTATTTGTCTTTTCAAAGGCATATACAATCATCACTATTTTGTTGGTGAAAACCTGCTAAGAGCACTATGTCTACTCTGCAGAGTAAAGGCTGGGTGTGGGGAAATTGGAAAGTAACTCTCAGCTCCTTGGCAGTATGTACGTAATCAACCTGGTCTGAATTGTGAAAAGAACAGTCTTTTCTTCATTATTAATATCTCTGCAAAATATTATTTTCTGGATTTTTGAGTACAATGGAATGTATTTTTAGATAATAAATGTAAAAATAACATCTGAGTGTTTCATGCCAACCTCACAAAACAAAAAGTTGCAGCCCTTCTTCTTCCAAGGGGTTCTTTTGATTATTTGTCCCTGAGGATATTTATATGGCATTATTTAATTTAGTTGACATTTTTCTGGCTATTTTTACATGCTCCTAAATACCTACTTTCACTGATTCCTACCCATTTAGCAATTTATGTAGTATTATCTGCCATGTTTAGCTGTTCCCTTGATTATTTGTAAAATAAACCAAATAACTCTGGAGAGTTAACCACTTGTGCTTTTTGTTGAGATAATTCATTTCATCTTATTTTCATTAGAAGGCCCAGAGGAGTGTGGGAAAACAAAACTCCTTAGGTAGATTTAAAAAAAAAAAAAACCAGTCAGTAGTTCTTTTGCAGAACCTTAACAAAGATATTTTGAAAACCAACAGTCCTCACACTATGTCCTACACATCAGTATACATATACTCATGTAGACTGAACTGAGTCCCTCTTATATGTCTTTTACACCCCACCCCCACCCCTATAATCTCAAGGATGCCAGTGACATATTTCTTTTTGAGTCTGATTTATGAACTCTTCCTTGTCTGGCCAGGTGCCGGCCGTATTCCACAATTCATAATCTGTCACCAGGAGTAATGGCCCATTTCCAAAGGTGAAGCGTGACAGTTCTTTCAGCATGGATCAGGTAAACAGATTGTGTGGCTGCTAGGTGATGTGTTAGAAGTGGACTGAGGAGCACATTAACCTTTTGGTACACCCCCGTTTTCACTGTGCTTCTTTTCTTTTATGCCAGCCATTTTTCTTCATAAGAGGCAGACCTGATGAATAGTGCAACATCCAATCACAAGTGAGCAGGTTGCTCAAAGTCCATCCTCATGCCTTGCTGTACAACATGCCTTCAGAAAGTCATTGGATAAAAGAAAGAATCTGGTTCTATTTTGTCTTCTGGTCCCAAGCTTATTTGTAACACTGGATGGTGATGAGTCTCTTGACTGCCGTTGGCTGTTCAGTCCTTTTCTTCATTTATAATATACCACTACACACAGACTAGCCATCCTTTGATTGAGTTGGCTGAAGGCTTTAGGTACCTGTCCTCATGAATTTTGTGTCTGTGTACTACTTGTGAGATGTTTCTCTCTTTGAAGGTAAGTGCAGTGCTTAGGATACTGCATTGGTCAACCCAGCCACTAAGCAGGAATATTCAAATGTGGGTGATCTTGAATTGGTATATGATTAGAGTGGGAATACAAAAAATGGTAAGGCACCACATACCTGCAGAGGGAATTCATTTCCATTCAGTTTAGTAACTGTGGAAGTCTCAAGAGTTGATCCAACCTCACCAAACTAAACTTTATATCTACACCAGTGAGTGAGAGTGTAGACACATACAGACACATGCATGCACATACTGTCCATGTTGTCCAACTATGCCAGCATGGAAGACAAGTTTCAGAGTTTTAATAAAGAAACGAGAATAAAACATAGAGAACAGAGGTATAGTATTAATGAAAAGAACACAGTAAGCAGGTAAGCCAAAGTGAGATGACCTGAGAGCTAAAAAGATATACTAGACATTAAAGGGCTCAGTGTGCTTTCTCACCTGTTCCCAATAGTGGAGCTGGGTTGTTTGAAGGAGGAAAGGAAGGAGAACAGCTTCAAGGAGACCAGTGGTGGAGAATGGACGGGTTAATTCATGAAGCAGTGGCTTGCACAGTAGTTCTCTCACTGTAATGTGTCTTGTTAAAATGCAGGTTCTGGTGTGGGAGGTTGGGTGAGACTTGAGACCATGCCTTTCTAGCAAGATCCCTCTGATGCTAAAGCCACTGATGAACTGACATTCTGTGGATAGCAGGACCCAGAGTGAAAGGAAAAAGAACCCTACCGCAGGACTAAGGTGATATTCTGGTTAAAAGGCAGAAATTTGTGAAGGACCATAAAGAACAGAAAGCCAATAGTACTTTATCTTCTAGTACTGGTTCTAGATAGAAAAGATGAAAGTCTTAAGGGTAGATATAATGGAGATATTCTAGCCCCAAACAGATAATAATCTCCTGATTGTTCCTGTTCTTTTGTGTGAGGTGAATGTGATAACCACTACACTGTGGACATCCTTTGCTTTGAAAGCCCCATCCCTGAACGACAGTTTAGCGGTCTGTATCTCTGTGTGTGGTCTTTTCCACTAACTAACATTCTGATAAAAATTGCAATGCAGTGTTTTGTAGGTAATCGACATTGAGTAATAAACGTTGATTTAGTGAGATGTCTTGAATTCTAGACACAGATTCACTATTGGTTCCTAGCTAATAATAAATCAGTCAGACTTTCTCTGCCTCAGTATCCTTGATTATGACAGAGTGATAATTTTCTTTTCACTTCTCATAGTTGCTATGAGAAGGAAGTATATTGTGGCAAATATTTAGAGGCTTCTACCCCACCTTTGATCATTTAGTTCCCAAATAAAAGACACAAAACCTTTATATGTATAATAAGCCTTAAAGCATTAGTGTTTGGCAGATATCAACCCTCTATGCTATTTACTCTACTTCTCTGAATAATCCCAAGATATCACTTGCAGTGTTCTCCCTGGGTCGCTCCTACTCCAGCTGCCTTACCCTCATGGCCATGTGCTCACAATCTACCTACTCCTTGGTACCTTCCTTTTTCTGACTCCTCTCCATTCCTGTGGTCTCTGCCTCAGACCCCAGCCAAGGAAATGAAGCCCGACCTACCTCTCTTCCACCCAGTGCCTGTAGCTTTACTAACCAATCACAAATAACTTGGTAGGCAAGGCTTATGCAACAATTGATTTTGATAATGCATATTCCATGATGGGTAAGGAAGGCATTCTTGGCAGAACAACCTAAGACAGGTTTAGTCTTGTTTATGAAATAAAAAAGGGGGAGAGGTGGAGAGCCTTTGGAGCTGTTTGGCAAGAATCTGACATGGGCCAAGGACAAGGAAATGGGCTGCTTGGCAGGAATATGACATTGGCCAAGGACAAGGAAGTGGGCCTCATGCTGGAATTTGACATTAGGCTAAAACAAAGAAGTAATTTCAGGCAGGAATCTAAATCTTAAGCTAGAACAAGGAAGTAGGCTTCAGACATGAAAATAACTTTGGGCTAGGACAGAGAAATAGGCTCAGATATTTTGGTCATCCTGATAAGCCCTTAGAAACAGTGATCACAGGAGTGCTTGTTCTTTGACTATTTGTGTTTATTGTCTTGCTTGTTCCTTGACTATTTGCATCTATTGTATTGCTAGACCCTCAACCTAGAACTGACCTTAATACTTGCATGTAATTGAAATGGTATAAAAGCAGAAAGGAGGGATGGGATAGGGATTTCTAGAAAGGGGAAATGGGGAAAGGAAATGGCATCTGAAATGTAAATAAATAAAATATCAAATTTTTAAAAATGCTGGTATAGGTGAGGATCTGCTCCTCTTGGAACAACCAGATCTTGGGGCATAGAATTTAGCATTTGAATATAAGCAGCATCAGACCAAACCACTACAGAAGTGAAATCTTGTTTTGAATGTGACTTTGGAAGACCTACTTCAAATTTAAGATGGTATTGGTGGTAGTGGCTTTTTCTCTTCTCTACCTTCCAAACCGGCAGCATTGGGTCACTTTCCACTTGTCATCATTCTGACCTCTTCGGTTTCTTTTGTAAAGACAGATCTGATCACCTTGAGTCCCCTTATATAACACAAGATAGTCTCACTATTTTCGGGTCAGTTGCTTAGAAAATTAACTTCATTTACCACATTAATTCTCCATGTGTTTTGAAAGGCAGGAGGTAACCTCTGTAGGCAGCTTCTGGTCTTTACAGCAGAGATGACTACTGGCAGTCTGTTTACTACAGTTAGGGACCACTACACATTTACTGACAGATAAATTTGCAAATACAATTTTATTATATTATGAAAACTTTGGTCTTGCCTCCATGTCTTTAGGTAGTGGTATTCCAGCTGATAATGGCAGGAAGCTTAACAAAATTGCAAGTTATTCATTCTTAATGAGTCAATTCTATAACAACGAAGCCAAAATGTCTTATAATAGTAGAGGAAAATAACTGAAGTTGGGCATTATGAATAGCAGTTTTAAAACTGGCTTTCTAAATATAAAATTGGTGGACAGGTAATTTCAGTGAGGGTAACTAGTTGCGGTGAGGCAAGGTCTTTAACATTAAGGGGATCTGAGCCCAGGTTCCAGCTGATTTACTTTATTAGAAACTTCCACTGGAATTCAACTGTATCCCACACATTAGATTTTTGTGAGTAAATAAAAAAAAAAAAAAAGGTGTGGTAGCATATCTCAACTATACCTAAAATGCAAATCGATCCTAGCTTCAAATGAGAAAAACAGTACTTATCATGTCCAAAGTAGATTAAAGAAGTGTGTGTGTGTGTGTGTGTGTGTGTGTGATTTACCAACTGATAACAGCTTTGGGAACATTTTAATTGAATGCATGTTCAATCAGTTTGTTTCTCTGATGTAACAAATTGTAATAACTATTACATGCAGCTAGTAATGAGAGTATTCTCCCCACCTAATTCTATTAGACGCTACCAGAAAGGTAGCTACAGTGAATTCAGATAGCGTTCTCTCCCTCCCTCCCGCCCTCCCTCCCTCCCTCCCTCCCTCCCTCCCTCCCTCCCTCCCTCTCTCTCTCTCTCTCTCCCTCTCTCTCTCTCTCTCTCTCTCTCTCTCTCTCTCTCTCTCTCTCCCCTCTCTTTCTTTTGATGCAAAGGCAAATGAAATGGTGTACAGGCTGGCTTGCTTACTCTAAGTGCCTTCGCCTCTTCCTGTTTTCTTGCAAAAGTGATCAATGGACACATCAGACAGAGGGGGAAAGATCTCTAATCTGTGATAAAGAGAGTAGATTACAGATGCTCCTGCTGATAGTCATGAAAACTGAATTTTTCTCTCTCTTTGTGCACCAAGGTGTCGTTTTTTTGTTCTGAGAGACCTGTATTGTAAAACCTAAGATTACTATTAAAGAAGGCAGGAGGCAATTTAAGAAATGCCCTATCTCCCTGTGACAAATGCTTTGCAGCTAAGCAAAAAATTTATGTTGATAAATTGCAACTGTCAGAGCATCCACTGCACTTCGTGGGATATGTCACTAACTTTGCATTTCTCACTTATGCGTGTTCATGCATGAACTTCTATTTGAAGAAAGAAAGCACTGAGTGTTTGGAGATATTCCCTAACTTGCCACAGCTTAGCCTGGGTAACATTAAACAAAGTCAAGGATGATAAGAAGATTGTAGTTCCTATTACACATCCGTAACTCCCCCAAAGCCTATTGCAGCTCTTCTTTTCTTTTGCTTTTATAAGCAGGTTCTCACTGTGTAGCCCAGGCTGTACTCGAACTTAGCATCTTCCTGTCTCATCCTCCTGAATGTGAGTATTACAACTATGTGTTTCTATACCAAACCGTCTATATCAATCTTAGATGGGACAGCATGTTAGAGAAATACACCATTATTTGACTGAACTAAGCTTCAAACAATGTAGCAACAATGAAAAAAGGGGTTTCAAAGCAAAAAAAAAGTACATATAGCAAAAGTGTGCAAAAGTGTTGTGAACACACGGTCAGAACATTCACTGGGATAGACATACATTCACAAAGCCTCAGTCATACATTAGACAGTGTCATGGCTAGACAACAAAATGTGATAGGTAAAACTATGTTCACAGCCTACAAACATAAATTCTAACCCTTAGGTTGCTGCTTTATCTATCAGCTGTTGCCACAAAGAATTTTGCTTCAAAATTCAGTGATTTACCTAAAGATAAAAGCACTCTGATAGGTATACAAACGATAAAAAGACAAAGTACTCAGAGCATACTACTTCATGAGTACAATATTTCACAAAGAAACTGGTAAAACTAGAAGAAAAGAATAGAGGATTATAAAATAATCCATAAAATTAAAATGTCTATAGTAAGTCTTACCTATCAGTAGTTACTTGAAATAATGGCAGAGTGGCTGAATGTATTCCAAACAAAATGCAACATTTCTCAGCTCTAGAGACAAATAGACTAGGATAAGGTGCTGGCAAATGGGATGTCACACATTCTGTGAGTACAGCAGAGAAGAGAACATGAAAATGGAAACAGCAGATTTGAACAAACACTAGACATGATGAACCTAAGAGACGTGTGTGGACCATACCACCCAACAATGTAGAGTACATGCCACTCTGAAACACATAAAGATCATTCTATAATGCATATCTTGTTAGATCCCCAAACCTTACACAGGGGTTTTAATAGTTCAAGGTCAGTAAACTTAAGGTTAGTCGAATAAAGGAAATAATGCTAATCTAATAATAATATCTGGATGGTAATGGTGGTTTGGATGAGAAATGCCCTCTTTAGGCTCATGAGTTTAAGCTCTTGCTTCCCTGTTGATGGCGTTGTTTGACAAGGTTATGAACTTTTAGCATGGGACCTTTGATGGAGGAAATACATCACTAAGGGTTGACTTTGAGAGTTTATAGTCTCATCCCACTTCCAAATCTCTTCTTCCTATGTGTGGTCCAGATGTGATAACTCAACCTTCTGTTCCGGTCATCATCTCCTGTCATAAACTCCCTTTGTAACTGCAAGCCAAAATAAACTCTTCTTGTAAGCTGCTTTTGGTCATGGTATCTGAACACAGCTGCAGAATAGTAAATAAGACTCTAGAACTGACAGAGTTGAGGTCCTAGAAGAATGTGCAATGATAATTACCCCTGCTGGGGAAGAGAAGTGCACAGACAAAGGGGAAACAGTGGTCAAAGGGTGCAGAGTTGTATTTGGACTGTGCAGGAGGGCACCTTGATACATTCACACAGAACAGTGCTTATAACAATTAATACTGCTGCACATTTCAAAATTGCTGAGTGCTTTAAATATTTTCACAAGAAAGTATGTGAGGTGATAGATTGGTTGCTAGCTTGGATTATTCTACAATGTAAATATGTATCTAAGTATCACATTGCATGCATATCATAAATATCAAAGGTGCTAAATTGGTGGTATAAAACATTCCATGTAGAGTTGCAACTGAGGGAAGATTTGGCTGAGCTGAAACTGGACCTGTTTCCACAGCACCTGGTGTGTGGCTGCTCTGCCAATTAATACACTGTGTTAGACATCCACCTTGGCCATTCTCCTGGTAGCTCTCTTGAACTGGAGATAACATATTCTTCTCACAGCAGTGTAGTCCCAGAAGAAAATAAGATCTACAGTGACACTGTGGCTTAGAAAATGCTGGTTGGTTGGTTGGTTGTATATTTGCTTTACTTTGCACAATTTGTTAATATCCTGAATGAAGATGTTAGTGGCTAGAGGCAGTCATTGTTAGTTCTGAGTTCCTTTCAGGACTATTGATAGAAATACAAACCCTTCACAGTCCTAATTCCTGAGTCCCAGGAAACAAGCTTTACTTAGATAGTCTTTGTCACAGTTCCAAGACTCTACAAGTATCCAAGGTAACCTACTCCCTTCTGAGTTGCCCATAAACAAATATCTCCGTTGCATTGTGGGAAATGCCTAGCCTATACATATGGCCTTTGTTTTCTTCTCGGTCATGGCTCTAAAGCACTGTATTTGACAGAGAAAGTGATGAAATCTTTCTGTGAAATAGAAATTGGAGAAGTAACAGTATTGGGGTCATGTCAGACATCTTACCAATGACATGCACTCTAAGAAAAGTCACTCGCTGAAATTTTTTTCCCTTACCACCACCAAAAAATAATAAAGGCCCTCCAAAATTGGTGTCTAGTCTAACCACTGAGTAACATTGATAGCATTTTAGTCTGTATAAGGTATCTTTTCGTAGAGTTATATCATGTCAGGACATTGCTAGAGTGTCCATTAGATTACAACTCTTAGTTTTTTTCCTCTAGGTCAATTGCCCTAGAGAGACAGCAGTTGAATTTGCTGCTGTCCTGAGTGTCAGACAATGACAGACTAATAAAATACTATTTATCTAATCAAGATGTCTAGAGTAGACTAGGTATATGGAAAGGGCATATATTTAAAAATATATAACAATATAAATAATTCAGAATAGCATGTTTGAAATATATTTATACAATGGCTGTATCTGAGCATTACATTTTATCTTTTAAACTGCCTAGGGGTAGAAAGGGAACAGCTAGGGAATCTTTTTTCTCCATCCTAGAATCATGAAGGACAAGGATATTAGATATGAAATTAATAAAGTAAAAAGATCACGCCAGGCAGTGGTGGCGCATGCCTTTAATCCCAGCACTTGGGAGGCAGAGGCAGGCGGATTTCTGAGTTCGAGGCCAGCCTGGTCTACAGAGTGAGGTCCAGGACAGCCAAGACTACACAGAGAAACCCTGTCTCGAAAAACCAAAAAAAAAAAAAAAAAAAAAATCACAATTCCCACATACTTCAGTAATCCAATGACAGTTGCTGACTGATAATGTTGTTTATTTTGATCTTGTGATTGATTGGTAGATAGATAATAGATAGATAGATAGACAGACAGACTTGGTTCTGAAATTGGAAAAGATTCATCTATATTCAATAGCATCTATGTGAAGATTAGGTGAGGTTTGGGGCTTTTCTGTTGTGTTACTTTATGCAGTAGTTTTATTTAAGGACTACTTTTATGTACCTGCAATATACCAGGTGCTACATTAGATGCTGAGGGTCCAGGACTTAGGAGACTTCAACAACCCATAGACTGTGCTGTGGCCTGTGTCAAACTCATCTTCTCATGTGCTGCTCCTGTCACTAATTAAGCTGTCCTTGTACCAGGTATGAGCTTGTCACTCATACACAAGTTTTCATTTAAAATTTAGTGTTAAACATCCTCGTGTTGCCTCTATCCTACATAATTGAATGTGTATTAATGTATATGTATATATGTATGTATACATACATCTGTATTAATGTCTAACTCACATACTATAAAACTCTCCTTGTGTAGTGCTGTGGCTTATAACTATGTCTTGATGATCGTTTTGAGTCTTGCTTTCTTTTCTTTCATTTTGCTCTGGTAATATTTTGTTGTGTGCAGATAACATGAACAAAGTAGAATGATTGGGATTGCCCAAGGACAAAATCTCACATCACTCGAGGCTATCTCAAAGATCTGCTGATCTTCCCATTGGGAAGATATTCGACACCTCACCGTTCATCTGCAGCTTGATACACACCTCACCAAGTTAACACGCAGAGTACGCGGTTTTCTTTGAAAAGAAAACCTTCACATCTTGAAGATGTTTAGTTAGACATTCTTTTCAATAAGCTAGTCCAGCAAAGGATTGCGGTAGGGCCTGTGCCTAGAGCTGTTGCCTTGCTTTGTAGCATGCAATATACTACTTTCCCCTTTGGAAACTGAAAGTCAAGCAGGACTCAGGTCACAGATATCAAAGCCTGTTCTCCGGGCAGAAATAACTCTGCCTTCTGCACTTCACACAGAGCTGGCAAGTTTTTGTGATTATTGAATTCACAGTTTCTGTCGGTGTGAACTCCCCAAACTTTAGCTTGTCTGTTTTCCTGTCTGTTAGAGTGTCCACACTTCCACATTATTTTTTGATAGTTTCCTCTACTCTGAAGCATGCTTCCTGTCCATTTATATGTAGGACCTTAACTATAAAGAGTGGCCCAGTAAGCTTTCATGTAAGTGTCAGCCCTTCCTCCTGACCTCTTTCGGTAGGGCATCCAAAAGTGTGCCGCTTCCGTCTGGGCCAGCGCTTCTCAACCTTCCTGACACTACCATCCTTTAGTATAGCTCTTCATGCTGTGGTGACCTCCGACATAAAATTATTTCCTCTGCTTCTTCATAACTGGAATTTTGCTACTGATATGAATCATAATGTAAATATCTGCTATGTAGATGGTCTTAGGTGACCCCTGGGAAAGGGTCATTCGACCCACAAAGGGGTCACAAACCACACATTGAGAACCGCTGGTCTATGCAAACTACTTTGAGTACTGTATCTTCTCCCTCAAAATCTATCTAAACTTAAGTCCTCCCTATCAAGTTCCAGGTTTACCGCCAGACAGATTTTGAAGGTCATTACTTGTTTGCTTCCTATGTTGGACTGCTGTAGAAACCCTTCCTGTCATTAAGACAGTATGGACTACTGTCCTATCCTATGACCTTTCGATTAAGGAAAGAAGTCTTGTAATTGCTAAGCATGTTTTAATAGTACATTTTGACACAATAGTGGCTGTTTTCTGAGGCCACTTCCTGTGGACCTAACAATATTTAAGTGGAATGGCAATTTGGTCCTAATCTTGCTCCTAATACAGTAGACATTTCTTAGGTACTCTGATGGAGCTAGGATGAATTCACACATTCTCTCTCTTTGTCTCTCTCTCTCTCTCTCTCTCTCTCTCTCTCTCTCTCTCTCTCACTACCATTTGTGCTAACACCTACTGTTTTGCCAGCTGTTTCTATCCTCAGATGTAAATCGCCTCCATGAGAAGAAAACACTGCAGTAAATCTGCATTCTTATTTTCCCTTTGTTTTGTTCAACTCTAATTATACTTTACTTTCCCAAAGCAGCAGATTTCAAAGTTAAATGCCAGGAATTTCATATATATACATAAATAATAGAAAACAGAAGACTCAACATCTCTGTCCCTCGGTTCATATCACAAACTAATATTGTTTAACTGTGATAAAGGCAAATGGTAGGGATTACCAGGTAATACTGCAAGTCTTTCTTTTTAGAAATAGAGGAGTGGCTATGGTGGAAAAGACAGACTGGCTCTTCTTATTCCTCACTGAATTCAGTGTAACCAGGAAAATACTGTGGAGGCCTCAAAGGCTGAAGCGTTTTTAAAAGCCCTGCTTGCTTTTAAAGCAGGCCACATCTCCCAACAGAAGTCATTATCTGAATATTTTTATCATATTATTTATTAGGTTTATTCTATGTGTCAGGCACTGCTTTAGAAGGTAGAAAATAGTGATATTCAGTATCCAACAGGCAGTTCTTCATGTTTCTGGATTCATGCTAAGGCTGGACAGTCAGGGTATCTTGCTATAGGATGCTGACATTATCTCAGAGAGAGGAGGAAGATCAAGTGTGTGTTTCACAGGGCTCTGTGAATCTAGGTTTGCAAAACAGGAATGATTCTGCATCACACCCTCCCCAGCTTGCAGTGAGGGTAATTCTAGTAAAGCTACAAGCCAGTGTTCAATTCAGCTATCTCTGAGACTAAGAAGCCCACAAGTATCAGATTCATGCTCAGTCACAATTTTGAACACTTAGAATACACGTTATATTGGGGGGAAACAAAGCCCTTGGAGATCTTAGTCCAGTTAAATTGAGTAATAAGGTGGAAGTTGCATTACAGCGGACTGTGTGTGGTGGGGAGAGAAGAGAAGAGAAGTAATTACAGTACTCGCTCGGATGCTGACATGAGTACAGGACTCAGCAGAGGCCTGGGCAGAGGCACTGAGTAAGAGCAGGTAGGGGCTGAGAGCTCTGAGCACCTCTAACCACGCATAGAAAGGTGAGATGAACAGACATGAAGATCAGCAACGAGTAATCACAGTCATAAGACAACTGGGAAACAGGCGTGCAGAGCACTGGAGGCAAGAGTGTCTACTTTGATATTGTAGCAAAGGACATATCAGGCATGCTGAAGCACGGGGGCATATTGTAGGTTTTGAAATAGGCACAACCAGGAGCTTAAAAATACACAATTATAGTGTTTGAAGTTTAATGCTTTCTTTTTTTTCTCATTTACTGCTCCTGTGGAGATACATAAAGATCACCACCAACAACCCCAAAAATGTCAGAGACCATATTCAGAGTCACTTTGGCAGACTCAAGGGAGAAAGAGAAGCAGCATAGCTTTCTAATGGAAAGCTGCTGGCAGCAAAAGACTGTGAGCAGGCTCTTCAGGCAGGGTGCAGGCTGCAGTGGGTCCCAGGAGCACAGTGCACTTCTATTGTTGATCCTAAAATAGGAAACTAGAGCCAAAAATAGAGAAGCTATTCATTAATCAAACCCTAGCCATTTGAAGCTGATGAGAAATTATTGTTTTGCTTCCTGTATTATTAATAGAAATAATGGTCGAACTTGTAACATGTTTGACTGACAGCAGGCTAGTTTCCTAGGGTAGTTCTTATACCCTGTAAGTTCTTACAAATTATAGGTCATAGTCTTCCTGTCATATGATGTGGGCCCTTCTGTGTACATGCTCAGAGCTCACCACCGTGTTCTGATTGAAATGTGAAGCAATTTTACATTCAGAGTCCAGTATTGCTTTAGCCAAAAGAATGTGGAACCTGGGGTGCAGAAGGGACTCAGCAGTCACTAATAATGCCACAAAGATAGGAAATTTCTAGAAATAATGTAAGGAATTAAAATTAAGTTGAACATGGCTAAATCCTCATGGAAGGCAGTGAGAGGTGAGTAGACCTGCAAATACAATAAAGAGGTACCAACAATCAGAGTCACAAGACAGCTGGGACAGCAGACAGCCAGAGCACTGGATGTGTTGTATGTAATGCATGCATCACAATGAGCAGTCTAGTTCAGTAGTAGTGAGTGTGTAAGGCCATGGACTCCCACCCGAGTCCTGAAGAAGACAGTATCTACACTGTTATTCTGACACTTAGAAGAGACAAACTCCAGCTGTGAATGTTGAGCTTCAAGCCAATCTCAGACCTGTGGCTTAGGAGAGAAACTTGAAAACTCGCCCTACATAGTCTTTATATCTCCGTAGTTTTAGCACAGGCCCGATGCACTGTGAAGTCAGTGGTCTGCCAGCTGATTTTAAAGGGTTTTATCTAAGCCTCTGCAGCCACTCAGGACTAGATTTTTTTCAAGTTTTTTTTTTTAAATTATCACTGATTAGCTTCATTTGACAAGTCCACACATGTATGCAGTGGACCCAGTGTTCTCTCGTTTTCACTGATCACGATGGCAGTCATTCTGCGAGTTTCTTTTTCAGATACGGAATTGCAGAGTTCAAATATGGCATATTAAACTGAGTGTTAAAATGAATTATACTACAGAACTGTCAAACCTACCTCTTATCCATACTAGTTATTTAGGCTTCATAGAGTTTAAGAATTTCACCTTATAAATGTAGACTCTAGGGCATGATAAACGTCATGATTAATGGTTTGTCAGAGGGTGTGTATTTGGAGAATCATTACTATTTCAGAAATTCCCTTGCTCCTAGCAGATAAGAGAAACAAGGGTGTATTACCATTGATTGATCATATGGTAAACCTTCACTCTGTCTCTCGTCACATAATACACTTTTCGTTTCATCACAGTCTGATGAGAAATTTTAATGGGGTGTTCCCACCAGTGGTAAATCCACTGAACCATGTAGAAAATGCTTTTTGCATCTAGTGAGAGAAGGCACCTTTTTGTCACCTGGGAGAGTTGTGACTTCCCCATTAATGTTATGTTAAATTGCCAGCCTGCAGTGTGGCAGGAGAGTAAAGACTAAGGAAAGCACACGATGGAGATTAACATACAAAAGAAGCCATTTGGTGGAAAAAGACCTGAAGCTTTATACAACAAATGTAGCATGCATAAACCAGAATGCAGAGAAAGCCTGGGCGTTCTTTTTTCATTAATTTATTTATTTATTCATTTTACATCCCAAATGCAACCTTGTTCCTTCCTCTCCTCCCACTTCCACCCTCACAATCTCCCCCCAGTACCCCCTCCTCTTCTCATCAGAGTAGGGGAAGCCCTCCCCCCCATGGATTGATACCTGCCCTGGCACATCAGGTTGCCCCCCCACCGCTCCAGTTGTTATGGGATCCACATGACGACCAAGCTGCACACACGCTACAAATGTGTAGGGCCAAGTCCAGTCCATGCATGCATTTGGTTGGTGGTTCAGTCTCTGTGAGCCCCCATGTTAATTGACTGTAAGTCTTCTCAGGGTGTCCTTGACCCTTCCCAGCTCTCTCAATCCCTCCTCCCCTACTCTTCCACAAGACTCCCTGAGCATCACCTAATGTTTGACTATGAGTCTCTGCATCTGTTTCCATCCACTGTTGTTATAAAACCTCTCAGAAGATAGTTATGCTAGGTCCCTGTCTATAGGCATATATAGCAGCCATGTTTCTTTATCCCCTATGCCCTGAACAGATCATGTAAGATAACCTGGATGCAACATTAAATAAACCCTGGAAAACCCAGGACTTTTCAGCTTAGATCTGAAGCATCTGTTTAAGGAAGTGTCAAGCTCACAGAGAGAGATCTGTGACATCGGTTAAGAAACCTTGATCTGCCAGGGGGGTGGTGCACATGCATTTAATCCCAGCACTTGGGAGGCAGAGGCAGGCGGATCTCTGAGTTCGAGGCCAGCCTGGTCTACAGAGTGAGTTCCAGGACAGCCAGGGCTACACAGAGAAACCCTGTCTTGGAAAAACAAAACAAACAAACAAAAAAAAAAAAACCTTGATCTGAAAACTTGGGGCAAATGAATAATACTAAAGGAGAGTGGCTTGATCTGGACCCTAGCTGTATGGGTCAGTCTCTCCAGATGCTCCAGAAACAGACTAGAAAGTTCAAGTCCAACTTATTACTATAGGTGCTAATCAGTCTTTACCCAGGTATTCAGTCGTTCTTTCAATAAATGTGCCAAGTGTAGTTGGTACTAAGCCCAGACTTAACTACACAAGTGAGCCAGGGATGTCATCTCTCTTCTATCTCAGGGGAGTAAGCAGACTAGGGAAGTGCTATCTTCAGTGTTGGTACTTTGTGCTAATGTGAACCAGACCGGGGAGACTTTTGAGAGTTCTCTGATAAAGTGGGATTTCTAGAACTGTCAGATTATGTTGATCAAAAACAGCTCCTGTGTGAATATAAAAATAGCTGTTGCTTCAAAAAGCACAGCTCCCACCGTAAAGAGAATAAGAGTTTACTCTAGAACCGTTTTGAGTGACTGTGACTTAGGAGCACAGATTTGTGTGACCTCAAATTCCATGTGACCACGTGGCAGCAGTTTCATGGCTTCTTGTGTTTTTTTTTCTAAGAAAAGTCATAAATCAAGGGAAATTTCAAAGACATTCCTCAGTACATCAGCGAGGCAGTTACAAGACAGAGATGGCTATTCTGTAGGCTTAAGATAATGTCAGATGACATTCTTAGCTTTTGGGTTGGTGAAAGCTAGTGGACTACTAGATCAAAATTCCAAAAGATTTTTGTCTTTGTCACAGAATGTTAGTTCACAGACAATGGCAAAGAAACGACTATTGGAGGGCCAGCAGTAACCTGAGATGAGGTAATCAGCCTCTAGGCCTGCACCATTCCAACTCTCCATGTCCCTGCACTTTGAAGCAGCTCATCTGTCCTTTTATAATGAACATAACAAATCCCAGCACAGTATTGTGAAACATTACACAATAAACCTTGCACTTAAAGAGGATGAGCACACTTGTAATTTAAAACCCCTTGCAAGTATGCATACAGCCCTCCATTCTGACCTTGGGGGTTGCTCTTGTGTGTAATAAACCATATGAATATCTATGTGGACAGTGGCAATGTTTTTACAAAATGTTAATGTGTGTCAAAGAAGTAGAAGGGATAGAAATGTCTTCCTAAGTGACAGTTGTATGCAGCCAATGAGAATGTCCTTCACTCTTATTAAGGAGAGGCAGCATGACAAGGTGTAGTATTTTCTTTCTCTTCCTAGTTGCCATTTCTCAACCCTGAAATGCTATAAAGTAACTATGCTGAGAGAAGTCGGACAGAAGTTACCTTAGTTACCTTCATGTTTTCCTGTTAGTCCCAATGGCCTCTTACCTGGGAACTGAATATTTCCCTTTGTTCACCGGATTTGTAGCAAAAACAACAGAAAATAGATCCTTCTCATTCTCATCTTAGAAGCCAGCTACATGTTTCACTTACCAAAGCAAGACTAGCAGTTTTCACAAGCACCTTGTCCAGTGGTTGGACTAAGTAGAGCCAAGTACACTGTTAAAAGAAACATTCTTGGCTGCAAAGCTTAGCAGTGTGCTGATTTAGTACACTAAAGTTCTGCATGTGAGGATCATGAAGCTGCATCGTCAAGCCTGATAAGTATCTTCTAAGGTTCAATATGTTTAATACCTAACACTTACAAAGAATATGGTTTTTCACCTTAACTTTACAGTATTTTTGAGACATATAAAATCACATATAGCCTTTAATCTCAGCACTTGGAAGGCAGAGGCAGGCGGATTTCCGAGTTGGAGGCCAGCCTGGTCTACAGAGTGAGTTCTAGAATAGCCAACACTACACAGAGAAATCACGTCTCAAAATCCTCTCCCCAATATATATGCATGTATGTGTATACACACATACACATATTGCTTATGTAAGCTACATTGACTGCTCATAAAACTTACCACCACAGTTACACACTACAAAATCCATACAGAGCTAAGTACTATTCAAACAAGATGTTTGAATTTCTAGAATTCTTTTTTTCGAGACAGGGTTTCTCTGTATAGCCCTGGCTGTCCTGGAGCTCACTCTGTAGACCAGGCTGGGCTCAAACTCAGAAATCTGTCTGCCTCTGCCTCCCAAGTGCTGGGATTAAAGGTGTGTCCCACCACTGCCTGGCTTCTAGAAGAACTTTTAAAGCAGCTATTACTCTTTGATTCAGAAGTTTAAAATATTCAGAAGATAATGATCCATCACAATGACAAATATAGTAAATAAACTGTTGACTTTGTTGATATGCATTTAAATACTGAACAAAATAAAACATAACTCTCTCTGGCCATGTGCCAGTGTGAGAAGGGGCTGCAGGCAGAAGGTGCAGCAAGGCACAGTTGAAGCTCAGTTGTGTCGGACACGTGAATCCAGTAGTAGGCATTGCTAGATCTTCCTCTGGTCCCAGCTGGTTTTACATAGGTTCTTAGATGAAAAGGAACACCTTAGTCTTGGGGACAGTTTTCCCCTTGACAGAGACATGGGTCATGAGACATCAAATGCAATATATAGAACCCCTGAGCCCCAGCTGTGACAGGTGATCACTGTGCCACCTTGGACAAAAACATAGTACTACTCAGCTTTTATGGAATGTTTTCAATATTAAAATTATCTTTCTTCATTTCTTTTTCCAAATTCTGATTTATTTTGTTGTCATTAGCAAGAAATTTCTTAAAAACCTTAATTTTTATTCATTTAGTTGTGATGATTTTTTTTACACCTTTTCCGATAACAACATCCATGCCCCTAGAATTACAAGTGAAGATTTCAAGTAAGTCTTTTTTGTGCCTTTAAGTATTTTTCTCATGTTGAACAAATGAAGATAGATTACTGCATTTCACCTTTAATTCTTTTTGATAATCTATTTATTTTTATTTTTTGTGTATTGGTGGTATTGGCTCACCTGGAACTTGAGTTACACACAATTGTGAGCTATCATGTAGGTGCTAGGAATCGAACATGGGTCCTATGAAATAACAACCAGTGCTCTTAACCACTGAGCCATGCCCAGCCCCTTTAATCCTTATGCACTGCATGTATTACAGATATAGCAAAGTATTTTTACTAAAATCTGAATACTGAACCTAAACGTAAGTGCTATGTCCGTTTGACCATCTCCTCTCTCTCCCGTATGAAGATGCCTAAGACTACTTCGTTCATCAATGCAGAGCACTGAGAATAAGCCACTCCTGCAGCATTTTATAGCAGAACTGATACTTTCAAAAATAAAAAGATTTAGTATAAAGTGCCTCAGTGAAGGACCTTGTGCCTGAATCCCACCTTCCATACCTTATTAAAAAGTCTGCCATGGGACACTCATGAGTCAGCTTTTCTCCAGGCTTCAAACCTACCGTATTAAGTCAATCTACACACACAGAAAAAATGAAAAGAACACAGTTTTTTTTTTCAACTAATTTAAATAGTAAATAAATCGTATAGGCCACTTAATTTTGATAAGCTAATCCCCCAGGCCCTCGCAGTGTGTTGAGGACACAGACTGTGGCTTGGTTAAGAGCAAAGGACACCGGAGTCTGGAGACTTGAATTCCAGTGCTGTGTCCCAGGTCAGTGAGGTATCTGGAGTTCTTTCTCCACCTTGAAATGCATGGATTTAGACAATTGGCTCTTGACCTTCATTCCTTGCAGCTCTAGACATTGCCTAAGATCCACTTGGTTTAGGGGGTAAGTAGAGACTTGAGCCCAGTACCTATGATGGTTGCAGGTGTATGTGGGAACCCATGTATGTGAGACAGGGTTTTCTTACATGGCCTCAGAGGGTGGCAGCAGTGGCTGCAGAGTAGACTGGCAGGAGCTCTGTCCCTGTCCTCTTAAGATCACATGACACTATTTCTGCATTTACTTCTTCTCACTTCTCAAGCCAGAGTAGAACACTGGCTTTCACAGCTTCCATATTTTCATGTTCCCCACAGAAAAACTTAATCCAGATGCTGCCACCATATAGCATAGTCTGTTTGCTCGCAAGGAGTCAGTGTTAGCAGGTGCTAGCGGCACCTGAGATCTAGCCTTCTGGCTATGGGGTCAGGCCATCACCACTGTGAGGCTGCTGGAAAGCCAGGTAAATAGATTGGTTCAAGCAAAATCTTTGTCAGATAAGTTTGATTTGTGTTAGCTTTTCACAAGAATGTCGCAAATTTTCCCCTCCCTTCTCCCATTGCTCTGATCTGAGGAGATAGTTTAACATCCTGCGCTTATAATCCTTTGAAACTCCCTCTTCACACAAATACTGATGCTGGCTGTTTGTTGTTTGCCTGTGTGGGGTTAGTTGGCTTGATTATTAAATTCTAAAGAGCAGGACTTCTGCCTCCTTCACTTAGTGGGGTTAGACATCAGCTGTAGACTTGACATTATGCGTTCATTCTGTGTGCCCGCGCATCTTCCCATCTTTCTTCACTTTTCTCTGCCATTTGGATTTTTTGATATACTCATAATAATCTCAGTTGACATTTGAAAGATGGAAGCAAATGTGACTTCAAGGCCTCCTTGGTGTGGATGAAATGATGCTATAATACAGACTTTCGGTGCTTTTCCAGAGACATCGGAGCTATGTGCAGGCATTAACTCATTCGTCTTCACCTTACAGGATGAGAAATAACAGAGACAAACATTATTGGCATCTTCTAAGTGGATCCTGAGGTCGTCTGAGGATTTCTCCCACAAAGCTCATGGGATATTAGGGTAGTAGAAGAGAAGGTTGAGCTCTCTGTTCTCCAGGATGGCACCTAGGCCCAGCTACACTGAGTGACTGTGCTGTTCTCCAGCCAGGACCCCTGGGATGAGAACCTGGACCTGCACCTGGACGTCACCTCAGCAATATGCTGTCATACTTCTCATACTTGTATGCAGAGTTTCCAGCGCGCCAGTGACCACAGGAGGCTGTGCTGAGTCCCAGATGCTGAGTGCAGGAGAGCAGCCCTTTCATAGTCAATCAGTGCGATCTTTGCACACACATGTAAACCTCACACTAGCTTTTCACAACGAAGATTTCCAGGCAGTTTTAGACAGTTTAACCCAAATGATTAATGCAAACTGGTCACATTTTATGGACATGGACTGTCCTTTTTGTCTTTTCTTTATTTCTGAAAGGAGCTCCAATCACCTCTTTACCTGCTGGAAAGCCTGCCCTAAATAGAACATACTATTGGTGTAACATATTGTGGAATGTGTTTTAACAAAGAAAATAGGAGTTTTTGCTTATTTTAGGCTGAACTGAGCATTGAAAAGAACTGATCTTGGAAGAGAGATTCAAACTGGCATAATTAGTTGTGATTCCAACACACAGCAAAACATCTCTGGTCTAATTGTGCTTTGGGATAGCAGGCTGAATAGAAGTAAAAATTAAAATGAATTAATTAATGATTGAACATCTGAAGCCTCAGGCATCCGCCAGGCCTCATGCAAGGGCCAGTGGATGTGTGACTGCTGAGTGCCCAGCTAAATGGAGGAGGCACGCAGCCACTGAGAGGTACAGGGGTGTCTTCCTTGCTTTCATACATGAAGGTTCCCTGGCTGGCTACAAAGGGGCTGAATTCCAGCCTCAGGCAGTGTCCAGTGGTCAGAGTTTGGGAAGATAAAGTTCAGAGGGAGTGCCCAATGTGACTGTTATCAGAGGCAAGCAAGCATAAGAGCAAGTCTCACTCGCCATGGTCGCAGCGCAGGATGTTCTGGGTAATGCTGGCTAATATCAAGACCCTTTTACATCCAAGTGTGAGCAAAGGCTGTGCTTGGACAGCTTCAATGTGCCAACAACAGGATTCATTCATTGCCTCATCCCAGGCTATGTGCTCACTCTTTTGGAGCTTCTCTCAGAAGATGAATCTCAGGTACACAACCTCTGTCTGGATCTGACAAAATTTTCTTCAATTCAGAATGGTCTGAGTGCAAATCAGTCAGAATTGCCTACCCGCAGCATTTACTATGCGTATTCAGAAACAGGTGAAGAGAGGGCAGTGCTTCCTTGAAACCCTGTGGCCTTCTCTCCAGTCTCCTGAGGGACAGCACATCTTCCCATATTACCACTGCCCCAAAGTATACAGTGATAGGACAGAGGTACTCAAACGATATGCATGCCTGTGTCCATTGCTTTTTTTCAAGTGTTTTAAATATTAGACCTACTTTTAAAAAGTCATGTGTTGTCTTTAATTGGCATGCCTGTTTGCTTTGTTGAACCAGAGAAGTTCACAAATATGGGGGTTCATGACACTCTTTTGAGGTGTCCTGGCAGCTAATTTCCTCACCACCCACAGTAAATACTTACTGTTTTGTTATCCATTTTTGCATTCAGCTCAAGCAGTTTGAAGCAAAAAGTAATACTTAACATGGTGCTGCATCAGTTCTGGAGGCACGTAAGCACTGTTTGTCCTGTTATTACTGATGCTGCTTGATCACTGATCATCTGGCTAAGATCTGAAGGTCCTGAGATCTGGCTGTTCCCTTTGTTCTTCTGAAATTGAAAACAACATAGGAGTGGCACTTTGATACTGTGATCATCCGCTTCCCAACATCATTTCAGCTGGTGATTTAGCACTAATGGTTTTGCCTGACCCAGTTATTACACTGCCTGCTGCAAAATAGTGACTTTCTGTCACTCTTCCTTAGAGTTGACATTCTTCTGTACAGAGATTTTCTTCTCCCCTCCTGTCTTTGGGGCTTCTTTATTAAATGTATTATTATGCGTTTCTCTAAGCATTCTCTTCTGCCTCAAATCACCCCAGCTACTCTGTCCTTGTGACATGTCTAAACAGGTTTGTGGATCACTGTCTTATTTTTGGAACAGGATGCTTCAGGCTCAGTGGCTACTTTTTCTTCCCAAACTAGAATTCTAAATAGTCAGCATCTAATGCCAAGTGTGTTCTAGGGAGGGAACCACATCCCTTTCAACCAAACAACTGTTAACTCAGTCACTGTAGAGTGGAAAATGGAAGAGTGGTACAGGCTAAGGCAGGACCTATGAACTCAGACTGTGTGCATCCAATTTGCAGACTTCCTGGAGAGGACCCAAAATTTTCTATTAAAAATGGGAAATATATTACTTACTCAAGGAACATACAGTTAAAGGGAATGGCTGTCAAGTAGGTAAAAAATAGCCAAGGGATAGGGAGTGCTAATTGCCATGCCAAGATGTGTGGCTAGATCAAAGGAGGCATTTTACTTTGTTTCCATTGGACAGCTATCCCAATTAGAGTCCAGCATCAGGTATTCTTTGCCATAGTGGCATCATCAGATGTGAGGAAGAGGAGAAGGAGAGATGGTGGCTTATCTCCTTACATGTATATTATCTGCCACAAGCTCGGGCACTCTTCTACCTTGTGACTGGCTATATTGGATGCAGGGTACGTTCTTTTTGATACTTTCAAGTTTGGTTTGTTTTAAGTTTTACTTTTCAGTAGTCTTCCTACAACTTCTTTTAGGTATTCTTCCACCTAAAGGGCAGTGATCGCAGCCCTCCGGAATGAGCATGTTGAGACTTCAAATATCTGTTGACCTATTCATAAGACTTAATGTTCTGAAACAACTTAACTTACACCAAAAGTCATGTGCCTTTTAGAAACTGCCATGTGAGCCTGTAGAATGACATGTGGAATGATAATCAGATTCAGTGTAATCAGACTAAGAGACACAATTCTCATGGAAAGACAGATGACCAAGTCTGTCCTGTCTTGTCATTTTTACTAAAACATAAGACTTTTGGGAGCAGAGACCCTCATCTTTACTCTCTGGTAACTGGTGCGTTCAAACTCTGATAAATGGCTTTATCCCTCCATGTCCATGCTGGCTGGTCTCAGGGCTCCTCTGAGTACCACACAGTAAAGGTTCTCAAGCCTCTTCTATAAAATCACACACTATTCTCACACAATCTATGCATTCCCTTTATATTTCTAAGGAAACTAGGGTCTTCACAACAAAGTTTAGATTGCTTAATAGTATCTTTTATAATATAAATACAATATAAGTTGTTTCTGTAACTATAGTTTTCAAGATATAATTCTAAGAAAAAAATAGTCTGTATATGTCTAGAATACACAAAGATGTGTTCTCCCAAATGTCCAACCCATGGTTGTTTTAATCCACAGATAGAGACCTCACATATTTAAAGGGCCAGTTCTAAGTAGAAAACAAAGGCATACACATACATGAGTGAGGTGATATTCACAGAAACCAGCTTTAACAAGATAAGAGTTTACTTTGTTCAACCCAGCCAGCTATATGCTAATAACTTGTATGAAAGTATTTGCTAACTTAAATCATTATACACCTCTCTTCTCATTGTAAGAGGCAACCCTAACTTGTTCTTTAAGGAGAATAACCAGAGAAAATAAAATAAGGTGAAAATATCCTGAGTACTTGTTTTATGTTAGAAATCTGATCCTGCATTCTATATTTCACACCTATGAAGCCAGAATTGTTATTCGCATTCTGCACATAAGGAAACAGCTCACAGTAAATAACTCAGCTCAGTGAGTTAGTGAATGGGGGAGCTGGGCTTTGAACTTGGGTCTATCCTTCTGCTCTCCCCATGAAAGGGTCCACACTGTTTTGACAGAGAGAAGCTTTTTACAAGCTCCTTGTTCTCATCCCTACATCTGGAAGAACTTGGGACAGAAGGTGAAAACCAAAATGTCTATGAGAATGTTTCTTATATTTCTGAGGTCTAGTTCTCTACAATATGAAACCCAAAAGTTAAGCTTGGCCTCCACCAACACTTGACTGTTTCACCTGTGAAATTTCACTAGCATGGGAACTCAAGGAGTCCATGTTGTCAGGCCTGCCTAACAACCTGTCATCATCAGCACAGATGAGGAAGATGGGTAGAAAAGAAAAGAGAGGAGAGAGAGTGTTTACATTTACACAGAGGCCAAGCCCAGGTACTGTGGTTGCTTATAACCCTGTTGTGTTTTTATTCTTGTCCTTTGTTAGAATCAGGACTTCATCTGAATGACCGGTTGATTACTGCAGCTCTGTATAGCTCCCTGTACTCTGCAGTCCTGAGAGGAATATCTGAACTTGATTCTAATTGGTCTAAAAACTCAGCCCTGTTCTAGACAAGTTCTCTAGTGTGAAAATAAGGAAGTGTTTTTGTTCTCCCACGTACACAAAGCTCACTCTCTCTGCCAGTTTCCTTTTTACGATGAGCACTCCTAATCTAAAGATCCAAAAGACTCTATAATGTGAAACTTGTCTGCACACAGGACACCACCAGTGGACAGTTCCCCGTTTGCCCTTGTGTGACAGGCAACAGTTAAAATGCATCACTACATAAGATATGAACTTAACACTAGCTTGTGTGTACACAGTATTAAAATGACTTGAGAGCTAGCCTCAAGGTAACATGTATTCACATACTCTGAAATTTGAAACATTTATCATGGCATGTGTCACAGATCAGGGAGGCCCCACCTCTTCTGTGTTTGAATCCTCAGATATTCCGGGGTGAAGAGAGACTCCAGTCATAACCCAAGATGTCTCTCAAAAATTTTTCTGTGAAGATTTTATTGTGGTATTCAAAATAAAGATTTTCTTAGAATTATATAGTAAATGTGTTGAGTTTTTAAAAGGGTTTATAAGTGTATATTAATATATAATGATAGTTTCACTATGGCATGGCTATATGGATATAATTTATTTTAATCATACTCCCTCATCACTTTTTCTTAATCCCCTGTAGCCCATCTATTCCCCTTCCCCTCCCAGTTAGTCCCCCTTCTACTTTCTTGTCATGTGTGAGAGAGAGAGAGATTGAGTTTAATAATTAGGTTGCTGGCATAGACATACTGAGAGGCAATGGGCAGAAGGCTGGGCTCCTAACTGCACTTTTGAAGAAATGTCTCCCTCTCCTCTCTCAAGGATAAATCCTCAGGAAGGGATGGGACCTCATGAACACCTCCCTGTCCATGGTATAGTTGTTGACGGACCCAAATTTGTACAGTCTTTGCAAGTAATGAGTTCAAGAGAGAGTGGTCACACCATGTCCAGAGGACACAATCTTACATCCTCTTTCTCCAGCTCTTACCTTCTCCCACCCCTTCTTCCAGGAAGTTCTCAGAGCCCAGGGGCGGGCAGGCAGGGAGGACGGGGGAGGCTTGCCATAGATATCTCCTAGCGGGCTGAGCATTCAACCATCCATTCATTCTCAGCACTTTGATTATGAGCTCAGCAGTAACCACCAACCATTTCAGATGGAAGCTTCTGTGACCAAAGAAAACAGCAATGCTAGTCTATGGCTCAGACTAAGTACGCAAAGGGTTTCACATGCATAGCAGCTCTCACTCAGGCCTGTGACATAAGCTTAAATGGACTGTCCTGTTTCAGCTTATTCATGCTACTGTCTACGTTCAGTTCACTTTCTGTAAACTGGAACATTATCACACACACTTGGTGCCATTAATTAGCTGTTGTAGGAAAAGCCAATATTATAAAATGAAACCTATCTTGCAGTTGTCTTGCTCACTAAATTGTTTTTCAGAAAAGGCCTCATTCCTGTGTGTTCTAAAACAGCCAGCTCAATTATTTTCCCATTTGAAAACTAATTATGATATATCATATCTTACAAAAACAGATATACATGATATGGTTTCCTACCTCTGAAAGCCTGGAATTCTTAGCCTGGAATTCATATACAGGTAGCAACCACAGCAACAATTTTATTCTGTTATCCTTTGAGCTCAGTTAAAAACTAGGGTTTTCATCTAATTGGTTCTAGACTTAAAACACATTTTGTCACTGAGCAGTATTCCAGCTCTCAGGAGGCAAAGGCAGGCAGAAATTTGAGTCCAAGGCCAGTCTGGTCTACAGAGTGAGTTCCAGAACTGTCTGGACAAAAACAAAAGTAAAAATAAAACTACATTTTGTCAATTTCAGGTGACTGTGTTACGTCATTCTTCACTGTAGAGATTCTAAAGCACTCTCTTTTGCCCTTGTGATTAATTAAATAATACCAAAAGTTCATATTTCCCCCAAAACAATGTTTGTACAAATTTGTACCCCAAGTTCTGGGATGACTCTAACAAAGCAACTTGGGGAGAAGCAGTCTTATTGGTAAGCAAAATTATCATTTGGAGTTAGCAAGTGTACTGTTATAGCTCCACCATGACTCCCACCAAAACCTCATTATCCAGACCTTGTAACAGTGTCTGAATCTGCAAATGCTGCTGTATGTATCCTAACGTTCAGTAACTCTCTCAGAAAGCTTTAGTTGAGGAGACAGAAGCTTTTCACAAAGTACTGCATGTTACAGTAGTGTTCATAGGAAGGTCACTGTGCATTCCTGGACAGTTCTACCTGGTGGCTACTCCTTTGCATTAGGAAATATGTTGGCAGCTACAAAAAGCAAATAACTTAAATTTTAATAAAGAAAAATCACTTGCAGTGGTAATGCTGACTATCCGTTGACTTGCAGTTCGGTTACAGGGATTTAAATGGCATGTTCAAGATGTCCTCCGGAAGATAGCAGGCCCCCTCTAGTGGAGAGTCAGCCTTGTAACGAAACTAGTCCCCTCAAGCACTGAGTTAGTGCGGAGTTAGATTTTGAAGGAAAGGCCTGTATGTGGTTTATGTTTCTCTTCACGTTTTAACCATGAAAATCCTGTTAATCAAAGATATTTGCAAGAGAGCTGTTTGAAGTCTCAAAGTGCTGCTAATAAGCACCTGGTACCAAGGTGCTAACTTGTTAGGAAATAAAATACACATTTCCTTGTGTATACCTGTAAGATTGGTAAATACACAAACTCAAAGGTACACTTTCACTCCCATAGTTAAGTGCTTGAAGGGCAATCTTATCCCTTGCCTTCGTCTTGAGCTGAGTACGTAACTTGTACAATATTGCACATCTGAATGTCAGCTTTGACCTTTGTGTTCCCATTAACTTTCCAGAACATAAGCCATGCTCACTGTGGCATTCCTTTATGAGACAAAAATAATGACCCAAACTCCATGCTTTTTTAGGTATCCAGTTTTCTGTCCCCTGTGACTTGTACTGTGCCGTATAGAGTTTAACGGTTTTATAAAATTTTATTTTGGTACCATCAAAAAATAAATAAAACTTTCCCAGGCAAGCAAGAAAGTCAATGGCACATGACAGATATGTGTTTTGAGTTTAGAATTAGTAAAGGAAAAGAGGGAGGTGCTAATGAAATGTATTATCAATAATAATGGATAGACCCAAACAGCGAATGATAGTGGCAGGTGGTGAGAAGACTGGGCAGAGAACACTGTAGAAATTCTTGCTTTGAAAACCCTACACCATATGTTTCCTCCGTTGTGCTTCTGTATAACATCTATCAAAGTGTGTGATCAACTGTGTTATTGTAGCTACTGACGAACTTGGTATACACTGTGCAGACTTTCTTTTCACTAATCTGATTCCTTTTTCCCACAGCAAATGATGTGCTTGGCTTTGGAACACTGGTCAGTACTTCTAACACCTACGATGGGTCCGGCCTTGTCACTGTGGAAACTGACCATCCGCTCCTCTGGACCATGGCCATCAAGAGCTAACCTACAGTATGGCATCCATCTTGCGCCTGTGCCTTCCCTTCCCTGCCCACTGGTTCATTGCTCAGCATGAACAATCACATAGGTGTGCAGAAATCTAAACGTCTCCATAGAGGGCCATGAGCTTTCGAGGTGTTAGGGGTCCAGGTGTAGCTGAGCATCGGAGCACTTGTTGCGCATGTACAAGGCCTTGGGGTTAACCCTCAACACCACAAAATAAAGATGGTGGTGTTTAAAGAAGCCAGGCTATGCTATAAATGATATCTCAGTGTTATATTGAGAGAAAAATTATGTTCTATCAAGGCAATTATACTCTATTAAGAGAGCTAATGTGGATCATTTACATTATATAATTCAGTTTTGATCATTTTAATTCAATTAATCAGTCCATTTACCTTAAAATTCTTTTTTTAATTTTGAAGCACCAGAAGCTGTTTTGTTTTGCCCTAGAATCTGGCACTTCCTTAAGTGCCTGGCAACAAGGGCTGCCTCCTCTGAGTATCTCCTAACATTGGACTCCACTCTGTAATGTACACTATCTCCCCGAATGCTGTGATAGAATGGCACCAGTTCACTTTGACATCATCTTTTAAAAAAATAAGAATCATTGACTTAATTGTTAGGTTTGAAAGCAAGCAGCTACATGGGCTGTGGTTAAATGAGAAATGGCAGCTCAGGAGTCACTCAAACATTAACCCCTAAAAACTTGAAAGTAAGCACTCTGAGCTTTAGAAATGCAGGTGTCCTTATGAAAATTTTGACACACCCAAAAGGTTTGTGCTAAGGAATTGATCATAAGCCCGAAAACTGAGTCACTTTTAACATTTTTCGCACTAGGGACTAGAGAGATGGCACAGTGGTTAGGGGCACTGACTGCTCTTCCAGAGGTCCTGAGTTCAATTCCCAGCAACCACATGGTGGCTCACAACCATCTGTAATGGAATCCAATGCCTTCTTCTGGCATGCAGCTATACATGCAGATAGAGTACTCATAGACATAAAAATAAATAAATCTTAGTGAAAAAACATACTTCACACTGAAAAGCAAAATGTTAATTCATGGACCTTATTTACTGACATCACCAGAAAATTAGTGTGCCTGTGGAGATAATGAACACCTCCTGCTGAGGAATCGACACCTGAAGCCCGTTTCTGTACCCCAGTCCACCATGTGCCTGGTTTCTGAATGCTTCTCTCTGCTGTCTGGTGGGAGGGATTGTAATCACTGAGTGTGCAAAAGAACCACAGACAGGAATTCTAAATGCTAACATGATGCAGGTGTAGAGTAAATAACACAGTTCCTGGTGTAGCCTAAGCTTGCTGCAAGCACTAAAATTTATTCATGTTTCTTTCATGAGCTCCCCTACTCTCCTACCCTCTCTTGTCCCATTTGTTAAATTGTATCTTGCCAAACAAACCATGATTTAAGGCAACCTGCCTACCATGTTGCATTTATCCAATGACTATGTTACTGTCTTCTTGGTGCTACAACAATATGAAGCTTAAAACATGAATAAAGGAAGAAAAAGGGTCAGTTGAACCAGTACCAAGTTCTTAACTGAAATACTTAGATCATTGTTACCATTTTATGCAAGTATATGATTCTGAAATCTGAATGTCAAATAAAAAGTTATCAATGTGCATGTCTATAATGGGTTTCTCAGAAAATGTTTAATGTTTTCACTTATATTTCAATATGACTGATCTCTTATAATCAGTGTTTCTGTTCAAAGGGTGACTCAAGATGTGTAATTCATAATTAAAATCTCAGATCTGACTACAGATAGCAATCCAGTAGTGTTAAGTTCTTCCTCAAACCTTTCCCCATGGACATAGAGACCAATTCGTCTCTAGACAACCTGGACCAGTGATTTATATTTCACCATTGTAGACTCCTCTTGCTCTAGCTATGAAAAGAAGAACTGCATGTCTTACCTTACCATTCCTCACTTTGTAGGAATTAGAAAAGAGAAAAATAAAGATAATTTGCATCCTAGGTGTCTAGTTGCTGGAGAAAAGGTGCCAGTAGTGAGCTATATATCTGCTGGGGTGGAGATTAAGAGAATTAGTAGAAGAAGACATCTGAGAAGCAGGAAGAGACGGGGTCAGACAGTTGAAGAGCACATTGATGACAAGCTCATAGTAGGATCTTCTAATTTCCTCAGTTACAGATGCAGACCTCAGAGGCCTCATGTGTCTCTTCCATTCCCAACAGACAGATGCTAGTCTGCCAGGAAAGAGAAGCAGCCAAGATTCTTTGCTGACTCATTGAAGTCAGAACTTCCCACAGGAAAGCTTATGCAAAACATCCAGTTTCTGCCTCAAACATACATGCGCAAATGAAATTAGGAGGGGAAGGAAGGCTGGGATGCGTAGCATCCTTCTTTACCACCGCTCTTTCCTACTGCAAAGTAGAGGCTTAGCCATGCTCCAGCTTCCATTGCAGACTGCTGATATGTTCATAACTGCAAGCATATTCACTACATGCAAAAAACATGTCCATAATTAAACATTTTACTGTCAAAGAATACATGTCTTGTTTAATCTGAAATAATCTATGTGTGTGCGTGCATGTGTGCATGCGCACATGCATCTGTGTTTTAATGAAGCTTGGTAAACATGTAAACACTGGAATGTATGTAGTATGGATACTTATCCCAGACTCTCATCTGTCAATCATGCCAGAAACAATGGATGAAGACTACCTCAGAGATTGCTTAAAAGCCAAGGCCACCATTCCCAGTTCCTGCTGACAACTGAAGAACTGCTTGCTGATGTTACGACCTCTCCCTTTCCTTGAAACTACATAAAGGCAGTCTCCTTGTGTATCATCTAAACAGATGCTCACCTTTTTTGTTAATAGCAGCCTCAAGAGCCTGCACATGGTGAGGGCTCAGATGAATGGGTGAAAGTCAACCCTCCAAGCAATTCCCTCTTAGTCCCTGTTCAGGTCAAATTCTGACCTCCAGCCTGTAGCTATAATGGGAAAATACAAATCACATGCGAGGAAAGGCACTCGTGCCTCTTGGACCTTGACTTAGATCAATTCCTTCCTTCCTTGATCAGTTTGTAGCTTCTGTCTTCTATTGACTGTTGACTAAAATGACGCTGGGCTACCCAAAGCACCGGCTTGATCTAAGACAACATAGGTCACATTTTCAACAACTGGAGTTGCACATGACTGTGAGATGCGTCATAGGGGAGTAGGTTGGAATCAGGTGTGGGTCTGCCAGGAACACAGTCTGAGCCTTCATTTCTGGGGAAAGGACTGAGCAGTTTCCACTGGGGTTGAAAACTAGGATGTCAACTGAGAGAAGCAAGGAGGAAGTGGCATTGCCTGAGTGTTTGCGAAGCTATGATGCTAGTTTTGCCTCATGCTTCTCTATGTATGGCATGCACCTCTCATCCTCTACCCCAGTGTGGAATCAGCCTTGCTTACTACTCCTGCTCACATGCGTGCCTCCCTGAGCACTGCCTGAACTGTAGAAATAAAGCAACCAGAGATTAGATGGGACTGAAGCCGATGCTATGCACCAAGTCAGTGAAGAGGGAGAAATGATTCTTCCCTTCCCTAAGGTTGTGTGATTATTATGGTGTCAATGGTGACTTTCAAACTGTATTTACTATGACCTACAAAGAATATATTTGCCTTATAACCCAGTCTGTAGAGAAACACACATATACACTGAAACCTGCAGTATGTTTTAATTTTAACTTAACTTAAAAGGCATCCATAAATACATTTGAAAAGCATGCCATATAAATGAACAAAATACATAAAAATATAGGAGTCCTACACTGATAAAACTGATTTCCTTATGATAATGATGCCATTTTTAAAATGTATTTCTTGGAACAGAAGAAAATTTAAGCCACAAGGTCAATTCCTTCCTAGAGAGTCCTTAAATAAGGGCTGGACAATGTCTGCCATGTAGAGGTAGCACAAGTTTGCCCTTCTCTGCCCGTAGCAGATTTCACTCATCAGTCATAATTTTCTTTTCTGGTGAGCCCCAGCCAAAGCCTCAAAATCCATCTCAAAACAGTTATCCAAGCAGATGTGATCGACGACGCTCCACTGGCTCAGAGCTAATGTGTTATTTTCCCACTGTATACAAAACCACTCTGCTGACAGCCCAGGAAAGAGGCCGTGCAAGCATCACTCTTACTCACAGCTAATGGGTAAATAAATACATCCAAGGACTTGTTCCCTGTGTGCTAAAAGCAAGGGCTTTGTACACAGCAAAAATAAAACCTAGGACCATCCTTGAAAATAACTTGGAAAACATGAACTGGCCCTTGTGCTCATTCATAGTTGAGAAGGAAGAGTCTTCAGAACAGACCAGCTTCTTCCTGAAAGCCAGAATCTCTGAAGTACAATACTAAGTCCAGATATTGAAAGGGAGTTTGATAGTTAAAGACCAAACAAAATTATATATATATAATATATATATATATATATATATATATATATATATATATATATCAACTATTTATTTTAAAAATGGAAAAAATTAAAGATTTTGTGAATATTTAGTAGACAGAGCTTGGAGGAAGGGACAAAAACCAAAAATTGTAAGTCTAAAGTTCTGTGTTCCATCATGTCGAGTTGATTAACATTATGAAGCCTTCGCAGACTGTAAACCCCTGAGGATGTGAACATCTGTCTTCCTTTGTCGTCTGTTAGCTCCTACTCCTAGAATAGGATGTGTCTGCTGCAGGAGTTCAGGGGAGACAGGTAATATGCTGCTGTGCTAGCAAGTCTCTGCTTGTACCACACTGAGAAAGCACATGCATTCCCACCCTACTGTTCCTCTTCTTCCGTGGTCCTGAACTGTCTATGCTAATATTTCTCTTAGATAGATTTCCCCAATCCAAAAGACACATTCTGTATTGGTCAGAGCTGGTAAAATCATTGTTCACTTTCCTGTCTAAAAAGAAAGAAATAGTTTTTACAAGGCCAAGTCCAGGTTCCAAGCACTAATCCAAGGAAAATATTTTGATAAAGGTAAGGAAAAAAAATCAGAAGTCCAATCAAGGACTACAAAGTTGCGTGAAATGGGTGAAAAAGGGACATAAAAAGACACAAAACACACAATGAGCTTGGGACAAGTAGTTTGGGTGAAAAGGACCAAAGACATAAGAGTGAAGACTATCTCTGCCTAGTGAGAAAGGAAGGCAGAACAACAAAGAAGTTAACAGAGAAATTCTTCCGAGTTGGAACCACAAAGGTTTAAGACAGGGTGATGGTTGCCATTAGATAAGGGGGACTAAGACAAAAATGCATGCTGCTTCTAACTACTTAAGGATGGGCCATTCAATCCTGTTCTCTTTATTTGTATTTGAATCTATTTGTTCCCCCAAATTAAGCCTATGAAATGAGTGTGAGCATTTTAAGATCATGAAGTGGGATATATTGTCCCCAACTGAACTGTCCACACTACATTCCATTATTTGTCATTTCGATTTGTTGCTCCATAATTAATAATCTATGTATAAATAAAAAGCCTACTTTAATTAAGCTAGGCGCACACCAATAATTCCAGCACTTGAGAGTGAACACAGGAAAATCACAACTTCAAGGTCATCACCGGCTAGATAGCAAGGTCAAGGAAAATTGTCTTTAAAACCCAAAACAAAACGAAAAGTAACAACAAAAAGCCTGTCTTGTAAAAACACACCACTCTTACTAATGTACTTTTATTAATACCCTTTATTACTCCTAATAATAATTAATATTTGAAAAATGGATGTAGACTTCTGTGTTTGTAGTTATTCTTTTTTTTTTTTTTGCCAATTTTCCCTCCTTACCCCACCACATCTTATTGGGTAGACCCAATAATTTTACTGTCATCTTACAAAATTTAAAAAACCAGTTATCTCCAATATAATGGGGCTTTCAGTACTGTGTCCTTCTGACCAAACATATGAAAAGGCCTAAAATAAGGAATTTCTTAGAAAAACGTAAATGCTTCCATTTCCCATTTTATAGAAAAGACGTTAACTGCCCAATGATATGCTCCACTTCGGCTACCCTATTAATTTAAGAAATCCCATTTTTCTGCCACTGGTTCCCTATTCATGAAGAAAGCTTCTTTGGTCCCACTGGGCCACACACTGCTCTTTTATTTTTACTCCTTAAAATTCAGGGAAACCTATGTGAATAATGAGGCGAAGAGAAAAAGTGCAGAAACTTGCTGGAATCACTTTTAGCCAGGGAATTTATTATGGATATTTTAAAATTGACCTTTTAGTCCAAGTTTTTCTTCAGTTCCAGTGCAAGAAATTAAGCAACAAGGTCACTGTGAATATTTGTATGCCAGTGGCAGTGAACAGAGATTCATGAATAATAATAAAAAAAAGATTAAATTGGTAAAAAGCCAATAGGTTCTTTTTCTCTAACAGCAAGTAGAAAAGTAGGATTTTTTTTCAACAAAGAAGTTTAACTTTTTACATCACAAAAAATTGTCATAAATCTGAAAAAAATGTTTATGTAAATCACATATATAATGTCTTGTCTAGATCATGTGTGATAGTGGTGCATCCACATAAATATATAGATGCTATTCATACAGAGGCTGCCATTATACACTCTCATTTCAGGGGTTAATAGCTTTCCTTCCATCACTGTAATGCTCTGCCTTCTCCTTAGGTTGATATTAGAAGTGTTGAGAACTCCACAGTACTGAAATCGTGTCTCTCATATTCATGGGACAATGAATAAGTGAATTAAATATAATCAATTAGGAATTACAGAAGCGTCAGATTACTAGAAACATCTATCTCGGAAAATATCCCCATATCAGCAGGCCTTTGCAGACTTCTCGGAGGTATATTCCATCTTGTAAGAAAGAAAGTCCCAACAGCATTGCTCTCTACCTATGACAGAAGGGACTTGTTCCCTGGGGACTTGGCAAATTCCTTGGACTAGCAGTATTCAGTCTGCTTCTCCACCAACTCTCTTAAAGATGTACTCTACAACATAGTCTGCATGGACCCATGCTGACTGACTTTCCTGGAAACTGAAGATTTTTTACCAATATGACTTCTGAGGAGAAAGACACCTCTGTACTCTACCTTCTAATGTATGTGCTGCTTAGAGTAAAATCATTATAAGAAATTTTAATCTTATTTCTTCCACAGTTATTTTCTTATGGCCAATTAAAATAATGCTGATATTTCATGTTCTAGTCCTGTCTCTTATGTGAAGACAAATTTGATTTGATATTTGATTTATGAAAAATATGGAAAGAATTATATAGCTAAAAATGATCTTCCCTCGCTACACACAAATTCCAAAGAAACTAATCCTGTAACAATGAGTTAACTTTAAATGAAGGAGAAAATACAGTTAAGTGGAACATTCCAGATTGGCATATAGCTCTTAAACATAAGGTTGAGTGCCCGATGTAAAAGAGACATTGAAGGTAAACAATACCTTTGCAGGAATTACTCGACATTTAGTGGTAAGCAGTCCAGAAAGGGCTGCCCCTGTTCTGGTTAATCCTCCAACTCCTCCCCTGATGTTTCTCATATTCAGTTAGTAGCCTAGCTTTACCATGAAAATCATAGCCGTCAAAATAAACTCTATAGAGATCTTATGTCTCTCCTCCCCACCCACCAACACTTGGCTTCTCCTCCTACACACACCATTTTCCTACCTGTGACTAGAGATAAACTATCCACATGCTCATCAAGACCGACCCCTGCACCATGCACAGCTCCCTAGCTCCCCTAGAAAGGTCCTTCTGCAATCTGCTTGCCCTATGTCTTTCATCCAAATCACTCTCATTAGCAAACAATTACTTTCTTAAGTGCATTCTTCCACTCTCAGCTACCACTCAACTTTGCTATTCTTTTGCCCAGTCACTAAGTTCCTTTAAGAACTGATTATGTTCTATTATGTTCTATTGCTGTGAGGTGACACCATAACCAAGGCAACTTGTAAAAGGAAATATTTAGTGGAGGGCTTGCTCACAGTTTCTGAGGGTTACCCCGTGATGGCCATGGCAGAAAGCAGATGGGCACGGGGCTGGAGCAGAAGCTGAGTGCTCACATTAGGAGCTGCAAGAATTTTTCTCTTGTTCTTGCCCAAACTCATTCTCTCTCTCTCTCTCTCTCTCTCTCTCTCTCTCTCTCTCTCTCTCTCTCTCTCTCTCTCTCTCTCTCT
>NW_021604710.1:1925989-1936365 GCF_004785775.1 Grammomys surdaster | reverse complement strand
TCTCTCTCTCTCTCTCTCTCTCTCTCTCTCTCTCTCTCTCTCTCTCTGTGTGTGTGTGTGTCTGTGTGTGTCTGTGTGTGTCTGTGTGTGTGTGTGTGTGCGTGCGCGCGCGCACGCGCGCTTAGGCTCTAGCCACTTCTCCCCAGACTCCCTCACATTCTCACACCCAATCCCGTCCCAACATGGTCTCCCATCACTTCACAGTTGTCTCACTTCTGTCTTGCTTTCTTCCCCAACATTAGCCACATCCAGTCCATCTTCTACTTGAAACCCTGCAAATGACTTTGAGGGGAACTACAAGTATTTACAGTTAACTAAAATGTCCCTGGCCTTCCCTAACCTCATTTGATATTCGCCCCTGCACACTGTGTTCAATTCCTCAGCCTCTTTGCCTGTCTTTTCCTCCATTGTGACTCTTCCTAAGGGCTTCTGCCACAAGACAGAATTTCAAGCATTCTTAGACCAGCATGTAAAAGTGAAATTGCCTTAATGATAACATATGTAATTTATGATTAAAGAAAATAGAGCACAGTGATACTCTATAGTCTCTCAACAGTCCCCCCCCCCATCTGTAAAAGTTCCAAGTAAAAATACCACCAACTAGAACATTCCCCCAACATGGAAATCGAGTCTTTATTCAATAATTATCTGGACTAAAATCTTTCCATGCCCATTTTTCTGCAGTTCTGGCAACAAATTGATAACCTCGGGCATTTTTTAATTAGCTGCCTTTTAAAGATGGTTTGCTAAATTAGTCAACTATGAAATCACCTCGACCAAACGATTAAGTTCAGATTGCATTTCCAACCCATCGCCTGTTTTTTACTGTATGAACATACTGTCACTCCAGGATTGTTAATTACAGTGTTTATCTGCCCGTGTTTTCTTACGTACATAGCACAGTGTGCAACCAGTGCCAGCTGGCATGTCTCTACCCTACTGTTTGAAGTGGCCTGCAAGCCACTGGGTGTTGACATTCCTATAGCCAGAAATAGTACTGCACTGCCTCCATTGTTTACCTAGGGGAGATGGTATTTAAAGATAAACATCCTTCTATCCAGGCAAGTCACCTGTGCCAATGGACAGGAGGAGAGCTCCAGCTTGCCTTAGAGAAGTATCTGTTTGCCATGCTTAATTAGCATGACAGCCGAGCTGATTCCTGGGAAGCCTCATACCTCCTCATGCCCTTCACACCCAAATGGGATTTGTGAAGCCACCGCCATTAGCAAGCATGTCCCTGTGACCTTATTTATAACTCAGATTAAGACCAGGAGCCACATAGTTTTAACTCTGCCTCATAGATGTGAGTACAGACCACAAAGAGGCTTAAATAATGGCAGAACCAGAACGAGCTCTGTGACACCAGACTACAAGCCACCTCCCACACCTCCGCTGTCACCATGGACTTCAAACACCATCCTTGCTCGCCTCATCTCTATCACTTCTCCCTGAAGCACTTGGGCTCAGAGACCCAGCTGTCCTTCAAAGTCCTGCGCCATGTGCCCAACTACTGGGATACTTACCAGGGTTTTTTAACTGCTCCCCTGGTTTTTTTCCTCATGCTCTGTGGTTTCACTAGGGTTATCACTGGCCTTTCAAGACAACTAATGAGAAAGTTGAGTCTCCGGAACTTCACTGATGACTTCTCCCTGGGAGAAAGAGTATGCCAATAGTGGCCCAGACTAGAGTGCATTCTGTGGTTGCACAGACCTGACACCATAGATCTGCCCTACCATAGAAGCCAGCCTTGACTCTGAGGGAAAACAAGTGGACAGTGGTATTGATGAGGATACTTTGTAATAGCACACTATGTAACAAAAGGATCATGGACCTTGTTGAACAACTCAAGATAAAGGAGGGGTACAGTTAAATATTTGCTTCAGTAGAACTTAAGGAGAACTCATCAGATACCTTGTATTGCTGACGTTTAGCCATCTACTTATATCACATGTTGATACAATTGTTGAACAATTGTTGATACAATTGTTGAACAATAGTTGATGAAGGAGAATGAGGATTCCATTGTATGTAAGTTAGTCCCATCCAATCTTTCCCAGGAATGGCATGGTTATTAGGTCTCTACATCTCCATTCTAGCTCTTACTGACAGTAAGGAGCCTTGTCATGCTGTCCTAGATTTGCTATCCAGAACTATGTATAGATTTATTTACACAGTCTCAGAGCTGGGAGCAAACCTAGAAGACCATGAAACTGGTGCTTAAATCTTTTGCTAATGTGAAATCTACTTGCAAATAGCAAAACTTTACATCGAGTCTCACCAGAAACACTATTACATTTAAATTGCCTGAGACAACAAAACCATTTCAGAATAGTCTCAAACATTCCAACCCCAAATTAACTAATTTGATCATAAGATACACATATAGTATAATTTCTTCCACCAGGTGGCAGCCAAGCCTTACAAAAAATATAGCATAAGTGGCCCACTTGTCTCCTGATCACCTAACGTAGTAAAAATCAGTACTATATTGTCCACTCCGTTCAGGAGGCCCACCACCTTCACACTCTAGACACAATATTGTAATGAAACATAAAAATTGGAGCTAGTGGTTTTGACAGGGTTAGAGGGTACCTACTACAGTCAACCTGGATCAATTTCGCCTACCTGATAATGCTCACTGCACTGTATTGGTGTTGGGAAACTCCAACAGTGCAGCACTGAGGCAGCCCTGATCCGAGTTATCCAGTTGAGTCTCAGGCACCTCAGAGCAATAAATCATATGTGGCATCTCAGCTTTCCCTGCCATGATACTACACCCATAGAAAAGTGCTGTCCTTGATTGTGAGCTCACATAAATAATGGAAACCGATAAACTCAGACACAATATGAAAATAAAGCAAAAGAAACTGTCCCTATGGACATCTCTTCTCTCCTTCCCAGACAAAGTCCTTGAGTGCACAAAATAAATATTAATAGCATGAGGCCAGTATATTTAATCTTTCTTTAAAAAAAAATAGAAACACAGTATGATAGCTAGATGATCCAGTTCATGGCCCCAATAAAGGTAAGAATAGGTGGATAATAGTCGGTGGGTCATAATTATTCCTGAACTGCCTGCCACCCTTGCTCCTTGTTGGGGTAACAGTGTAAATTTGATAAGGCAACAAGGAAAGAAACAGGGTTCTTTGCTTTCCCACTTACTATTCTTTATTTAAGATTAGTTCACTTTTAATTATATGACTATTTATGAATCTGTGTATAGACTTGTGCATGTGTAAGTGAAGATGCCCTCAGAGTCCAAGCATGGCCATCAGATTCCTCTGGAGCTGGGATTACTGGCTGTTGTGAGCTTCTCAACGTCGGTGCCGGGAACTGAACTCTGGCCTCGGTAAGAACGGTATGTTTTCTTAACTACAGGAGTCATCTTGCCAGACCCATACTTTTTTTTTTAAACCAGGTTTCCTGAAAAATGTTTTTATCTCTTGAATGTTAGCCAAGGGTCAGGTAGCCAGTAAAAGACAAGAAGAGAGGTAAGCTCTTTGTCACCTGTAGTGCAGTATGTGTGTGACGGACTATGTTGCTGCCTGGGGAATTTACTATTCCTACCGTTTTAATGGGCAGTGGGAATGGATACCTACATGGCTGACCCGGACAGACAGGGGACAAATCACAAATAAACTAAGTGAGATGAAATGCTGCTCATCACAATATTCTCTCTAACATGAAGAAAGGTTTACAACAGGAAAGGATAAATAAGGGCAGAGTCAGTTTGGGGTGCCCATTCTGTGGTCACAGGCTGTTAACCCAGAACAGCTATGGATGCAACTCCACACAAAATTATAAACCTATGACACAGAGGAGCCCTTCGAATAGCGTGCTGAATGGTCAGCTAGAGAGATACAGACTATTAAAGTGGAAACTTTAGGGTTCTTTGAAAAGTCAGTTGGATGATGTTTTGCTGGGACAAAAACATGAAGGAACATTTCATTAAAGTGGACACAGGTATGAAAGGCTAAGGCAGACTCGTGAAGGAACGTTTCACTGAAGCAGACCCAGGAGAGAGGATGTTCTGCTAAAGCAAGCATGTGAAAGGACACGTGGTGAAAGATTCTTTGCTAATGACACACCTGTATTGGTCTACCTTACATTGTGTAGTTGAGCTGCATTTGTTGGAACTCTGCAGACTTGGGCTGACTGGATGCACATGCTGAGGCAAAACTTGTGCAAGGCACATGGAGGCCATGTGATGTTTACAGGGTATAAATAGGACTCAATGGAGTGTTGGAGACAGAGCTCGGCTTGCTGGGACAGCTAGCTGTGCAATGCTTGTGGGTCTCACATCTTCACTGACCTTCCCTGAGAGAGGCATAGCTAAGAACTTCTGGTGTTCCTGTTGATACTGGAGCCAAGGCTGAGGGCTGGCTGTCTCTGCTTGGTCGTGTCATCACTGTTGCTAACCAGACTCTACTGAACTGTACTGCTGGTGTATCCATGAAGTGTTTGCAAGTGGATCAAGCTGCTGCTGCCTGGAACTGCTGATTTCCAGACAACACAGACAGGAGTTGCTCCAACGAACCTGTCTAAACAGGTCCACTCCCCACCCCACCCCCACCCCATCCCCCCACCCAGCCCCCACCCCAGCCCCCCACCCCTGTATTCTTTCTTTTCCACTACCTCTGATGCGTGCTAGGCTAAAAGGGAGGTTAGATCATTTAAGAACCATCCTGAAGGGGTTTGCAACCCCATAGGAAGAACAATAATATCAACCAACCAGACCTCCCAGAGCTCCAGGAACTAAACCACCAACCAAGGAGTACGCATGGAGGGACCCATGGCTCCAGCTGCATATGTAGCAGAGGATGGCCTTGTCAGGCATCAATGGGAGGAGAAGCCCTTGGTCCTGTGAAGTTTCCATGCCCCGTTGTAGGGGAATTTGAGGGTGGAGAGGTGGGAGGGTGGGTGGGGGGAACACCCACATAGAAGCAGGGGGAGGGGGAGGGGATGAGGGGTTGGGAGGAGCAGATAGGGAAACGGGATAACATTTGAAATGTAAGTAAAGAAAATATCCAGCCACAGATATGGGGAAGGACCATCTTACCCTTAAAAGGAATGGCCCAGACCCAGTTCCCTTATGGGGCCAAGGGTTGATATGCCTGTCTGATACCACAGAAGTTACAGCTAACTGGCTACCAAAAACATTAATGAAATAAATAGATACCCCCACAAAGCCAGGCCTAACCATAAATAAGATGAATAACAATTTACATCCAGGGAAGAGAAATCTCCCTGAGAATTCCCTTCTTTTTCCTTTCCAAATAAAAAGGAATCACTTGTGATGTCTGCTGTTAGAAGTTCTAATCCAGATGCTGGCCTCCGAAATTATACTACTCAGACCTTTGAAGGGCCACTGACAAGAACATCAAACAGCTAGAGATTGACATCACTAATCTGAAGAAATCCCTCGTTTCGCTGTCTGAAGAGACCTCCAAAAATTGCAAAGATCCTTATTGGACTTGATTTACTCTATTACAATATAAAAGGCTGTGTACAGCTCTTGACTGTGTACAACCCTTAAAGAAGAATGTTGCCTTTATATAGACAAGACAGGGAGGGTTAAAGAGAGCATGAAATAGGTCAGAGAAGGCCCTGAGAAAAGTCAGAGAGAGAAAAAGAAAGATGAATGCTGGTACAAGAATTGGTTTTCAACCTCTCCATGGTTGTCAACCCTACTTCCTCCCATCTTGGGACCATTATTTGGGTCATTTTTGCTTATTTCTGCTGGTCCCTGGGCCTCAAATAGGCTGACTAACTCTGTGAAACAACAGATAAATAATTTGGTAGCAAAACCTATTCAGATACATTATCATAAGTTAGCTATGGAGGACCACGAGACTCAAGATGAGGTTGTTACTCTATCCAGAGTGTTCCCAAAACCCATCTCCACCCAACCTAAAAGAAAGGACTTCTGCCCCTAGACCAAGCAGAGAGGGGCCACCCAGAACCCCCTCTGACTGGCGATCTGAATTCTTGCTTAGGCTGTGAGGCTAAGCACTGCAAGAAAATATAAATAAAAGTTAAAAATATCTCTCTGAGTTCCCTGAGGGACAAGCCTGACTGCATAGGGGTTGATGTCAAAAGTATCCCCTCTCCAGGAAAAAGACATTGGGATGGGTATGGCCCTCATGCCTCACTGGACAACGACAGGGGGACCAGAGCCATTACAAGGTCCCCTTCAATTACTGGAGGTCAGGCCTCTATCCCCGCCCTCGAAAGATTAGAACTGCCACAGCCCTTCTATACTTAGAGAAGGGCGGAGATGTCAGGGGCAGCCCTGCTAACACACTGAAGGCCTAAAATCAGCCATAGGCCTAAAATCAGCAATAGGCCTGTCATACATGTATACTAACACCAAGTCTTGGGTCTCAGTGGAAAAACATTGAAACAGATGGCTATAAGCTATTGTAAACAGGCAGCTTTTGTGGCAATTTATCAGCCTGAGTAGTCATAGACCTTGTAAATAGGTAGCCTTGGCAGATAATACCAACTTAGATAAGGACAAGTGAATCATAGGCAGAGTCATAGTGACCTGTCCCCTGAACCTTCACCCAACGGATACCCTGTTCTGAAAGATATCTGTATTCCCCCTGAACACCCATACTCTCGTGTCATCCCCTTCCCCATGTCCTGCCTTTCTGTGTTTATAACCGCTGTGTGAATGAATTACGATTTAAAAAATAAATAAATTATAAAAAAAGAAAAAAGAAAATATCCAATAAATCCTATTTAAAAGACAAAAAGAAGAATGGAGGTCAGATATTTAAACTATTAAGTTATAAATATTGAATATGAGCAATAAACTTGTTAAACTTTATAAAAGGAAAAAAATAGGATTTGAAAAAATTAAAGTTACAGAATAGACTGGCTCAGTGAACATGAAGATGTTTCTCAAATTATGGTGTGCATCTGCCATAGCTGTTGAATGAATGAGAAACACTCAGTAAATTCCCATTTTTATTAAGCAGTTGCACTGATCTCCTAGTTAGACAGCCTCTTCATTTGAGTGGGAAGAGAGAGATTTACTCCCTGGAAACAAGGTGACAGGGAATTGCATGTGTCCCTGTAGGTGGCTACATCATATTCCAAGATCAGGAGTGGGGATCAAGTTGCTTCTTTTTTGGTGTTTAATATTCTTTTAAGATTCCTGATGTAGATTTCTCCCAGATCAAGTTATATGTTCTCACCCTGAGTCTCTGATGCTTTGCTGAAGCTATCTACTATCCCAGAGGTCAGAAAATCAAGAAAGCCCAGGCCTCCTACCTCAGCTCTTAAATTAAAGTCTACAAAAACAAACACACAAACAAAAAACATAAAGGTAAGGAAAGACATAAAAAAAACAACAACATATAAAGTATAAGACAAAAAGATACTATTGTACTCTTAACTTTAAAAAAAAATTCTGTCATTGTAGAGGAAGGCAGCCTCCTTGTAGAAAGCCAGCCCTCCTAATCCTACTTAACCGGACAGAAAGTACAACCGCTAGATTTGAGCCAGAGGAGGGAAGAATGGAAGAATCGTTTTTGTAGAAAGACTCCAGGTACTAAGTAACCATTTGAAAAATTAGATTTGGAAAGATGGTGGGGGTCCTAAAAAGAGAACAAAGCCTTCGTGAGCATATGCTCACTGCCGGTCCCCATCACCTTTGTACAATGTCTCTCAAGCTGAAACAGAATGGCACTTCTGATTAGATTACCTTAGGAGCCAGCTGAGCTGCCTAAGGGAAGGGCTGTGAAGATACAGAAATGAAAGTCCAGTCACCATATTCTGCGATCAGGATTCGGGCCAATTCTGCATTGAGGCATCTGTTAGTCACAGTTAGTGTCCACTCTAATTGGCAGTGATCTCAAACCCCACCACCCAGGGACAATCACAGAAAACCCAATTTATGAAAGTACAGCCAGGCCTCAAAGGAAGCAGAACACAGCAGGTAGTTTTCCTGCTCTTCCTGATGTTTTCTCCACAGACTAACAGGGATGCTGGTGGGAAGTTCTGTACCCGTGACAGATAAAATGGTAACATGCAACGGATAAACTATGAAAACCAATAATGGACAAAGCCGGCTTAAAAAAATAGTCTTTGTGATAAAGGAGGCATATTGTTTTATGGAAGAGAAGGAAAAACTTGAAGATGTTGCAGAGAAGTGTTTGGCAGGCATTCTCAATAGAAAGCTTGTTTCTCAAACAGGACTATTTTTAGAGATGCTCCTGGACTACCAGCAAAGATGGAAGATTCCTAGCCTCCACTTCAGGTAGGACGTCTGAACTAAGGGAGAGACAGAATGATGCTGCATTTTAATTAGTTCTGGGGTAGTTTGTTTTCTTTACATTTAATTTTCTATACAGAGTTTCACATTAAAGCATAGACTATCCTAGAACGCACTCTGTAGCCAAAATGGGCCTCAAACTCATGTCAGCCTTCCTGCCTCATCCTTCAGAGCATGACTTAGTACACTCAGATCCTCTAGACACTACTAAATGTAATGTCTTTTGGGAGAGAAAGAAAGGAAATGTGTCCAGTCTTTATCCTATATGTGGAAAAAACACAACATGATAACAAAGCCTGCAGTCTTAAGATCAGAACTGGAACTTCAGATTGGAGTGAGCATAAATTTCCTCACAGTAGGCAGTTAATGACAGCTGGAAAGACAAGTGATGTGTTTCTGTAGTTAGCAACCACATATTTTGAAAATATTTTGAAAGAACTATCACTGGGGGAATTTTAGAGGGAACAGATTCTTCACCATGAGAGCAGTTTCTGTTACATGCCATATAGTGATAAAGGTGTGGACATATACCAAGACTGGGCCAATGTTAGGGTTTTGATCAGGACTTTAAAGACTTTGGATGTAGACAACTGAAAAATGATTGACAACAGTGACATGATAGCAGGGAAGCTCCCATGAGAATGTTCTACACAGCCTCTTCCTTGGCTAAGAACTTGACTTTAGCCGCACCATTTTTCAAGTCAGTTTTGTTATTCCTATCTTAATCTATCACCTATTCACACATTTTTGATGAATTGTTTTTCTGCTTAAGTTTATAATATTTGTAAGACAAAAATGGACCCATGATAAAAATTGTATACATAATCAAGAGAAAGAACTACACAGACATGAGCCAGGGAAAGCACATATGAAAACAAAGACCAAAGGCTTGCCCAAGATAAGGATTCAAGAGAGTACAATACTATAGAAATTAAGAAGGAAATCACTGAAAAAAGGAACACTTTAGGAGTTGAGCTTCTCCTTTTATGTCCTCCCAAGTCTCACAGATCATTTTTCAATTGTGGAACATATATTTCAATACACATACACACACACACACACACACACACACACACACACACAAAGAGCATGAGAGAGAAACAGACATTTCAGTAGTATGGGAAAAGGAAAATAAAAAAGTGGACTAGGATGCATGGGACATGAAAACAGAAGGGAAGCTACTAGGAGGAAGAAAACGACCAGCAGGAGGTAAGGAAGAGATGAGATGGAGAGGAAAATCAACAAAAATATGTGTGAAAATGCCATAATGGAACCGTTATTTTGTATGCCAATTAAAAGTTATTATTATCATTAGTGTATGTGTGTATAATGTATAAATGCAGGTATGTGGTGAAGTGTGTGTGTGTGTGTGTGTGTGTGTGTGTGTGTAGGTCAGAGATAAACATTGTGGAGTCAGTTCTCTTCTTTCACATTTATGTGGGTTCTAGGGATTGAACTCAGATCATCAGGTTTACATTAGAAGCATTTTACCTGCAGAGCCATATAGCCAACGCTAGTGTACTAATCATGTTTCTCCTAGTAGACCATAGTACAGAACAAAAGGACTGTCTTATTTCCAAGTTTTCCAAGGGGCTCATCCATGTGCATCAACAGTAGATTTTTCAGAAATATGTGAGGAAGGCAGCCTCTTCATAATTAGGAAATTTCTCTGCTTGCTCTGTCCAAGGAGTCATATATGTGTCCCTCTTCTCACCACCAAACAAGCCTCTTAATACTCTTTATACTTTAAGAAAAACATGTGAGCCTTTGTTTTCAAGGAGCAGCCTGCTCAGAAATAAAGGCTTTTGGAGGAGGGGGCTATTGAGGCTAAAATGCCAGGGGCCAGCCTTGACAAGGTCAGGTACTGAGGTGGGATACAGCATTGGATGAAGGCCAAAGGTGGATGACTCTGGCCTTTAACTCTTTCTTACTGTTCTTAGGGGCACAGGGTGGTGGGGTAGAGTCAGAAGCTGATGACTTCTGGCAATTTAACTCTCATTCTTCTGGGGGCCAGAAGCTGTTACAATTTAACAGAGAAAGGGAAAGAAAGAAAGAAAGAAAGAAAGAAAGAGAGAGAGAGAGAGAGAGAGAGAGA
>NW_021604710.1:1893124-1925889 GCF_004785775.1 Grammomys surdaster | reverse complement strand
TCGCCCAGAGAGACAGACAGACGAGAGAGCTTACGCGTGTGTGCGCTAGATAATGACAGAGAGACAGGACACATCTGACTTTCTCTCTCTCTCTCTCTCTCTCTCTCTCTCTCTCTGGGCAAGACTGACAACCTGTTTCATCAGTTTCACAAGTGTACATGCATACTTACATATATACACATATACCTAAATGTGTATATATATGTACATATATAGCGAGAGACAGACAGACAGACACATATACATATATGCATTTGGTGGGTAGAGCAATGGAGCAGAGCTCCAACAAGCCACACTTTTTTTTTCTCTCAGCCTTTTTATACCTTCTTAGACAAAAGCTCTTTATAAAATTACCTCACAGATAAATGTTACACAAAAGGGTGTCTGTCCAGCAGGGTATTAAACAGGGGCCCGGGGAGGTCACCTGAAAGAGAAGATGGGGGAAAACAGGTGGATGCAAAGAATGGCGATCTGTCTATAGTCTAATCAAATCGCAATTTTTACTTTTTCACACAGGAGTTATATACACAAAAAAGGCAGGATGTGGGGAAGGGGATGACACAGGAGCGTAGGTGTTCAGGGGAAGTACAGATATCTTCCAGAACCAAGTATCAGCTGGATGAAGGTTCAGGGGACATGTCACTATGACTCTGACTATGATTCACTTGTCCTTATCTAAGTTGGTACTATCCACCAAGGTTACCTATCTACAAGGTCTATGACTATTCAGCCTGGCAATTTTCCACCAAAGCTGCTTGTTTACAATAGCTTCTAGGCATCTATTTCAGTGTTTTGTCACAGAGACCCAAGATTTTGTGTTAGCAGGAATGTATGTCAGGCCTATTGCTAATTTTAGCCCTTCAGTGTATAACCAGAGCTGCCCCTGACAAAGGAGAGTTACCAAATGATGTCAATAGTAAGTTCAAAATGGTGTTTCATACTATAAGCCATTATAAATTCAAAGCAACAGTTTTACATGGCCTTGCATTATCATAGTGCACAACTGTGGCCTCATCCTTGGACCTGACCTAGAATGAATGCTTTTGCTTGATCACAAATTTGTCCCAAGCCTATTTCTCTTCTTAGAGCAATTTATGAAAGCTCATTGTATTACTAATTATGCAGCCTTTACTTACTATTCTATGAGGAGGGGGCACATTCTATTCTTGATTCTAACTTTATTATATCTTTCTAGCAAAATAACCAAAATCTTCTCCTTAAGCTTTCTTACTAAAAATAATTTGAATCAAAACAGGAATTCTATAAAGTCTATAATTCATCTAAACAGCATTAAGTCATGGACGTTCATCTACATGTTGATTTGCATGAAATTTGCCCAATTGGATGGGCTGTCACCCAGGAAGTAATCATACCAGGCTACATGCAGTGAAGGTCCCCTGGTGTCCACTCACATCAAGCCAAATAAATGAGGAGTATAGCAGTGACAAACATGAGACAGCACATCAGTAGCAATCCTAGGATCAAGTCTCTGGGGTCATGCCTCACCAGAGTACACCCATCACAGCTGAGCAAGATGGTGGGCTGACTCAAGAGAGCTCATTTACCCACTGCAGCCTGCCACTACAGTACACTAAGGCTTGAATGTGTGCTAAAACTAAAAAGGAGGAGGTAAATGCACCAATTTACAAATGGATCTCTCCAGAAGCTACCTTTATCCTTCCCATTTTCATATAACTAATGATGACAGCCAAACGGTCATTTTTTCAATGGTATCACTTGCAGCCTCAACATCTAGCATTATGCCTTGCACATAGAATGACTGAATGAATGAGGCAAGATATCTTCAAAGAGAAATAACAATACACGGGGGTATAAACAATATAAACTGGCCAATGGGGAAAAATCCCACAAAATTACAGAAGGTTTGATCAATTAGAGAGTTAAGGAGATCGTATTGAGAACTAAAATGATCTCCTCTCCCCTATTTCAGATCAGAAAAAGAGCCCCCTCTTCCGAAACACAGTAGGCTGTGAAGCTGAAGTGGACATTTGGAGTCCATGTCTGCCTTCTGCTTTTGGATTCACAGTATTTTTAGGGCAACAAATCAGTTCCTAGTCTGCTAGTTTGTGTGTTCATGATGAGGAAGCAGATAATATGTCTTCTTAACTTTTACATCTCCATATCGGGAAGAGCCTGGTCCTGTACACCACACAGTAAATTTGATGCCAGGTACATTAATGACACATTAGGTTGACACTAGATATAAAGAAGAGGAAATCATGTATATCATAAATATATGTATATATCATATATATACATCATGTATATATCCATATATGTATTTATATCATTTATGTGTATATATGTGATTTCCTATATATGATTTATATGTGAGATATATATATATCAGAAGAAACTGAGGCATGTTCAGTAACATTCATTCACCCATTTTCTCACACATATCAGTGTCCTTGCAAATAAACAAGGTCTGTTACTGGTTCAGACAAAGGCAAAGTGATGGTTTCTCACATTGGCAAGTCCAAAGAGGGAGATGGGCCTTCCCAATGATAGAACAATAAGATGGCCAGCAATGACATGGACCCTGACTATAGAAAGCAGAATGCTCTGCTAGTCAGTGATAGACAAGTACTATGAGTATCAAGACAGCCTTGCTGTTTCAAGAGAGTAGGACTGAGTGTTTTCCCTATCTTAAGTATAAAGGTTGTTTCGAAAGTTGTTTTCTAAAATTTCAGCTTCTAAGAAAAATTAAGAATTTCAATTCCTTTAAGGGTCTGGCCTTGGATGGTCTACCAAGCTCCAGTGGATTGCTCCACAGCCGTGAGTATGTGGGCACCACACATTGAACTTGGGCTATTTAACAAAAGAAAAGGACTTGAAGTTGGGAGGGAGCTTGACAATGAGCATGGAGGAGATATGGAAGAGTAAGAGTACATGTATAAAATTCTCACAGAATTAACAATAATAGATCCTAAGAAGAAATCTTGACTCTCTGATATATATGACTGAGTATACATGTTCCAGATTGAGGGAACAGCTGAAACATGAGCCTCTTAGACTTAGTCAATGAGAAGAGTACAGTTTCTGCCACATTCTCAGAGTTGAAACTGATGCTTTCAAAGTACCCATTTCAACTGTAAAGTTCTTGCAAGGAATAACTTTACCTACACTTAACTCTCCTGGAGATAAGTCACAGAGAAAAAGATGCAACTACTGACTGTGATTTATTTTAAGAATGACAGGATCCTCAAAGGAAATGAACATCTCCCTTGCTTCTTCTCTGATTATTAAGATGAGAAACACCTAGTAGACTATGGGATCTATTCTACTCCATGCTTTATTTACCTTTTGCTACTTATGAGCCCCATGTCTTCCAAATAATCTATCCAAATTATCTTCAGAAAGAAAAGTTATACATTTATGAGAAGGTACTCAATTGTGAAGTAAAGATTTGTTAGTTACTTTTTAGTATGAGAGATACTGTCATCAAGACAGAGGCCATTGCACCCTGGTAGAGCAGGAGATCTTGTCCAGGTTTAGAAGTCACACTAAGGCAATTCCTGGTGCAGCTAACACTGAGGTCTAAACAAGTTAATAGGAAAGATGAATTGAGTCTTGAAGAACAAGAATTTTGCCAAATGGAGAACATATTTCCTATGTAGGGAAAAGACAGGCAATATACTGAGATTTGAAAAATAGAGAAAACCAGATTTGGTAGGCTATTTGGAGTTATTAAAAATTGAGAATGTGAGAGATTGGAGAGATGGAGAATGGGTAAGAACACTGGCTGCTCTTTCAGAGAATCCAGATTCAGTTTTCCAGCATCCACATGGTGGCTTATAAAATTCTAGTTCACAGGATCCAATGCCCTCTTTCTAGATTCTGTGGGCATCATGCATGCACATGTTACACATACATAAATACATACGTACATGTAAACAAAATATCCATGCACATCAAATAAAATAATTTAAAAATTTTAACTGGGAAATATGAGACAGGGGTGGGGGTCAAGAGTTCTTGTGAGTTCAACGTATAAAGGATTAAGTTTTCCATTATCCTTTAAACAGAGGAAAGCAAACTAAAAGTTTGTAGTTTGAGTGGCTCTTCGTCCAGTATAGGGGATATTTTTATCAGAAGTCCCTTATCATCTTAAGCATCTATAAAAAACATGTCAAATCATGACTTTTAGCTATTGGACCATCATTATCACAAGACAATCATCCCCAAGAAGGGAAAAACAGGAGAAGGAGGTGAGCTTCACAATATTCTCAAAATTTAGTGTCTGGAAGAAATTTCCAAATTCCAGGGCAGACACTGTATTGCTGAGTTTGGGCACATAGAATTTAAAATTCAAGATTTAGTATCTAGAACTCATTGGACAGTGCAGAAAAGGAATGACTTACACACACACACACACAAAAAGAGAACCAATGGAGAAGGGATGGATGCCGAGAGATACACAGAGCCCAACCACACACCACTGATTCTCAGCAGGACAGGTTGTCTCAGGACTTCAGATGAGTCACTATACGTGATATGACTGTATGACTATCTCTGTGTGAATGTGTGTGTGTGTGTGTGTGTGTGTGTGTGTGTGTGTGTGTGTGTTTGTAAACTATACAGGCCAGGAAAAGAACCAATGGGAAAAAAAGATAAAATCACAAGTGAAAGACACCTGAGGCCAAGAATAATTTAATTCCTATCAACCAGAGAAGATGCACTGGACATTACCGAGACTAGAGTGTTCATCAGTATAACTTCATAATAGGTAAAAATGACCTCATACTTGAAGTGTTTTTGATTTTGTCAAGCTTAAAGTGAGCTTCAAAGCAATGAAAGTACTTTCCAGTAATAAAATTCAAGTCACACACACACACATTCATTCACACGCACACACACACATCACACTCATGTGTATACACCAAACCACTATTTTGAACAAAGCAAAAATTCATGTCTAACATCTCACAAAATATTTCCAGGCATACAAAGAAACAGAGAACTTTGCTTTACAACTAAGATAAAACTATATTAATTGAAGTACACCCAAAAGAAATAATATCATTAGACTCATCCAGTTTTACTGTATAGAGGATGAAACTCAAACTTCTTTAAATTAAAGAAATCAATGACTGAGATTACAAATAACTAGACACAAGTAACTTCGAGTGCTGAAGAAGAAAAAATTTATAAAACTTAAAACCTATAAGATAGAAGCTTTCCAAGTCAAAACACGTAGAGATGAAAGGCCTGAAAATCATACATGAAACATTGGTGAGATAACCTCAGAAGGCTTAGCAGTAGACCTGGAGTCCTGAAAGAAGGGGGAGAGGGGAGAGGTGATGGAAACATTTAAAGAAAAGACTAATAAACTCCAGTAGGTGAATAAGAAGGCCTACAATTAAAAAAAAAAAAACAAAAACAAAAACAAAAAAAAAAACAATGTACTCAGACCACTTAAAAGTAGTGAAATAAAAAAACTGAAAACAGAATAAAGATTTATAAAAATACAAAGGCAGGCCAACAATGGTAAGAATGTTATTTTTTCTTTAGGAACAATGTTGTAGAAAAGAGGAGACTGACATTTTGAAAGAACCCAAGGTGCAAAGTATCTGCTGATTTACAGTTATGCTGACATATAAAAGTGAATTAATCCATCACAATACTTTAACTGAAAGGAAGGTAAAAAAGAAATAAATTTCCTTTCATGTGATAATTCTACTTTATGGAAATTGAGACTTACCTACAGGACTGTTGAGAGCTGAAAAGTCTAAACATGTGAAGAGCAAATAGAACACTGATGTTTCTCATTTTGAAAACATTTTATAAGATAATGGACTGTTGAAAGCCAAAATAATAATGCCCTCTGAAGATAAGGACATGGGCAGAAGGAACGTGTATCCCAGCAACATCACAGAACCTGGGTGTCGGGGCACAGAGACACATCCTGCTGTAGAGGTATGTGCTAGGAGGCTGCTGGGAGGGTCCTCTGTTTAGTTAAGGTAGCACAATGCTACTCAAAGGTGAATTGTGATAACTTAAACAAATCCTCTGTAAATCCTAACAGTAGTGTACTTAATACAGTGGAAAATGGGATTCCAATTACACAAAATAAGCCATAAAAAGAGGATTATTGAGGGTCTAATATACCTGACTGTGAATTTGTGCCACAAATCTGATCATTGTTTCTTCCAACTAAGAAGCCCATATTCTTACTCATTGATGAATTCATTCAACAAGGAGATAACACTGTGGTCAGCCACTGTGACAGGTATGTGACACACATGTGTATGTGCTGGTAAAACGAAACAGTAATTTTTTATTGAAAAGAAACTTAAAATAGTATAGAAAGGATGGGTAAGTAAACTATGGTTCCATCTCGTGTGAAGTGTTATAATAGTAACAAAAAGAAAATATCGCACAGCAGGTTTACCTAGATAATCCAACCAAAGGAGTCTTTGCTGCAGGGCAATGGTTAATTATTTATTATTAATAATAATGAGGATTGAGGACAAGCAAGCGCACCAAGAGAGGGAAATGCATCGTAGTAAGATTGTGTACGAAGACCTCAAAACAACAGCTTTGGTGGTTTAAGTACTTGAACATTAACAGCCAGAAGTTGCAGAGCTATGCTAGGGGAAGCCAGACAGCATACAAGAAAAGGTTTTCATGTTCCTCCAAGCACAGTGGGAACTAATTAAAACGAGATACACAAAGGGGAACGACCCATTCAGCCTGACTCAGAGCTCTCCATGCTTTCTTACAAGGCTGGAAGGAGAGCAAGAGGTTAGAATGTCACAACAGTGTGCCCATACACTGTGAGAAAGATAGAATCACAGGTCACAGCTGGTTGGGTGACACAGAAGAGAGAGGAGTTGAAGATTTGGAGTAGGAAATCAGACGTTTGAGAATTACCTTTGTTCACAAATCAACAGTGAATCTAAAGAATTAACTGGGAAAATTGGCTCAAACCTGTCATTGGGAGGAATTGCCCGAGTTGGAGTTCAAGACTTGGGCTACAGAGTGAACACATATCTCATAAGTCCACAAAGAAGCTGGAAGTTGGTCCTCTAGTTCCTGCCAGGCCCACTGCCCTATTGATGAAATACCTCAAATAAGTCTTACTAACAAACAAACACTCCACCTGACACCGGGACTCAGGGAAGTAGCTGTAGAAGTTCAGATTAGACATTTGAAGTGTGTGTGAGCCTAGTTACTGGCTCATTCTTTGTCATCTCAGCATTTGTGAGACTGCACTGGGGCAATCATTACTTCAAGGCCAACCTGAGATATAGAGGGAGAGTTTATTTAAAAAATAAAATAAAATAATAAAATAAAATACTCAAGTAAATAGACTAGAAATTCCAGCTAAAGGCTTGATGTTCTCTCATGCTCTCCTCCCACCACTAGGCCTGCTCTTAATGACCTCATGACTAAATTCCTGAGTGTCCAGGCAAAACCCCACCCAGGCTTATACCAAATTAATAACACCTTCAGCAACTTAGCTGGAAAAACAGACAATCAGAAGCCTTTTGCAAAATGAAGACCAGGCCAAGCAGCCTATCCAGTTCTATTACTTCCTACCAACAAACTGAATGACAGGTTTGGCAGGCTGAATTATTTCCCAGGAAATCAATCTAGTCTGCTACTGTTTAATTTCCCTCCCTCACCAAATGCAAGCCTCTCATTTCACCATCACCCTTCGTGGCAAAGGAAGTTACTCCTAACTTATAACCCACATTAGTGATCTTGTCCTTGATCATTATCAAGCAGAGTAGGCATTTGTAGACATAGTATGGGCATTGTTAATTGGAAAGATCTAGAATAGTTAGCATAGTACTAATAGGCTAAAAGGTTGTTACTGCAAAAGGCCAGAAGAGCCTATGATACAACATGACTTTTTATACTCTCTCCCCAAGTCCTGGAGGGTACCTGGGCCACAGAGAACAAGGAAGGTATCAAACATAGAGGCAGAGGGACTCATGTCTTCACAATACCAGCAAAGCTAGGGTAAGGGTGCTCTGAGAGGAGGGATGCATTGAGGCCATTGAGGTCTTCCAATGCACACCCAGGTCTGGAGAAAGTCTCTGCAGCCACCAGCAGAGATGACAGCCCCGGCATGAATGGTGAGTTGTTTAGGGGCACCTCTTTCTCCTCTATGGCTGCTCCACTACACTGCAAAGCACATGGCCACAGTTCTATGAACCTTCTCAGATAGTGCATTCTGGCCTACCCTTGCCAGCCAGGCAGACCATTCTGACAAATGATCAAACTATTCATGGTCTTGAGAATAAGAAATAAGATGATAGAGGTCAATATTAACAAAGAAAAGGAAAGGAAGGGAAGGGAAGGGAAGGGAAGGGAAGGAAAGGGAAGGGAAGGAAAGGAAAGGAAAAGAGAAAAGCAGAAGAAGTTTTATCACGAATTTGCCTTTCTTAAAAATTTATGTTATTTATATAAGTACACTGTAGCTATCTTTGGACACACCAGCAGAGGGCATCAGATCCCATTACAAATAAGTGGTTGTAAGCCACCATGTGGTTGCTGGGAATTGAACTCAGGACCTCTGGAAGAGTAGTCAGTGCTCTTAAATGCTGAGCCATCTCTCCCACCCTGCCTTTTTTTTTTTAATTATTAAAAAATAAAATAAAATGTAGGAACTGGAAAGATGGCTCTACAGTTAAAAGCACTGACCGTTCTTACAGAGGACTTGGTTCGATTCCCAGAACCCACGTTGAGGCTCACATCCCTAAGGGATCCAACACTCTCCTCCTGCCTCCCTGAGAACCACACACACGAGTCTCAGACATAAATGTAGGAGAAACACAGATATACATTAAATACATAAGTGAATTAATCAATGGACAATTTTAAAGTAAATACATTTCAATGTGTAGACATTAAGTTAAAATATTTTTCTCCTAATATCTGTAAGGCGCTTGCATTGTTGTGTGGCCACTCTCTAGTCTGCAGACTCTGCAATGAATGATACAGAGCTGTGCTTTTCACGGTGACTTTCCAAAGAGAAACGCCTGAAATTACACAAAGAGAGTAATTATAATGGTGACAAGCATTAAAAGCCAACACAAAGGAAAGGCGCAGCAAGGAAATGCACCAGCATGTTCATGACTAATACTATCATTTCAATAGAAATAATGCGTTTTCTAGGGCAAAATGTTATACATTTACCATTAGTTTCCTAATAAATCCGCATGGTAAGACATATTCTTTGCTTTACCTTTAAAGTAAATGTGATGTAAACATCTCTAATCGACTGTCCACAACTCTGTTAGGAAAATTGATATAATTTAAATCTCTATTTAGAGATTATTGTCAGTAGGGCCAGTAAGATGGGTAAGCAGGTAAGGGCACCTGCTACACAAGCCTGGCGAGTGGAGTTTATTCCTCTAAACCTTGTAAAGGTGTGAAGATAGAATTAAGTGCACCATTGTCCTTTTATCTCCACACAGCACCCTGGAATGTAAGCCTCACATACAAAGCAACACATTGGGCCAGCAAGAAGGCTTACTTGGAAGAGGCACATGCCACCAAACCTGATGGCTAGAATTGAGATCCCTGACATTTGGTAGAAAGATATAGCCAGCTCCCTTCTGTAGGTTGTCCTCTGACCTCTATAAGTGAGCTGTGGTAGTCTATACCCACACAAGCATGCACATGCGTGCACACACACACACACACAAAGGGAAAGAGAGAACATACGTAAATCTTTTAAAAAATTAGCACTAGTAAATTACTTGAAAATTGTCAATAAAGCTAGCAATATTACTACCTATAAAATACAGTGTTTAATGTAATTTTACGAATTAAACTTACATAAGTCTAAATGGTCTGAACTTATGATCAGAAATGAAGTTTTTTTCCTTCCAGCATTTTTTTTTGTAAAATAATTTATTTATTTTATGTGAGTACACTGTAACTTATTCAGACACACTCTAAGAGGTCACCAGATCCCGTTACAGATGGTTGCGAGCCACCATGTCATTGCTGGGGATTGACCTCTGGAAGAGCAGTCGGTGCTCTTAACCACTGAGCCATCTCTCCAGCCCTTCTTCCAGCTTTTTACTGAGAAATGGTTAGATTCTCCTGTGGTTGTTAGAAGCAATATAGATTGCATACATCCTTGGCCCAGCTTCCCCCATGGCACATCGTGCTCAGGTCCAGTGAAATGCCACAAGTATCTTCCTGAACTTACATACATCACACTAGTTTTTTTTCTGCACCCATGTGTGAATTTAGTTTTGTGTACTCATATCCCCTGTATAGACCTTTCATGAGGTCAAGAGCCAGGACAGCTCCATCCCTGTAGGAACCTTTTATAGCCATGGCCATCTTTCCTGTCCAACAGCCTGACTTCTAGCATTGGTAACCAACTTTTGATCCAATAAACAGTTCTTATTCTCCCATATGCAAATCAGTCTACCAAGTACAGAGATTGACAGTCAGGTAAACAGTGTAACCAGATGCTTAGGAGTTCAGGAGGGAACCTGACTGACTGGGTTTCAATCTTGATTAGCCGCTGTGCCTTTGGGAAAGTATTGAAGAACGACACAGTTTGTTCTTCAACAACATGGGGCTAATAATAGAACTGCACAAAATCTATGAGAGTGATTTGTTTTTAAGCAAGTGGAAATGTCTAACATACAATAGATGGATATTAGCATCTAAGAGCTCAAGCCTGTGGAGGATGGGCAAAATTCTAATCAGGTCAGCCTGTGTTAAATAATGCTATGCAAATATAAACACAGTATAATCCAAGGAGAGTGTGAAGGAGGAGCAATAAATTCTGGCTGACTCAGGCTCCACAGAAAACTGAATATTTGTGTTGGCCTTTGAAGTATGAGTAACACTGAAATGGAAAGGAAGGAAAGATGTTCCAGGCTGATAACCAGCTTTTCTGTTATGCCATTCTGAGGACTGAAAGGCAGCGACAAAGGACAGACGGGAGCCTAGCCTAGGTAAAGGTTGGAACAAAGCTTTGGGGATAACTTACAGGCTTTGCTATCATTGGCACCCCAGCTTTGTCATCGCATGGGAGTAGAGCAGATGTAAACGCTTTTTCTAAGTTGCAACTCTTCCACAGTGGAGGTCAGTGACAAGCAAGAGCAGTCACGTGCCTCACACGTCCACATACGTATCTGGGACGCCCAATCGGGAGCATTCCAAACGAAGGAATGAAGACGTACTGTGTGGATTCACACACCCGCTCTGATTGCGCCATACCAGAGTAGTTCCCTCTTCACCCAGCTGTCTTCAATCCCTTTCACCAACAGCTCAAACCATCCTGTCCCTGGCTTTCCAAAGGCAGCCTATGCCTGAAGCTGGACGGTTCCTCTGTTCTTTCCCTATCACTGGCAGTGTCAGCTTTGGGTCACCTGGCTTTTGGCCTTCTTTAGGTTCTGAACTGCTGATCTCTAACCCTGAGCCTATGTTAGCCTTTCCCAGTTTTTCTGTTTCATTTCAAAGCACCTCTTCTTCTGGGTCCCCGGTCTCCCTATTTTCTGAGAAGCTGGTCTCACTATCCTGTGCAGCCTGTGTAGCTCTCTAGCTGTTTTTCACAACTTAACTCCTGTGTCTCGGGTCTCTGTTTTCCCAGTGACCTTAGGTGTGGCACAAAGAACAAATGCTTTGAAGCATAGTTTTTGCCATCAATCATTTGTGGCTCTCTTTAGATTGAGCGAGAGCGAGAGCGAGAGCGAGAGCGAGAGCGAGAGCGAGAGCGAACAAGAGAGCGAGCGAGAGAGAGAGAGAGAGAGAGAGAGAGAGAGAGAGAGAGAGAGAGAGAGAGAGAGAGAGAGAGAGAGAGAGAGAGAGAGAATAAGAGAGAGAGAACAAGAGAGAGAGGAAAGAAAGCTTATTTCACTTGCTTACCCCAGTTATAAAGTTAGCTCTACATAGACTGGAGGCAAACTGACAATTTTCTAGTAGCAGCTGACACATTTCATTTGCTCTTTTGTGATCATATCCAATAAAAAAGAAGAGTAAGAGGAGGAGGGGGGGGGAGAGAGAGAGAGAGAGAGAGAGAGAGAGAGAAGACAGAGAGAAGAAAGGAAGGAAGGAAAGAAGGAAGGAAGAAGGAAGAAGGAAGAAAGAAAGAGAGAATATTGTAACAAACAGTTCTTGCATGGTGAGTGCTGGTGTGGTTTCTGGTTTGGCCCTGAAAACTAAGAAACCAAATAATAAAAACATAAAAAGCATATGCCTTTCTTCCAAACACAGTTGAGCATATCAAATAGTCAGAAACTACGAAGTTGAAATGTAGCCACACAAGACTTGGAAATAAACATCCTTAAGGGCCCCTAAAACACATTGTGGTCTCCCATGTAATGGAGATGCCTTTCTTGTCTGGGAAGAGTGTTAACTGCCATGACACAATCTCTCCACTTCAAGCTGTTCCATCAGAGGAAGGACTTAATGGTATATATTGTCAAGACCACACCTTCCCAAGGAAGACCACACAAGCAGGCCGTGCTGTACACCCCACACAAAATCCACTTGTAGCCATCAACTACAAGCCTGTCATGTAAATAAAGAAAACATTGAACTGTGTCATTTGGAGAAAAAAAAAGTCACAAGTCCAGATGATGAAAAGCAAGAGAAAACAAAACAAATTTTATATCCCAATAAATTCAATTATGTGTTTTGTAAAATAGCAAACTTTTTTTTAATCGCCCAACTCCCTACCCAAACCCAAACATAACAAGGCCTTTGTATCTTTTACAGTCAGAGGTCAGAGCAATGGTGCTTTTTTGTTTTTTGTTTTTTACCTTCACTCTTGTAGGGTCAACCCATGAGAAAAACACAATAACTGAGGCAAGCTCACAGAGGAATGACATACTTGGGGGTTTTTTTGTTTTGTTTTTTTGGTTTTTTTTGTGATAGGTTAACCGATTTAAGAAGTTGTATCCTGCTTCTCACTACAAGGAGACACATAGGAAAGGGCAAAGCTGATGCTCTCTCCTGTCTTATATGGGCCGCCATCACCTATAACATCTACATTTATTCCCCCAAAATATACTTTTGCTTTACTTTGTAGTGATGAAAAACAAAAAGGAAAAAAAAACTAAAAATCGACCCCAGTGCCTTGACATGCTAAACACAGTACTTCTGAGCTCTACCCTAAGGTCTTTCTGGGGAAGCTTTTAATTGACTCTACCTTTCAAAAGTCTAAAAGTGCCTTAGTTTATGAGGCCTAGTCAATCCCCCAAGATTCTTGATAAAGTACATGTTTGGGGTCCCTCCTTGGACCTAGTAGTAATTAAGATTTCAAGAGGATTTCAGAGGATGAGACCTGCAAGGTTCATTTTAAACAAATTCATTACAAAATCCTGGTGTATGGTTGGGTATCAGAATCATTTCTCAACCCTCAGATCAAAGTGCTCTGAACACCTGGGTGTGGAGCACGGGGGGCAGCCCTGGGAAGGCTTTTACATCAAGGTCGAGGCCTTGCTTACTATGTGGATTTTTGGGCAGGCTGCGACACACAGCTTCATCGAAGAACCACTTCTAAGAAGTGGTGGTTCCTGCTCCTAAGAGTGACTTTGCTACTCAGGGTTCCCTCATTCGCCTCAATGGATATTTAACGGATAGTGACCATGTAGTACTGACATGACCCATTCCACTAGGCTACTCTTTTAATCTGTGACTTCCAGTACGCTTCTGTGGGGAAGGCAGTCATTTTCCCGCCAGTTCCTGGTACACAGTAGTTGTCCTTTAAATGTTTAAACCATAGGTTCCAGCTACAACCAAATGATGCTGATTTTTTTCCTGTAGAGAACACCTTCTTCACTGGACACATACCTTGCTCGCCTGACATAGAATGCTGCAGATATCTTAGCACAGAAACTGGAAATTGTGTCTAAAATTCTCTTTAAACAGTGTGTCAGTCTTATGGGGGGCATAGGAATGAATGACAGATGCCTGAAGTTCTAATTATATTGCTGTGAAGCTATTTAGTTTGCATTTTAATCCTTTAAATTGTATTATCAGTGTGTGTGTGGGGGGGGGTGAGCCCATGAGGGGCTCCTGTCGTCATCCCAAGACTATGGGGTCAGGAGACACCTTTCAGGGGTTGGTTCTTTCCTTCCACATTTCACTGGGGACTGAACTCAGGTTATCAGGTTTGTAAAACAAGCACTTTTTTTTTTCTTTTTTAGACCCACTGAGTCATCTTACTGGCCCTTAGTAAATTTACAGTTTTATGTTACAGAAAGAACTACTCCTACTCCTTTTGGAAGCCTCTCATAAGATGGTCTTTAGACACAGGGAAAATGTTCCGGTAGCTGATTGTTTAATATGGCAGGAAAACGCCTGGTGTCCAGAAACTTTGAAGTAACTAAAATCAAAACACGTGAGCTCTGCTTCCAGCGCGCCCTTCCTCCCCCAGCTCGCCCAGCTGTTTCAATCTGGTCCACGCTTCCACTCCTCACCCCCTCCCACTCCTGCCGTAAGAAGCAGTAAGAATTGGATAATTTTGCTATCTTTTTCGTAAAAGAAATAAGACGCATTCCATGAACCAGGAGTCTTTCTTCCTTAGACTAGAAAGCTGATAACCAATGGGCAAGCCTAATAAGAAAACCAGGACTAGCTTGAACCTCATCTATACACGTTAACTTGTGCGGGGTCCAAGAGGTCTGATTTCCTCCAGGCCTGGGGTACTTTCACCTCCCGTTCCTGTCTTTGCCCCTGGATCTGAATGTTAAGGATACTCAAATCAATTCGGACTTTAAAGGCACAAGAATCCTTGAAGCAAGCAGTAGCTGGGACAGCCTCATATTCAGGAACAAGGGTCAAGAGGGAACCACGACCATGTCTGTTCACTATGTACAAGGATGTGGGTTAGCCTGGGAGCCTGGCCTCCATTGCTGCTCTGCTGCTGCCCAGACTTTAGGGAGGTGACCAGTATCTGGTGCCCTCGGCACTGCCTGGAGGCACACCGGAAGCTTCAGGATGGCTCTCCCAGCTCCCAGCCCAGGTGTGCGGTGCCTCGCCCTGGGGGTGGGGTTGGGGGCACCCGCTCCGGCTGCGCTCCCTGGCCCGTGCAGACTCCACACACCTGGCCACCCCACGGACGTCATTAAAGCTGCGCCTGTGGTACCGGGAGGGCTGATGAGTGGGAGCCTGGGCCATGGAACCTCCGGAGAAGCTCTGCAGGAAAATGCGGGGTGAGCACGCACGGGGGGCCTTGGCCTTGCTGAGGAGGGTTGGCTGAGCCCAGGAAGTCTGCTGGTCACTCTGCCAGCCTGAAGAGCATGTTTAGATCTATGGGTGGTCATGGGGGAAGGGAGGTCACCTCATCACACCCTTCTATTTAGGGATCATCGCAGATGGGCTGGGGATAAAGCTTGTCCTCCATCTGCAGGGCTGTGCTCATCTAGGTTCTGACACTCTCCGCCTTTTCCACTATAGTACATTAGTGGAATAGGTCCTAGTTTGTTGAGTGCCTTCTCCGTACAGTGTTTATTACTGTGCTACATGTGAATTACTGTGGTGAAGCTTATTTCTCCCAGCGACCCCCTCGACACCATTACTGCCTTCACCCTCTGGTGGTACCTCCTCTCCACCTCTCTGAAGGGGTTCTATGGTGTATTTAGAATCATCTGGAAGGGACTCCTGGGCCAGGACTTATCCCAGCTTTATATTGTAGAAAGTTTGCTTTGTTAGACGCAATATCAAAGGGTCCCGTTAGCATTTACATTTTCTGGTTTCGTTGGAAATGACAGCAACTCCCTGAGGTGCATTTTCTTTTGGTATGAATACATGAAGTAAAGAAGGGAAGTGTTTGGATTCCAGGAGGTGGCTGAGGGCAGTCTGGGCCCCTGGGACCCCATCCCTGTGTGACCTTGGGTTGATTGGTCAGCAAGCCGCCCCCCATTTCTTCGCCTGGGAGGAAGTACCTGGGGAAGGAGGGGTGTCAAAGGAGTACTGCATTTCTGTTAGGATCCACAGCAAGCCCATCCGGAAAGGCTGCCTCAGCGCTGGGAGGGTGAGCTTCACAGCTGCTTGGAGGGGTTTTACCTTCCAGATGGGCGCTCTTCCTCACCTGCAGAAGAGTTGGACTAGGTGGAAGGAGAGGAGGGAAGAACCAGAACACGTGGATTGAGGGCTAGGGGGGGAGAGGGAGTATGGAAGGTAAAGTTCTCCTCATTACTGTGATCCCCTCTGATGGCCTCCGGGGTGCCTGTGCTGTGGAGACCCAGGGCCCTACTTCATCTCCTCTGCACACTACAGTGCCTTGCCTTTCTTCTGAAACAAGGGTTAGTCTGAGGAAAGCCAGAATGGCAATCTGCCAGCTTCTCTCTTCCTAGTCACCCCTCCCCAACAGTTGTCTATTGGAAATATCAAACAGGCTTGTCCCCTGAGCTTACACCTCTGATGTCTGGGGAAATTTGAGAAGATGTGTACCCGACTTTGCACTGTTCTCATATTAAGACCCCGAAGAGGTGTAATCGTTGTTTATATTTGGATTATTTAATCCAGTGACTCCCAGCTTGTGGTTCATGGCCCCTTTGGAGGCATCAAATGACTCTTTCATAAGGACGGCCTAAGACCACAAGCGAACACAGATATTTACATTATGACTATTAACACTGGCAAAATTACAGTAATGAAGTAGCAACAAAAATAATTTTAGGGTTGGGGGTCACCACAACATGAGGAACTGTATTAAATGGTTGCAAGCATTGGGAAGATGAAGAACCACTTATCTAATCCGTCTTCCTGACGGCCAAGTTAAGAAGGTAAGCCTGGCACTCAGGCCTCATTTGGTAGACAGAACATTTCAGTTCTAAAAACAGATCGGCAACAGGGAGAAAGGGGTCCTGCCACCTAGTGCTGGGGCCAGTGTCTGCTGCTCTCCACAGGCCAGGAAGCTGGTGACAAGCCCAGAACTACTGAGCCAGAGACAGAGAGACCACTGCAGGATTCTGCCCTGTCTATCCAAGGTGACCAAGACAAGCAGTCCTCACTCCCCAGGGTTGTCTTGGAAAAGAGGCCACTGTCAAAGACCTCTGGGGAGTTAATGGATGCTGACACCTGCAGAGTGCAAAAAGCCCCTGCACCAGGTACATGCAGTCCCCAACCCCAGGAAGAAGGTTCTTCTCTCTCGGAGGAAAAGTCAGAGACAGTGAAGCCATCCATTGCTGCAGTCCCTGGTAAGCCCAGAAAGCTGAACCCCGTGGGTTTGGCATTAACGTCTTTCATGATGCCTCTCAGTATGTGCTATTCACAAACCTATGCTTTCTGAGTCAGGCCAAGCTTCTAGTCCCCTCAATGCACGAGAGGCGGACCTGAGGAAAGAATCTTTAGAAGTGGCCTGTCAATTTCGGAAAAAGACTCGAACCCTGTACCGCTCAGGTTAGTCCCCAAAGGTGGAGGAAACTGTATAATCTGTACAAACACTATGGTCTGAGGGGATGTTGGAGTGTGGTTAGTCACTTTGCCCTGTATGTTTCTCTCTATCCATGCCGATGTTAACACTTCTGACCTCTGAAAGGAAGACCAGTCAGGCTGTCCTGTTTTAGACCAGGATAGAAGATTCAGAAATGTATACATCACACTATGTATTCGAGGAGGCCGGGTTCTTGAGTTGGCTCCAATGGCCTTATCTGCTGTGGGTGCACAAAGAGTATCCCCTTTCTTCTTTCCTGCTATGGTGGCTGGCCTCCTCCATTGTCTTCTTTTTGCAGATCAGCTAGAAGAACTGGAGCGGATATTCCAGGAAGACCACTATCCTGACAGTGACAAACGCCATGAGATTGCCCAGATGGTCGGGGTGACACCTCAACGAATCATGGTAAAGGGGGCGGGCTAATTGGTCAGAAGAGTAATCTGGAAGCTGCTGGTTAGAACTCTCTAGGAGAGGCCATGTGCTTAGCCTCAGCTGAGATAACAGGCTGAAGACAGTCTCAGATGCAAGGGTGTCCCAACTGTTGCATGGGCCACAGCTTTAACCAATTAAAAGAGAAAGGAGGACACTACCGAGATCTTTTTATACTTCTGAACTAAGAGGTAGCTGGAACCCAGAAAAGCACTCTCCACAGTCAGGCCCAAACCTTTGTCTCCACCAGCAGTTCAGGTGCCCTTTCTCTATCCCTAGGTGTGGTTTCAGAACCGCAGGGCAAAGTGGCGGAAAGTGGAGAAACTGAATGAGAAGGAAAATAAGAATGATCCTGTAGCCCCCAGGACTGACAGCAGCCAGTGCAGGTGAGAACAGCCTCTGGTTGGTGGGTGTCCACGCCAAGCAGAAATGGAGTCTTCACAGTTGTCCTGGGGTCTTGAAGGAGAATGTTGGGCATGGGGAGAGAGTAAAAGTTGGGGACATTGACAGATTCTTTAGGGATCTGGGCTGAGCTGGAAACAAGGAATTGTTGATGACTTGTGAATGGCCCTATCTTTTCACCAAGTCTATATTTAATAGCCACAAGACATAGTTTTCCTTCTTTCTGCCTCCAGATCTGTTCCTGAGCTCCTGGATCCTATGCCTACAGACTTAGAACCTGGCCCTGTTCCTCCAGAGCACATTCTGGATGCCTTTCCTGGTGAGCTCCCACTTTCGGAAAGGTTTTAGGGAGTGGGAGTGGGGATGAAAGCTAAGAAGACAGTTGAAACAGAAAGTCTTCACTCCATAGAGGTGACAGTGACCACAGCTCTCCAGGGTTTTGTACCAGTGAGCCCTGGGTATTGATTGTACTATCTGCCATTCAGCAGTGACAACTACCTCCCCATACCCAACTTCTTATGCTGAGTGCCTCTGTTTGCAATATTTTCCTAGAGACCCCCATGCTGCTGACTTCTGACAAGACTCTGACCCCCTCTCAGCACAATGAAGGTGCTGAGAGGGTGGCAGCGACTCCACCACTCCTCAGTCCCCCACCTATTCAAAGAACCAACTTTCCTCTGGATCCCCTTAAAACACCTCAAGTGCTGCCTCCACTGAGGGACATTCCTGCCAGTGATGATATATACAAGGACAAGACCTGTGGGTCCTGGGGTACTAGGTATGGGACCTGAGTTCATTTATAACCTTGGAAAGAAGAAAAGAACGGTGATGTGGAGAGGAAAGAGCTGATTGGATCGGGAAGTGGCTTATGTGATGGGGGAATGAAACCATGTGTGTGTTTGAGTTGGAGCGATCTATCATTTCATAGCAATAGAAGAGAAGCAAGGGGATCAGGGAGCAGGAGGTGGGAGGAGGAAGAGGCAGAGGCACTGTGCAAAGTTTGATGTTGCAACAGACAGGGAGAATGGAATTACGTGGGAATGAATGGTCTCTTCACTGTGTGGTGGGAATGAGGTCAGTGTTACATCTCATTAAATACCTCTCTGTCCTCCATAGTATCACCTCACCGCCCACCTACTCAAATTTGGAAGACCTGGGGCCTCGGGATTACCAAGGGAGCAGCCAGTTGGGTTCATTCCAGCTCTCCCAAGCTCCACAACTGCCCCCTTTCCCATCCCTTCAGCCCCAGTTTCCATATCTGCCTCCCTTCCCTTTCCCCATCCCAAGCTCGCTGCCATTTCTACCACCAGAAGACTCTCTTTTTTCATTTCCTTTTGGCCTCAGTGGGGACTCCTGGCAGGATTATTGTCCAGGACCCCCACCAGGTCAGATCTTACCTCAACCACCTGCTGGAAACATGGGTGAGTTTGGGCTGGAAAGAAAAATAGCCTTTTTTTTTTCCTTTGAAAGTGAGAAAGGACAGAATAGCTCCTCATCTGGAAGGCAGAATGAGGCAGGTCTGGGTGGTGAGCAAACCTCTTGCTTGCCCCTGATCATAGCTATCCTGAAACTTCTGTTGGCCTGGCATTGGAGACCTAGTTTCATATTGCTGAGGGATTTGGTGACCACTAGAAACACTGAACAAAAGGACCTGGTACAAAATTGGTAGCATCTAATTATGCCAAACTATGTGGACTTCTGAAACCCCAAAGCCCTCCATCTCATGCCTGAGTTCTAAAGGGAGAAATGAAAGAGATTTCCAGGTGGTTCCTGGTCTCCTTGGTACCTATATAAGCCAGTACTTGGTCTTGACCTGTGGTCGATGAAGTCAGAGTTGCTAAGCCACACAGTACCTGGAATCCAGGAGCCTGTGATCCTGCAGGGAGAGGCTAGTGTTAATGTAATGTTTGACTCGGGCTTCTACTAGGAACCTGAGCCATGGTCCAGAGGAAGTATTAAGAGATTCTTCCACTGTTCATTCAGTGGCGTTTGATGTTCTTAGTTCTGTCCAATGATTCCCATGTCCTTTGACTCCACAGGTACAGGACCCTGGAGCGGCCATTGTTTGCCAGAACCTCCCTTCCCTCATCCACACTACCCCCAGCCTCCAGGACACCCCCTAGGGGTAGAGAGCTACTTTCCTGACCTGTTTCCGAGTCCATGTGCTCCAACTATGAACAACCAGCCTTCATTAGGTCTCAATGTTCTTCATGAAGGCACTAGACCAGAGACAGAATCCTCACTAAGCAAAATGCCAGATGAGCAGACTTCCTCTTCCCTTGAGCAGCCCACACCAGAGGAAGTCAGAGACAAAAATAAGAATAGCCATTCCCCTGGAGCTAAAGAGTAAAAAGAAGCTCTTATTGGAGGCCTGGGAGTTGAGGGAGGAGAACCACACTGAAAGATTTGAGAGGCTATGGACTGGCCTGCTGTGGAGGTCCACAGTCTTTCCAGCCTGGGCATAGAGAAGAAAGAGAATTGGCTTCACATTTTCCCCTTTACCCCTTAGGAATTGAAAAGAAAGAAGGATCATGTTACTCTAAATGTTACATGTGGAATTACTTCCATCCTAGACAGTGTATGCAATAAAATAGTAACTATTGGGTGTTTGGTTTTGTGACTGATGAGTTGTTACTGCTTCTGTGGCTTACTTACTGTGCTTATCAGCTGTAACCCTCCTAAGAAGTCCCACTGGGCATCCCTATGTGCAGAATGGCATTTTCTGGGCCCAGCTCTCCATTAAGGGAGGTTTGGGGAACTTTATGCTTTTCCTTCAGCGCCGCCACTAAAATAGTGTGTTCCTAAACTCAGACCTGAAAGTGAGTTTGGACCCCTCTCTCAAGTTTGGGCTTTGCACGGATAGTGTCACAAGAGAAATGTGAGTGCCATGGAAGCTACTGGATGTCAACTATAGTATTTATTTTTCCCAAAAAAAAGTTTTTTGGTGAAGGGTGGGGCTAATAAGGAAGAATGAGGTGTGATGGGGACATAAAACAGTATGGCACATAGGCTGGTTAGGATGACATCATAGTACCTCTATTCTCTAATAGACCTCTCACTGGGTTGGGATGAAAGATCCTTCTGTCTTTGTCACCATAGCTGTGAAAGGAACCCAAAGATATATGACTACGTACCTGGAAAGAATATCTATGCTAAAATGACCACAGTGTCTTTCTTAACCATGCACTGAAAATTCTCAGCCTTTATTTACGGCTACTATTTGGGGTTGGGGACTAATCCAGGTAGCTATGGTGATCATTTAAGGAATGGGAAAAAGGAAAATAGTGTCTAGACAATGGGTCAAGAGGTCAGGAACGACTGGGTAACGCATGAAGTCCTGCTCCTGTGTTCATGCCCACCCTCCAGCCCACTGCAGACTAGCTTCTTATCTGAATAAAGCATAAATAGCTTCCTTGTCTTTTGACGTGGTTAGCCAACTTGGAGAAATAACAAATTCTACAACAAAAGAAGAAATAGTAGACCCTCCTGGTTCTGTCTATAAGTTCCTGCTTCATTATACAGATAAGATGGTGGGCGCACAGTCAGTTTGAGAAGGTAAAGGGTGGTAGAGATGCCAGAGAGATGGATCCAAATGGGTGAAAGGGGAAATAGAAACTGTAGGAAATTATAAAACATGGGCTGAATGATAAATTTCATTCTGTGACTATGCTCTTTTATTCTCAAATGTTATCCAAGAGGAAAAGTAAAGCCCAGACATGTAGACAGTGAGATAGAGACCCGAAGGTGCAAGGTAAGGAATAACAGGTGAGGAGGAGGACCAGGAGAAAACACTGGGGAGGAGCATGGAGACTCCATGTGAAAGGAAGTCAAAACTGAAACTACGCAGAGAAAGCTGGGGGTTCACGGCATGAAAGGCGGGGCAGTGAATGGAGAAAGTTCAAAAGAGTTCTAAAGACCAGTATTCTCACACAGAAGGATGCTCTGAGGATTTGAAAATGAGTTCGGGAAGCTGAGTGCAAATTTGCCATTCAGTGGGTGCAAACTCCACCAGAGCAATGCACATGATGGAGAGAAATGAAGGAACGGGGAGGAGCTGACGTGTGTGTGGGAGGAAAGTTTGTACAGAGAGTAAAATGAATGTGAGGGAAGGATAGGAGTGAACGCTGGTTGAGTGAGTAGATATAAAAGGGCATATAAGAAAGGAAAAGGAGAGGAGGAACTCAGAACAGGTGAGAGGGCATCAGGATAATGAAGTCAAGAGGAGGCACCAAGGAACAGTGGGGGAAAGGTAATAGAAGAGGGGGCGTCCTGGGCTGTAAGGAACAAAATGACATCTGTGTGAAGATGGGCGGTCAAGTCTACAGTGTGGGAGGCAGGTGACGAATCCCACCTAAGGAAGAAGCGGGTGGATCTAAAGAGGACAGGACAGCTCCGGCTGTAGTCGCTGGAAGAGTGTACCCCTGAAATAGTGTATTTTTAATGCAAAAGTGTAGGTTCCTTGAATGATATTCAGAGATGGCAGAGACATTTGAAGAGTCAATACTATTGCAGTTAAGTAAGGGGAAGGGAAGACATAGAAAAGAGGTGGCTGTTAAGGAGCCAGTACTGTGTGCTAGCATATGACCAGGCATTTGTCTACATCAGTGACAGATCTATAGTAGTCTAGGGGTATGGAAGCTTCAGTGATTATGTTAAGATCATTTGTATTTGTGAGTCTTCAGGACTGAGTTGCTATTGGATTAAAATAAAGCTTTTAGGAAGGTATCTGACACTCAAGAAGCACGTGAAAATTTTTAGTCTTCTTTTTTTTTTTCCTTCCAAGTGTTTTTAGCCATGGTTTGATCTCCTTGTAAGTTGAAATTATACTAAGCATCCAACTTTGGTAACCTACAACACTTTCTAAATTAGGATTTGCTATGATTATTGGATGAATAGTTTTTCCAAAAAAAAAAACTCACTCTCATAATGGATTGTTTACATATCTATTAAAATAGCTCTTGATTCGGTGGCTATAAAAGCCAACAAGAGGTACTGCTTAGAAGTGGAAAATAAATATCTTTGTTATGAAACATCCCTCTCCATTGATCTTTGAGGCAGCCCTTCAAATTTATGGAATGAACATCCATAGATTCAATTATCAGCAATTCAAATATATTTGGAAAAAAATGATGTGTGTACTAAACATGTGTAGATAATTTTCCTTGTCATTTAGTATAAGAACTTTTTACATAAAATTTGGATTGTTTGGGGGATTATAAATCTAGAGATGAGGCAACAAATATGGGAGAATATGTATAGGTTGTGTGCAAACACTCTGCCATTCCAGCTGAGGGACCTGGACACCTTCTTCAGGTTTTTTTGTACCAAGGGAATTCTAGAATTAATCCTTACATCAATACTGATGGGAAAATGTACAAGTGTCTACAAATTAAGTTTAAAAAAAACCAGTGTAGTGTTATTATTACCATCTCCTTGCCACTTGATAGTCATAGTATCAGTAGCAATGTCTTTAACTTAGGGACTCAAATGTACTCCCTGCAATATTGATGTCTTTTATTGTGTGCACAAGTGAGTCTTTCAAAGGAGACAGTTCACAAATCCTCTTGCTTTATAGTCTGTCACAAAAGGCCCATGAAATGAGCAACCTTGAAACAGATAAGTGAGAGAAGAAGGAAGACTTTTTTTTTTCATCAGACATCACCATATTCAGTTGTTTTCAAAACTCACCCTTGGTAGACATAATTTAGTTAGTACTCTGGATATTTCCCATAGTTTAGAACTGGTTTAGGATCCTACCACTCAATGATTGGGAGAATATATATATATTCTCCCAATTGATATATATATCTCAAATGTGAGCACAAGTGTGTGTGTGTGCATATATATGCAAATTTTAAACACTGAAATGTGAGCTTCTAGATGTATCCTTACATGCAAATCTTAGAAAAACTATTAGACAATCTAAATATACATATGTCTACTAAAAATAAACTTAGGTATTGAGAATGAAAAATGAAAGATGGCCTAAAGAAAGAAATTGATGAGCATGTTTTAGGGGTTTATAACCTAGAAACTGAAGAAACTTCCTTGGCTGTCAAGCCCGAGCTACTTACACACCAGAAGCACTCCTCTCCACCATCAGTGGTTCTACAATATTCTAACAGTCTGGGTCTTTGTAGGCTCTATTCCACAAAGGTTTTGAACAGATTTCCTCTCAAGTTCTTGACTCTGGGAGGAAACAAAATCTAGTTTCACTGGATAGAGTAGAGTTTTGTTTTCCATGTTTTGCAAGTGAGTCACCAGGAAAAAAACTAACTCTGTGAGCACCAGGGAGTGTGTGCCATCCCTGAAAACTTTGCTTTCTGCAGGCATGCTGGAACCACTTTTCTCAGCCCTCGAATGGCTTGGACTCCAGGTCCCTTGTCTCTTATCTGGTGAATATGAACTTCTAACATTCCTCTGAGGAACGATGGTGAGATCAGGTCTGGACCTTACCTCTGCTAACGGGGCCGGGGGTGCTTATTGACGACTCCGTCTAACAGGATTTCTGCTAATGGTCTTTCTAGTGAAAAACATTAGCATGGTGTTTCGTTTGGTCCTACAGCACATTTATACAATCTCCAGGATATTGTAATAAAAGATGCTTTAAGTCCAATTCACTCCTAATTTGTACTTGGAGAAATAACATCTTAAATCTAAGTACATGGAGATTTATATAACCTGTACAGCTTTGTTTGGTTAGCTTTAACTCTTTTAGGATCTTGTTAAGATGTTTTGAAAGTCTCACAGAGTATCATCTAGCTTAGAGATTTTATTCTTTTTGAAAATTGGGTCAGTATTTTTAGGATATTTGTATTTCAACCATTGCAAAATTAACAAGCAGGATAATAGGGTATGTAAGCTATTTTGGCATTCCCTTGGAAAGTAATCTATTAATGGCAATAGAGAGTTAAGCAACCCATGAATCCAAAGCTGTACTGTCATCCAAAGCTATCCTTTGACATCTCCTACAATAACATTCTTTAGAAGATCCTACTTTTAGTGACCCAATAAAATCAACTCATTTTCTGTAGTGCAACCAGATAAGTTATTTCTCCTGTCAACTTAACTACATAACAACTGCTGTATACTTAGGGGACCCCTAGTGTCTTTTGTGCCTCATAAGAACAGTGTCATGGTTTGAATGGCTCCCGTTCATATATTTAAATGTTTGGTTCCCAGTTGGTGGAATGATTTGGGGAGGATTAGGAGGTGTGGTTTTGTTGGCAGATGTGTGTCGTGGTTACTCCAAATTAGCTCTCTCTGCCTCATGCCTGTAGCACGATGTAAGCTCTTAGCTACTGCTCCAGCAACATGGCTACCAGCCTCCTGCCAAGCTCCCCACTATGGTGGTCTCAGAGTCACCCTCTGAAACAGCCCCAAAGAAATGCTTTTTTTTTTTTTTTTTTGGTTTTTCGAGACAGGGTTTCTCTGTATAGCCTTGGCTGTCCTGGAACTCACTCTGTAGACCAGACTGGCCTCAAACTCAGAAATCCGCCTGCCTCTGCCTCCCAAGTGCTGGGATTAAAGGCGTGTGCCACCACTGCCTGGCATAAAACTATTTTCATTGCTACTTCACAACTTCATTTTTTGCTACTATTATGAATCATAACGTAAATATTTTTGTGAGATGGAGGTTTGCTAAGAGGATCATGACCCACAGGTTGAGAACAGCTGGCTTAAACCCGTTAATTGCTAGATCGCTCTCCTTTCCTACAGCGAACAGGCTGAAATAAGAATCAAGGCTTTTAGCTGTCATTGGTTGCCATGGTGACCACTTCGGGAGCTACACTTATCTCAACGCTGTTCTTTCCTAGCTTCTGTAGTTAGACCCCTGAGCACCCTCCTTTAGATGACCCTTGCCTCTTGTTTTTCTTTGATGGGAGCCAAGTTTCTGCATGCTGGAAAGTTCACTGCCCCCTCCTCAGTACTTTGCTATTATCCAGAGCAGCACCTTTCCTATAAACATTAGAGACATTTAAATAAAGTAAAAATAAAAACCAGTGCTGTTTAATTTCCTTACAGCTTTTTTTCCACTAGATGGCAATGCACCACCATTTTCCTTGTGGTCCTACACCTTCTGGTTGTTTAATTCAGATGGCCCTGGGGAAAATTGTCCAGTACTTTCCCTTAAATGCCCCAGGACCCTAGTCTATCAAAGACTTAATTATCAAAGGCATTTGGGTTTCAGTTTGGCTTTTTCAGGTAAATAGCAAATTCAGCTTAGCAACAAATGATTTTTTTTTAAAGGATAAACAAGCTGTATTTTAGAGTGTCGGGTATTTTTAGCTACTCAGCCCAGCATCCCCATAGCTCAGCTAAGGATATGTGAGCCCTCAAAAAGCATCATAATTCAGAGACTCCAGAGTCTGCCTCTGTGTCTACTCAACTTCTTGCATGCCAGGATTTTGAATGCTATGTTCATTGCTAGCCTCTCTGCTCCTCCCTGATTCCTCTTCTTACAGATTTTTAGTCTTAGATCCCTTCACACAGGCTCCTGTTTTCGTGTGTGTGTGTGTGTGTGTGTGTGTGCGTGCATAATTTTTTTCTTCTAGACGTTTTAAAGCTATTTGATTCCTATCTTTTCTTGTCAGCTGAATATTTCATGTTGTTTATGTAACTTAATAGACTCCGTGGCACCGACTAGACTCCAAATGTCTACTTAACTATGATCTGTACTAATGGAATATGGGATGGAAATAGGTTACAAAAGTCAATTTAGCTGGAGTCTTAAATGGCTATGGTTACTTAGGAATAAATTTGATTCATCTGAAGGGAAGCTTTGCTCTGCTTATCCAGAAGTGGTGCTTGCTTGAGCCAGGGGGACACTGAAGGAGATTTAGTTCTTACATTTGAGGCTTAGTGTGTGCTTCTGTCATAAATACTTTTCCATTTGGATTCCATAACAACGCTGTGAGAAATAAGGGCAGGCATTTGTTCCAGCAGTTAAGAGGGATTTATAGGCACCAAATGTACTTGACGGATACAAAGATGAATAAAATGTCTTCCTAGCTTTCTGGGAACTGTTCATCTCAGCGGACAGTCTGAAGACACAGAGGACCTGGTATAACACAGCGGGCAATGCTGAGCAGAGCTGTGTGGGGCTATCCATGAGAAGAGAGCAAGCAGGAGCACTAAGAAGGAGCAGTTCCGCCTGTCTGCTGGGGCAGCCTTGAGAAAGCTTTGAGTATGCTTAGAGAGCAGCTACGACAGGAAGAGCAGGCTCTAGATAAGCAAAGAAGAAAAGGCAGTTGTCTCAGCAGAAGCAGGTGCAAGAGGACTGACATTGGATGACGACCAGGGAGCTCAGGGTGGTGCTGTGTGTTGGACCAGCTGCTTGAAGGATATGAGGGAAGCTGAAGCTGGTGAGGGGAATAGGGAGGGGCTTTACATCTTAAGTGCAGGCATTTAGACTGTTCTCTGCACAAACATAGGTACTGGCTGTTTTAACATATGGGCATGCCTGTCTCTGACCTGTGCTTTTAAAAAAAATGGACAGCAAGACTGGCAGGTTTATAGAGGGAAGTTATAGGGATTTAGTACAGAGGGACTGAACTAGCCTCAGAGGTAACCAGTCCAGATGAGGAAGAGACTGAGGAGGCAGTAGACCTGGGGAATGCTAAGGTTCAAATCATTACAACACGGTAGGACATTAACTAAAGGGAATGAGGAGAAAGGGAAAAGATAAATAGCTTTATAAGTCATAACTGCTATGAAAAAATGGAGGTACAGTAAATTTGCATGAACGAAGATAGTTTGTGTTTGCTACGGCTGTGTTTATAAGTGAAGAAAAAACATGGAATCTGGGTCAGAGAGATAAGAACCGAAGACAGCTTGGGCTTGTGTGTGGTGGGGAGAAAGTATAGTTGAAGTCAGGAGACCACACAATTTTGTTCATCATGTCAAGGAGTGAGAAGAAAAGTCATCCTGAGATGGACTCACTGTTTTTGCTCTGGAAACATCTCGGAGAAGGAGAACAGGACAGTGGACTGGCATTGAGATTGTCTAGTAATAGGTAGTTTTAAGGCAAAAGTTGAAAGAGCTGGAAGTGATGTGGGGTTGAAAATGATTCAGAAGGGGCTGGAAAGATGGCTCAGTGGTTGGGGGCACCTGCTGCTCTTACACAGGACCTGGGTTCAATGCCAAGCACACACAGGGCAGCTCACAACTGTAACTCCAGTTCCAGGGGACCGGACACCCTCACACAGACATACATGCAGGCAAAACATTAATTTGCAAAAAATAAATCAATTATATACAGAAACAGAAAATGATCTAGAGCTCAGGGAGGGCTGTAGGTCAAAGAAAAGTCAGACTAGTAAACATACAAATAAGGGCATAAGTATCCTGATTTATAGAAGAAAAATCATGAGATTGATTTCCAGAAATCACCGTAGCCAAACCTGCATTAATATCTTATGATTCTAGTTTACTCTCCAAATGCAGAGAGCAGGGTCGTGCTGCATTAACGCCAATCACTTTAAATTTAGAGTTGCTTAGATAAAAGGCCATCAGTCATAGCGTGCCTTGATTTGTGTGTTTATGTGTTTTATAAGACTGTGAAAAGCTGAAATGACTCATATGCTTTACTTAGAAATTGGGTCTCAAATGAAATATTAATGGTAATGATAAACAGTGTATTTAGTATTCATTGTGTAAATAGCGCTCTGATGAGTAGTTTCATTTGAAAGCAACCTTGTAAGCAGTATGTATGTGATAGGTGAAAATGTGAAGCTTGAACGGAGGGAAGTACTTGCCCCATGTTGTAAGAATAGGTTTCAGACAGGCTTCCCACCTCATGAGGTACATCAGTAAGCAAGGGCTATTGAGAGTTTAAGAGGGAGGAGAAAAACGGAATCTAAACCATAATAGAAGTGGAATCAAGTCCTTCAGCAAAGCCCAGATCTGTGTCTCTCAAAAATGTAAATATTCAGTACTGCTCTGTCTTAAATAAAAAACAAACGAGATTATCTGGATAGAGAAGAGGGGATTATAAAGGGAACAGGAAGGCTGCACTCTCCCAAACCAGGAAGCGAGTGAGAACTTAAAAAACACAGGCAGAGAGGAAAGTGAGCATATGTGTAAGGGTTGGGGGTTTGGGAGAAACAGAAGGACTTAGAGGGGTCCTTGTGGAATGCATGTGCGACATCCATTTGGGTCCATTTGTGGCAAGAGTTATTAATCATAGTTTGGAGGTGGGGGAGGACATTTCAAATAATCAATCTAGAATACACTTCCAGAAGAATAATGGATGATAAGGCCGGGAGTCGACAGAGCAGTGACATCATTCTAGTGTCCAGGAATTAATTACTACAAAAGTATGTTTGTTTTGGTGGTGGAGACATGTGCCAAGAATAATAACAGATTAAAAAATAAGACTTTCTGGAATTGAAGAAATGGCTCGGTTGGTAAATTGCTTGCTGCAAAAGCATGAGTACCTGAGTTTGATCCCCAGCACCCAAATAAAAATCTGGGCACCCTGGTGCATACCTGTAGTGCCCGCAGTGGTAGGACAGACACAAAAGAATCTCCAGGGCTCCCTGGCCAGCCACGCTAGCCTAATTAGCAAGTTCTATGCTCAGTGAGAGATCCTGTCTCTAGAAATAAAGTGGAAAGCAAGTGAGAAAGCGCTCACAGGTGCATACACGAGCACCTACCTACCTGCTCAACTGACAAACGTTTAAAACATTTTCAGTTTGCTTTCTCAAAGAGCCAACCTTGTTTCCCTTTCATTAGTTAATTCTAACATTACTTTATTCCAGAGAGGAAATCCAGTCTTCTGCATCAAATCCACCTTGTCCAAAATTTCTTTATGTTCCTCCTCTAAATTTGAACACACACGCACACGCACACGCACACATACATACACAAGCTCTTGGTAGTATCTGAAGGCCCGCTGTGTAAGGATAATAAATTACTTGGAGACCACACCTTGACCCTTGTTTCCAATGTTGCCCAACCCAGTTCAGCTCGATCACCTGCACCTGCTTATTAACAACCATACATGTGAGCACCAGCTCTTCCTGCTCCCTCAGAAACATGCTGGCTGTCATGCTGTCTGTTCAACCGTTCTACCTCACAGTAAATCGCCTTCAACCTTTTATGAAAACAGCAAACTCCAAAGGCAACTTGCTGGAATCTCAGTGAAGAACATGAAGCTATTTGCACCTGTAGCTCATAATTAATTGGCTGTGTGACACTCAGCAAGTCATTTCCCATCTCCAGCTCTGTTAAGTCTGTCTAAGGACAGGACTGAGGATGTTAAGACACAAAGGTCTTCGGGTTTTTTCAACATCAATAGTGAAAAATCTGACTCCCATCACAACCAGATCTTAAGAAAACACCCCAGAACTGGCTGGATGGGTGCTATCTTATTTTCCTTTTATCCCAGGACTCCTTTGGTGGCCTACAGTTTCTCTGTGGCTCTGATCTACCATAGCTGATGATGGTCTGTTGATCTTGGCTACCTTCCCTGAACAGTCTGAACTTTCTCGTTGGTGTTCAGGAGCCCCTTGGTCTGCAAGCAGATTTAGAATTTCCATATTAGTGCACACACAGACTGGCTCCTACTCCACAGTTTCCGTTTGCATTGTTCAGGAAGAGTTGCCTCTCTGAAAGACTCAGGTAAAGTGCCAGGAAAATATTTATCTGCTCATTGGTGCTTCATTTGTGGCCAGACTTAGCCCTTCCCTATTGCAGGTTCTGCCCTCAGGCGCCATGACTCATTCACCAAGCAGCAGAGATCAGCAGTCACCTCCACCCTTACTAGCTGGAGAAAAAAAAAAAACCAAACAGCTTAGAGCTCCTTTCTTCCCCAAATTCTCTGTCCACAGCCCACCCAGAATCAACACTCCCTGATCACTGGTTGCCATTTCTTTTTTGTAACATTCTGTGGCAATTAGACTGAGCACCCTTACAAGGAAGGAACAAGGGACATTTCCTCTTGTAACTGTCATCTTAAAAATAGGCAGGTTGGAGCCGGGCAGTGGTGGTGCACGCCTTTAATCCCAGCACTTGGGAGGCAGGGGCAGGTGGATTTCTGAGTTTGAGGCCAGCCTGGTCTACAGAGTGAGTTCCAGGACAGCCCAGGCTATACAGAGAAACCCTGTCTCGAAAAACAAACAAAAAAAAGAAAAAAGAAAGAAAGAAAGAAAGAAAGAAAGAAAGAAAGAAAGAAAAAAAGAAAGAAAGAACAAATAGGCAGGTTGAAAAGATGGGTCAAAGGCTATAGAGTAGAGAATGTTCTACATCAAAGCAAGAAGTTGATTTGACTCCTGCCTGAGCTGGGCCCATCTCTCCAGATCAGTTGCTTGTAACCTTTGGCCTCTCCACACACCTAGTTTCCGAGTGAGAAGATTACACTAAGCTGCTGGCTCCTGTCCCTACAGTCATGCAGCTCCTGAGTCATGTTTACAGCTAATGTGGCTTTAGGGGCATTGGTCTGTGGTAGTGATAAAAGCAAGTCATCACCCCTTAACATATTTACACAGAGGTCTCAAAGCCAAGCCCGAACATGCAGAGTGCTCAGCTGTGCTGTCGGGAGGTGGATTATCAAGTAGTAGCTGTCTGTAAAGGACTACTAGACCAAAACACTATGTTTTACAATTGGATCCAGAAAGCAACTCATAATAAAGGAAAGAGCACTAAATACTTAATCACATAATTAAATACACAATATGGGAAATACCATTGAAAAAGCACACAGACTATGTGGGTACCTCAAGAGAGTCCAAACCAAAATCAAGTTTACTTCTAGGAGATAAAACATGTGTCATAGGGAGTAAGTCAGTACATATAATCTATTTAGACCCTTGAATAATATTTATTCCAAAGGTTAATTTTAAAAAGGGACCATGGGGTGAAGGTAAGTAGTGGAATGTTGACCTCTCAATTAATACTCTAAATTTGAGTCCCAGACGTAAAAGGCGAAAAAATCCCCACACGCTGATGTTATCAAAACTCATTCTAACTAAGGCAACTAAATAATATGCTATAAAAATCCTAAACTTATAATAGACCTTAACTGAAGGTGAGTGGTGAACATAAACTTTGAACAAGCAACTCACAAGAACTTGTAAAAATGACCCAGTTCGGTGTGAACAGCTACATAAAGGAACCAATTCGGTATACGTTTACTTGACTGCAAGCTCCATGCCCATCTCTGTTCAGATCTATAAGGAGGCCCATTGATGATAGCATCCCCCGTGTATGACTTAGAAAAGCAACAAAAAGCTGAATGCCCTCAGTGTTTCAATGCGGGTGTTTCTCACCTTCTCATAAGCAGCTGTTGGATCTCACAGCTAATGACATCAGCCTGGCAAATTCGTGAGAATCCAGAGAAGGAGACAACCACTAAGTCTACATATATACCATTTCCCCAAACTCAAAGTCTGTAGAAAATTTAGTAACTGAACTGAAGAGAGATTACCCATGTCTAGTTTTTTCTCCCTTTTTAAAACCAAATATTTACATTTCTCTCTTTTAAATTAAGGACCATCTGATATGTAGAAGACAAATGTCTTTTGGTTTTCCAGAGTAGACAAGA
>NW_021604710.1:1853934-1893024 GCF_004785775.1 Grammomys surdaster | reverse complement strand
TATATATATATATAACCTGAAACAATCAGATAATGCAAAGCTGCCTGCACATCCACCATTAAGAAATGGTTTATTTTTACCTCTAAAGAAATACTAGAGAACTTGCCTGGAAATTGCAAGGTTGCATGTAACTCTCTTCATGTTGTATGGCCAGTACTCTAATGATACTTATACAAATAGTTTAGCATGTAATTATCAAAGGCATTAATATGAATGTCATTAAATTACATGTTATATACATATATAAAATATGTCACGATATTAAAGTCAGTTGTGAACATATCAACTTCTCTAAAACTATCCGTAGTGTAGATTTAGTACTCATGTGGCCTCAAATAAAATATTAGTGTGTTTTTAAAAAGGCAAGCAAGCTTGAATTTTAGAATGGATTCAAAAAGCAGTGTGTTGAGTTAATATTACTATGTTACAATAACATATATTATTAACTTTGTTAACATATTTTACTTAAATTGTTATCAACGCATTTGGCTTCATCCTTACCTTTGTGCAAAGCTGCAATGCACAAAGGACTCTGCCCTTGAGTCCTCCTGGTCATAAAATATAATCGTACGAGTAAGGAAGGACTATAAGGATCCTGCTTCAAAGATGGGACAAAGGATGCTGTGTACTGTCTGTGGGATGCTAGACAAGAAAAACAATGATGATGACATTCTTCAGTGGAGAAAGACAATGTTAAAAGGGACAGAAAATGAGTCACTGTTTGCTTGGCTCAGACTTTGCAGTGTATTGATTGGGTGCTGTTTAAGGATTTGGACCAATTGACCTCATGACAGCATGGCAATTGGATCCTAGGACTCTTCCCACTGACTTTCACAAAGATAGAACACCTAGGCTCACATCTTCAGTGCAATTAAAGTCACAATGGAAAGTCTTACATGGTTGGAACAGCATTTACCAAATCCACCCAAATTAGCCTATCTGTGCCTATGGATGTGCTAAATTATATGAATGGGCTCTCATTTTACCCACTTGTGCCTTCTAATTCCTTCTACACGCTCTGAAGCTACAAAGCAGAGCTACTGGCTAAGCTTCTAGGACTTATTAGAAGAAGCTAGTAGCCGATATAATCTGTGCACCGGTTTGGGCTTTCATGACACGCCATATAGGCTGGAGTTCTTATGAGACTCCGCATTGTAAATCTTGTTCAGTGAGTACTAGGTAATCTGAGAAGAAAACACTCAGAGAAGTGCCAAATTTATTAGAGTGAGAGAATGCCACCCTCACATTGCCACCAAGAAACAAGGATTGCAGGGGCACATGCATTGAGGACAATCTCAGATTGGAAGATATTCTAGAGGTCACCAGGTTTACCTTCCCACCTGATGTGCCAATCCCAATTAAACACCTCCCTCCAGTGAGTGGGCTGATGTCTATACGGTAACATATGTCCACAACCTTACATCCAGTCAGCTCTGAATCTGCACTATAGTAGCGGATGATGTACAAGTACCATCTGGTCGCAGAAGTACAGCACCTAGGCTCAGGCCCCACAGTCCCTTTTCCTATGAAGAAAGGATCCCAGAATCCAGTGTGCAGTCACTCAATATTCCCTACCAAGCACAAAATGCAAAGAAGTACTGGTGTAAGGGACTAAGCTCATCGTTGGGCTTTCAGAAGACCAAGTTCCCAGTCCCTAGAAGGCTTCTGCAGCAGGTTTCTAGGACTAGCCATCTCCAGGAATGCTTGTTCATGATCTCAGAAGACTCCTCACTAAGAACACTTAGACTTGCTGTTCTACCAGCTGTAGTTTGGCAGTCTTGACTCGATGGGCTTCCTTGAGGTTCTGAGCACGGACGTCTGCGTTTGAAATGAACACTACCTGTTGGACAGGAAACCAGCCTTGCTCCCCATCTGAGAGTCTCACACCCTCCATCCAGCCTGCAGGATACAGTAAGAGGAAAGAAGAGTTAGATGATAAGGGTTCATGCTAACTTCTTGGACCTCTTTGATGAAAGTTAATTAATATCCTGAGACTGAATGGACCAGGATCCTCCACCATGAAAAGTCCAGCCATGCATATATGGAATGGCTGCCCTAGTATGGATGTCTCTGGTCTTCTTCCCTGCTATCAGTTGAATTTTGCCCATCAAAGTATTTATTTATAACCTAATACCCTGGTAACTTGAAATCTGTTCTTACTTGGTGTGGAAGTTTGAATAAAAATGGCCCTCATAAGTCCATAGGAAGTGGTGCTATTAGGAAGTGTGGCCTTGTTGGAAGAAGTGTGCTTTGAGATCTCAGAAGCTCAAGCCAGGCCTCATGTGGCATTCACTTCTGCTGTGGATCAAGATGTAGAACTCGAAGCTCCTTCTCCAGCACAATGGCTGTCTGTGTGCCACCGTGTTTCCTGCTACGATAATAATGGACTGAAACTCTGGAACAGTAAGTCATCCCAAGTTAAAGTTTCCTTTATAAGAGTTGTCTTGGTTATGGTTGTCTCTTCACACCAATGAAACTTGGGGACAAAACTGCTCCAAATACAATTAATGAAGTTACATTGAGGCCACCCTGGAGTCCATCAATCAGTCAGAATTGGTCTCTTTATAGAAGGGGTAATTTAGATGCACTCAGAAGGAAGAGAGCTGCAGGACATGTATACAGAGCTTAGAATTATGCAGCCATTTTGAAGCCTGTGAGATTGCGACAAGGTAAAGACTCTTCCTAGAACCTTCAGAAGAGCCATTGACACTTTGACTTGGGACTTCTCAACCCCACAACCTTGAGAGAATAAATTACTGTTGTTACCAGCCAATAAGCTTTCAGTACTCTGTTACAGCAGCCTTAGAAAGCTGGTATATCTCTATCCAGCCTCTGCGGGCCCACCTCCGGCTCAGGGATCTTCCCTCTTACCATCACTGCTTTGCTGAGACACCATCACCACATCCGCCTTCTCTAGTGCCAACTCATCATTCTCTCGGGGCTTGTAGGCGCGGTGGCACTGAACCTGTGGCCAGTCTTCAGAAGAGGAGAGTGAAGGTTAGGAGCAGTGTAGGACACACATGAGGAATTATGAGGGAAGTGTGGGAGAACTTGAGGTAGAGACAAGTGTGGGATCATAGACAAAAGAAGCCATTGGCCCACACTTTTAACCCCAACACTTAGGAGGTAGATGCAAGGGAATCTTTGTGAGTTCTACACAAGCCTGCTCTACCCAGTAAGGACAGCCAGGGCCACATAGTGGGACCCTGTCTAAAAATACAAACAAATACAAACAAAAACAACAAAAACAAAAACAACAAACAAAATCCCACAAAATAAAAGCTAGAAACAAATAACAACGACAACAAAGAAGAGGTGTTTGGGACAATCTTTATCTCCCAGGGATCAAACATGTCAGTAAAGAAACACAAGGATCAGTATGGGATCTAACTTTTACAAGTTCTACTTCTCTAGGGAAGATGCCTGGAAAATATCATGTGACCACATTTAATTAATCATCATGACGAATACTTGAAGTTCCATCTTCCTTCTGAAATATTCCCTAATCCTTCTGTCTTCAGTGGAGTTTGAATTTTTTAGAACTGACTATTGAAGGGGAACCAGGTATCACTTATCTAACTGTTCCATGTGCATGTTTTACTTTGCTAGTCCAAAGCGTGGAGTGTGTTCTAAAGAGAGCAAAAGGTAGCATGTTCCGAGCCAAATACAAGTGACCATGACCTGGAAGCATAGACTCATGTTGCCATGAATGACATATTCCACTGTGGAAGAGTTTACTTCTATGGTCAGAGAACAAAAGCAAGGCATGAATAATATAATTGACAATACACTGGTGAGGCCCCTGGGTAGGCAGGTTATAGCAGAAAGGAAACATCTCTCCTTTAGGTTGGAGACATTATCTTAACCTAACAGCTTTAGGGCTGGTGAAGCTAATTGTCTACTAAGATTAATAATAAATACATCCACAAGTTTTACATAATGGTCACAAGACTTTCAGGCCAGATGGGGGCTGGTAATAAAGGCTACTAATGGGACCAAAGACGGCACATGAGAATTTTGGCACTTGATCTGTGACATTGCATCGTCACAATCAGAAACTTCAAGTGGTTGCCAGTATGTTCAGCATAGAACTCACAACTTAATTCACAGCTCTCCCAATAAGATTCAAAATTGAAGTCTATGAATCTTGCATCATTTTCTTCCTTGTACCAGATAAAGGATCCCATGCCTTTAAAAATAGCCTTCTACCATTAAACTTTATGGATGGCTTATGTGCCCTCCCTCCCTTATGGCTTCAGTTTCCTCATCTGTAATTGATCAAGATGATTATTGATCAATGATACATGAGGAAATTCTACAAGCTCTCTTAAGAGCTGGGCAGCTTTCCATGGATTGTAATTAATTCCAGATAACAAAGTTTAGAATACGCCTATTCTAGAAGCAATCTATCTTAGATGGATTTGTCTTTACACTTTACTTCTGTGCACTGATTTTGCAGAAAATAAGTAGAATGAATGTTACATTATTAGCAGTGTACTTCTTTTTTCTAAGGCTCATCTTCCATCCACAGAAGTGAAATGCTGTAAGTGAAGTAGTTCCTTGCTACCCTCTCTACCACCACAAACTAAGCTAACTACTGAACTGCACAGCACGTAAACAGCACGGAGTCTTTTAGATCCCTTTCTCAGGTTCATTACACTCTTTTGTTCTTGTTTCCCACAAAATCCTAGTGTTCCTTTGATACCCTCTGGGCTGTGGCTACTCCTGTGTGCTCTGAGTAGGCAGACTTAGCTATCCGGCTGCAGTCAGGCCAAATCTGTGTAGCTTTTTTGCCATCCCCATTACAGCCAGAGCACCCCCCCTTGTTTCCCTCTTACATCTTCAATTGGTAAAATTAAGTCAGAATCACAGCAGATAAGACTTAAAGGAATATATATTTCACAAAGAACAAACATTTGCCTAACGCAGTGAATGCTCAAGGAAAGGTACTGCCACAAGGACGGTTGTTAACAACCGAAGTATTTAAGCTTCTGCCTCCAGCAATCTACCATGAAATTCTAAGGAAAAGCAATAAATAGAAGGCTTTTAGAGTTACCACACAGCACACTACCCTTCATCCAAAGGAGACTACAGACACTGCCATGTTCGCTGTTATATCCTTACTCACCGTAACACTCAAGTAGGTCCAATTCCTCTCTGGGCATGGCTAAGGCTGAGATCCACCGAAGCTTTTCACTTCTGAAAAAAACAAAGGAAAGTCTTAGCCTCAGTTACAGTCTAGGGGCACATAGGCTGAGGGCCGATGGTGGGGAAGGCAGAGGGCTACAGGAAGGACTTGGCTAATCTAATGACTCCTAAAAGGCAATGGGATCCTGCCTGGTTGGAAACACAGTATGATCTTGCACTATACATTAGTGGATCGAGTTTATCCTTCCTTTCTCCCTCCAGGCATATCTTGGAGAGTCATAAGGCGAACTGTCAGTCATACAAATGAACATTTTCCAGTCTGGAAATCATACCAAACAGATCACTCATCTGTTTAGACATGACAACTTCGCAGGGCTCTTGATCGTCACTCACCTCCTTTCAATCAAATATCTAAGTTGAAAATTACTATTTGATACTAATTAAGCCAAGTCATTGTTGTTGTATAATGTAATCTTGGCCTGTATTATCCTCTGCTTCTCAGTGGTCTTTGGTTACTGAGAATGGCACTTTCACTTTTCCAAAAGGATGCTACCCAAATCTCTACAAAAGAATACAAATCTACTTCTGGTTATTTGTCTTGGGTGAAATCCAGAATACAAACCCATGCACACTACCTTCTCTGTTACATGAGTAGAGATAGAAAGTATTGATCCCACTTGAAATGTCTTCCAAAATCAATCTGAAAAGCATCTGTATCACATGGAGCCTTAAGCCCAGATGTGTTTAATAATCTTACAGAGAAGCTCTTCCTGTTGTCTCTTATAGCGCCAGGAAAGCTACTGGATGTTCTTTCTTTAGTAGCTATACTGGTGCGCCAGATTCTACAGTTATTTTAGCTCTCAAAATTTGTATGATATATGTGGATTTGTTATTATCATCAGAAAGATTACAACTCGTATTTCTTAACACTATAGATTTCTGCTAAACAGAGGATGAAGCTAGGAGACAGAGGAAAATCAGATGTCATACAAGGTGTTTTTTATTAACATAAGTGCCCACCAGCCTTGGCGCTGGGTTACACAGATGAGCTGACCACTCACAAAGACAGTAATCCAATTCTCGGCTCATTCCATGCCAACTCAGCTCCCTTACGTCGCACAGACCTTGTGCTTTTTGAGTACAAGCTATAAAACAGATGTTCAACTGTGGTGGCAACTTCATACCTTCACCCCACACTGAATCTTTTTCAAGTTATCACTTAGCTCTAGGTTCTTGTTTCTACGAATGACCCCAGAAATGCTGAGTCATGGTCTGGATGTTCCCGTGCAAGGACACCCCACCCCCAACTCCTATGCCCAGCCCAGGCTCACTGAGTCTCAGTGCGGAAGAGGAATTCAGCTTGGGTGCCTTGTGCGTTATGCAGGAGAAAGAGACGGAAGAGGTTTTTGTGAGGTCCATCCAGCTTCATTTCACACTTCTCCCCTCGGATGGACGAGAACGGAGCATGGTCAAATACCAGGAACCGACTACCCCTGCAAGATAGAAATCTTTTACGTCTGAGTCTATAGTTTTGGTACTTCATCCACCCTCACCCTCTAGTCTTGGATTGAAACTTCCTGCCCTTAGCTTCTACAGACTATATTCATATAAAAACCATATGAGGGCTTGAACTTGTGCTGAATAGAATAGCCTCAATGTCTCAACCAACTATTTACTGCAGGAGTGATATTCACTACTTTAAGGAGTTAAAGAGATAAGAACCAATATTAACTTTATGAGGTCCTAATGACCAGGGTTTCAGCTCTGAAATTAGTCAAATAGCTGTATTGGCTATTATGCTGGGCACAAGCCAAGGAAGCCATAAATAAACTTAGTTTACTGCAGTCTACTCATGTCTATAGCATGGGACGGGTTTGGTGACACTATTCCCACTTCTGTTCTCTAAGCTGACTCATGACTCAGACTGTGAGTTGTCTGACTAAAAAGGGATTCCTTGGCAGCAGGTCATTTGGTGTCCCTCTGGTCCTATCTCATTCTCTTGTATGCCCTGGCCTCCCATTCCAGCCACTGACTCTCGGGGCCGAGACAGCAACAGGCAGTCATTGAAGAGATGTAGGTGGACTGGACGAGTGGTCAGTTTCCTTTTCAGCCCTGGGGAGACACTGAACTCAAGGGCCGTCAGCTCCCCACTCTTCACCAGCCATCGAGATTGTGAAATAAGTGGGAAAATCTACAGAGCAGGAAGAGAGAAGGGGCAGGTCATGAGCTTCCTGTCAGTCCTGTCCAACCTCCCGATCACCAATCCCAGATGTTCCCTCTTGCTCTAAAGCAATGGTTCTCAACCTTCTTCCAAATGCTGCAATACTTTAATACAGTTTCTTATGTTGTGGTGACCCCCCAACCATAAAAAATATTTCGTTGCTACTTCATAACTGTTTACTGTTTGAATCTTACTGTTTACCGTTTGAATTTTACTGTTATGAATCATAATGTAAACAGCTGATATGCAGGCTATCTTCTGTGCAACTTCCCAAGGGGATTGTGATCCATAGGTTGAGAACCACTGCAAACCAAGCCGTCCAGACTGTTTCTCTTGGAACCCCAACTACACTGTACTCATATAGATACATCCTCAAAGGAAGGTGACTCTGATCTAACAAGAGATGATGTGGGGGCAGAAGTCTGTGAGCCCACGCAGAACATGTCAATGAACAGTCAGGGCACAACACAGCATCATGGAAACCAAAGCTCGGGGCAGTTATGTTATCTGCTTCTTTCCTTAATGATGGTCAGAGCCAAAACAGGCAGGATCAGAATTGGGCTGGAGTTGAGGAGAAGGATTTTAGGTGGGGTTTGCCTCGAGCTGGGGCCTGGTAAAGAGCTCCTGGAAAACTTAGAGAAGGACTTCTGTTCTCTTTTAGGGAAGTAATGATGTGATCTGTAATGCACTGCAATTTCAGTGTTGAAAGTCAATTTCACGTTTGTTTGAACAAGAGATTTTGAGGTTTCTGGCATGTTACTTTGGTTAGGGTGAAAGTGATCTGATAAAATAAGTGAGTCAGGCATTCCTCACACCTAAATTTTTATATATCCTTATTCTGGGAAATTGCTTCTATCCATTTGTTGGGTGCTCCTCCTCCTTCTCTAGTAACTACTGCCCCTCCCTCTTTTCTGATTATCTTGACCACTTCCTTATGCACATACACACAGCTATATCTATAGACCAGCATCCTCTACTTTTACACCAATATGTAATAAAATCCACATGTAATTCGATGCCTCCACCTATCAACATGTCTTGTGGAATGAAGTGATCATTTGCATATTCCAGAAATGGACAGAAGGAGAGGTAGAACCACTGGAGGCTGGATGACTGTGTTAAAGGGTGCTCTGTATGACATGCTAAAGAGATGCATAGGCAGGGAGGTGTGCAGGGACCGCTCACTTTGCACTCAAACTCAATCTTCTGGCTCAGGTAGATGAGCTCCTCTGTCCGCCGCATCCTCTGCACATTGCTGTTGCAGTCTCGGATCAGCTGTGAATGGAGCAGGGAAAAGAAAGGGGAAGATTACTGTGTTAGGGTCTTGCCCCTAAGTCCTCTTTAAGGCCACCTGGAAGGATGCCTGAAAAGCTCGGTCTTTTCTACCAGGCTGGAATTGTGTAAAGCAGCATGAAAGTGATGTACTGGGATGATGAAATAAATACTTTACGTGACCTGAGAGAACATACTGGGATGAGGGACTGTGGTATCAGGAACATAGTTGCTAGATTTGGAATGTGAAGAAATACGTTTGGTAGATGCCAGAAGGTGGCTGAGCTCTCCCTTTAGTATGGTCCCATCTCCCTTGCTCTTCTCAGTCATGAGTATTGGGGGAAGAGGGAAGACTAATCCCTGAATAGTTATATATCCCTTATAGATTATTTGATATGATGGCTACCTACCTTCTCTAGGGCATGGTGTGCCTTTGTGGCCTCTGCCTCTTCTGAGGAGCCAGGCTGGGTTCTCTTCAGAATGTTCTGTGGAACAAATAGTGGACAAGAGCCAGATGGGAGGAAGGACAAGTCAGGGACATAGTTCCAAAAGCAACGATTTCTGAGAAAGATGATGTGGACAGTTGGGAAACTGTTCACATCCTCCACATGTTGTGGAAACTTCACAAATGAATGGATGACTTTTTGCCTCCAAACTTTCCACGATCATGTCTTTGAGTCAAGGGAATTGGACCAAAGAAGTATCCGTCATACCTGGAGCAGCAACTTGAGACGTGTGATGCGTTGGAAGGGCAGTATCAGAAAGGACTTGAGAGACAGGCGTTGGCAGATGGGGTCACTCTCCAGCTTCTCCAAGACCTCTCGGAAACTGTTGTTGCTATTCCTGTACGGAGCAAGCCTCAGGTGAGAAGGGAGACAGAGAGTAAAGGGGGCTCAGTGAACGTGGGGGAAGTGGGAGATAGTGGAGGATCTGGGATCAGGAAAGAATGGGAAGAGCCCACATACACAGTCTGGATATGATGGCAGAGAGGACCTGATATGGGGAATGGGCTGAGACTTAGGGGGCAGATGACATAGTGGGCACAAGAACATATACTCATGGGAGAGGGCTCTGGGCTGGGGATTGAGTCAAGGTCACTGCAATGTCCACTAAGGGAATGGAGAGGGATCATTCATACATTAGACTTTGGAAGGTGCGTTCCTGATAGGTCTGGTTGGTGACATAAGGCAGGTAGACTCGGTGGAAGTCTGTGGCATGATTCAAGACAACATCACACACTTGGAAGGAGAAGATGTTGTTCTCAAAGTTTTCTTCTAGGTCTGAAAGGAACCTGTGTAGTATTTAAACAGTCTCATGAGCTACTGGGCCCTCAGCCCAGCATCCGTCTCAGTCCCGTATATTCTGAGCATGCAACTAATTCCATGAATCACTAACTTCTGACTCTGCTTAGCTCTGTGCCCTGGCCATGCAGTACCATCCTCCCCTAGATTGTAACTAGTTTATTTCTGATGTAACTTAAATAGAATTCTACTATTCTCTTTATTTTTCTTCTTTTCTTCTGGTTTGCCATTCATTCAGTGATTCTCAATAGCTTGTGTCCACTGCAGTACACACCCAGAAAGTAGGCAAACTCTCAAGCCAGGAAGCACTTGTCACTCATCTATATTAATAGACCTGTGACCTTCCACACTCCCTCCTCTTCTATGTTCTTCCTATCCCCCTTCCTACCCCTGAAGGAATCATGGAGGGAACCCAGGCTCACTTTTATCTGAGACTCTGACAAAGAGAAGTTTTCTAAGTGGGACAAAAGCAGCTGAAACCTCAATGGCTAAGCATAGCAAGCTTGACAGAAGGGAGTTTGGAAGAAGTCTCACGTGGTGCTGACATCTCGTACATCCTGCAAACGAGAGAAGAGCCATTGATGATCCTGGTTGGACAGGGTGGCCCGCAGCTGGGCTGAATGTTGGAAATGATCCACGGCTATGTTTAGACTGCGCAGGTAAGATGCCTCTGACACGATCAGCTCAAACTTGGCCTAGAAGATGGAAAAAGAGGAAGATTAAGGACTACTTTTATGAACTGTCTGGTAGATGGAAGCTGCTGGACAACGTTTTAGAGTTGAGCACTGACTTAGCTACATCTTTTCATCAGTTATAGTAATAATACTTAGTGTAGGAGGGCATATTTGAGAATGCCAGATTTAACTTAGAGACTGAATAATATGATCAGAGCCCATTATGTTCTCAAGAAACTTAAAGATATATTCATACTCATGTACAAATAACTGTGATATCACAGTTTTTTTTGTTTTTTGTTTTTTTTTTTGTTTTTTTGTTTTTTCGAGACAGGGTTTCTCTGTGTAGTCCTGGCTGTCCTGGAACTTACTCTGTAGACCAGGCTGGCCTCGAACTCAGAAATCTGCCTGCCTCTGCCTCCCAAGTGCTGGGATTAAAGGCGTATACCACCACTGCCCGGCCACAGATATCTTGATTTACCACATTTGTTGGTAAAAATGTTACCAACAAATAGACTATGGTAGACCTCATAATAAGGTGGTTCATATTTTTAAACACAACGAAGTTTACTTTTAGAAAAGAAACAAATAAGTTTAGCTCTTGTAGAACTTTCATTTTAAAGAAAAGAAAAAAGGAAACTGAAGCCGGAGGGACACGTAGGAATGAGGCATGACAGCTAGTGGACCATGTGAACAACGCAGCACAACCTAAGCTTAAAGAGATGTGAAAACGTAAAAAGGTTCCGGAATTAGCTGAGTCATTTTTTGGTTTTCTATTTTTTTTTTTTTTAATAAGAACACCTTTGAGCAATGTGTTAAAAAGGCCAGAAGAGGAAAGAGCCATGCTGAAAAACTGGGTGACATGTCTGGATGGGAGGGGAAGGGTTGTCACTCATAGGCATGTGGAAAAGTGGACTATGCTAGTCATCAGACATGACTTGGAAGACGTTGCTTATTTGCTAGAAGTGCGATGTGAAGAGGAGGAGCCAAAGCCAACACCCTGCTTTTGATTAGGCAACTGGCTAGATGACGGAATCATGGACTAAGCCAGAGAGCTCTGAGTCACGGAGAGAGGAAGGTGACAAGCTCAATTTGATGTCTGAGGAGAGATGGGAATAAAAAGAAGCAGGACATGTCAGAGAAGATGCTACAGTTACAGTTTAAAAGGAAAAACCAGCACTTATGACTATTCATGGAGGCTCCAGCAGGGGGCGCAATGACTCATAGACATGAGCAGTGGACTCCTTTTCCTTATCATGGTAACTCAGGCCACTTGGAAAAATAGAGAGGAAAATAGGCATCCCCTCTGATCATTGAAATAGCCAACCATACAGTTGAATTTTCTATACAACTCCAAACCATGATATTGCAGGCTTATTCTCAACATAACCATCAAAGACCACATGGCTTAAAGTGGCTCACTTAACCTTCTGAAACTTAGGATTTTTGTTGTTATTGTTTTGTCTTCTTGTATAGATAGACTGAGCACCCCACCACCACAAACATACTTCAGAAAACACGATTTTCAAAAGGAATAAAAGTCTGCGAAGGAACTCTGCAGATTCCCAAGATGTTATTTTATGAAATGAATATGTATGTATAAGGTGGTGATAGAGAGGTCTGTCTTCTTGCAACGACAAGAAGGATCAGGACTAGGATCAGAAGCTTTGTGACTTCCTAGCTTGCTGAAGATTCAGAGAGTTCATCTTCCCACTATTTGACTAATAAACACAGGGCAGGTTAGTGATCTTCTAAACACCTGTATTTTAAAACGTGCAGTTAAATTATATAGCTTATCCAAGATTATCTCACTAGTTGAAGCCCAGGCCTCCATCACCTACATTCAAATAGTCAATATTCTCCGACTGACTGTTCTGTAGTAACCATTCATCTTTCTTGTGCTCTCAGTAACTCTCTGTAGCTGTTTTACAAATGGCTTAGAGACAGCAAGCGATTTGGCCAAAGTCAAGCAACATATATTAACAAAGGCATTGTGTCTCCATCATTGTTATAACCAATTACTTAGGTATTACTCTATCCCACTGTGTCTTATTTTCTCCCTGAGAAGAAAAGTTCTACCTCCTCCTTCAGACAAATCTGAAAAGAGAATCTGCCCATGGAAAACTTACTAATGGTCTCTGTTTAGAACCAGACAAGCAATGTCTCCTGAAGTCTTAATCCTGGGGGTGATGACCAAGCAGGGATATATATAGCCTAAGTGAAATCAAAAAATAAAAGGACAACTTCCAGTTGTCCTCTTCAAAGAAGCCAGCACAGAAGAATATATGGCTTGTCTGAAACACTGGTAGATGCCGAGAGGAGATTCTCACCGATGAAATTACCCCCACGCCCCCCTCAACATATTCTGAGGTATGGTACTCTGTATGAGTCCAAGCCAGTACAGGAAAGAGTAGATGGCACATGCATGAGCGAGGGAAGAAGGGACGATGCTAAATTCTGAGAGCAGCTCATATTCTTTAGTGTGGCAGTGAACAGTCACTATATATACAGGTGAGTGTGGGGTGAGGACAGCCTGCCCTTGGTGGCAGAGGTGAGGCGGAGATTAAAACATTAGCGAATATGACTTTTTTCCCCACTGCTTTCCCTTGCCCTGCCTTGGTGATACCTCTTGAAGTTTTTGATCTTCGTGGGTCATGGAGAGCAGCACTGTGCTATTGCGCACCACAGGGATTTCCTGCCAGAGGGAGCCACTGGAGGCCATGGAGAGGCGCTGTAGGTAGGAGTCTGAAGAGACCAGTGCCTTTCGACGATGCCGTGGGGAAGAGATCCCAGGTGGCTCGGCCAGGCTGTCCGGCCGCTGCTGGCTCTGAATCTCCTTGTTCAGAACAACATCACTGTACTCCTGATAAAGTAGCTGGGCTGTGGGTGAGGATGAGTGGGAAAAAAAGAAAATCCTGAGAAAACAGAGTAAAGCTCACTGCCAGAAACTGTCATCTACAGCTGACCTCTGGCAATCCTTTCTCTGGACACCACCACTCAATTGCTGGCAGTCATGATTCCCTGTCCCATTTTAAGCAGAAAGCACACACAAGTCTATAGATCTGTTTTAAAGTACTCACAGGAGTTGTAGAGCTTGGAGCAACGTCTTGAAAAACCTCCCATTCCCTCCTTCGGTTTCTTCTCCCTGTGGAGTAGGCAGGCTTTGAGGTGTTTACTGACTGTGAGACAGCAGACCCCTGAGTGACTTTAGATTTAAAATCTCTAACCTTCCATATACATGCTGGGATGTCAGGACTGAAGGAAAGTTGCTTCAGCCTATCTCCATCAAGGGTCCTTCCATTCAACCTTTCTCTCTTATCTCATAGTCCAGGGGAGATCCTGAGGACTTAGGGAGAACTTATAAATGCAGTGGGGCATCTCAAACAATGACCCTATTTTGTAACTCAGGGGTCTTTTGAATAGTATGTGGAAGGAGACTGCTATATAGCCATATGCCTTAGGAGGACGTCAGGGGACTCAGACACAGCAGGCAGAACTGGGTAGGTACAAACACCTTCCTTTCCTGCAATCCTGGTGCCTCTTTCTTCCTCTCTTAAATTTTTAGACATAGAAGTATCAGCAATTCTGGGTTCCAGGATCTTTATCCACTGAATTCTTATGGAAATCTTAGTATCATAAATGAAGACAGTACAGTTGAGTCAGTGAGGAGACAGGGCAACTCACCGAAAAACAACAGACTCTGAAGAGCCAGGAAGTCTTCCCACAGCTGGAGTTCGTAAATCTGAAACACGAAATGGGTGGCACAACAGGGACATTTAGAGTAGGTGACAGGATGAGCAGGAGCCACAGCTAAGCAAAGGGAAGACAGTTCTACTGGAATCTGGAAGACAATACTAAAGGTATTCTAAAGCCCAGTACCCACTGTGTCCCTGGCCCTCATGTCAGGATAGGAATTACAGAAGATATATTAGCGATGCCTCCACCCTTCAGGCAAGATGGGAAATGCACAAAGAAAGGGTACGTTAAAATTTTCAAAAGGTATAGCAATGGAGGGAATCTGGCAACTTCAGAAAGAGGAGGGCTTCAGAGGAAGCAGGAGCTGAAAAGGGAAAAAGGAAGGGAGAACATTCAACGGGATCATGGTGAGTCATGAGTTTCTGAGTCGATGTAGGTGATGCAGGAGAATGAAGCTGCAGAGAGAGCAGTAGAGACCCTGCAGAGGGAAGACATAGAATAAAAAGCGTTGTCTAACATACATGGTAATATCATCTCTGCTCCATACTCACCTGAAGAGCTCTCAGGCAAAATTGAAGGTCTACGCAGGCCTTGCCGGTTCCAGCCCTTTTGCTTATTGGATACCTGGCCCAGAACAATCTGATCACTGCTACTCTCTGATGTTCTTGCTGAGTCCCGTCTGTGGGGCCAGCTGGATGCCTTCTCCAGTTGGGAGTGGATGGGTTTTTCTGACTTCTTTCTTAAGCCTAAAGCTGACCTCCTTGTATTATCAAATTCCTCCTGAGGGGCTGATCTTCTAAATGATCCTCTCACTGGAGGCTCAGACCCTTCAGGGAGCCCTGACTCATCCTTACTGGAAGGTCTCTGAAGCTCTGGACTCCAAGGAGTAGTAGGAGAAGAGGGACTGAGAAGGTTTGTCATGTTGCTGAAAGCCAGGCCAGGGGATACTTCACTATTACACCTATTGGTGGCAGGCAGAGATTCCGTTGATTTGCCTGTGGCTGGGGGCCAGGAGGTCCGTCCAACAGAGAGAGAAACTGTCCAATCTTGACTAGTAGGTCTTGGTTTGGCTTGACCTCCTGAATGTATAACTCCTCCCTGGACACTCCTGCTTCTCCCCCTGGATTTAGGGGGTAGTGGAGGTGGTTGAGAAGGATCTATGATGGGGACTGGGGGTAGAGGCCTGTACATCCTTGAGATATTAGAGGAAGGGGCGGAGGAACGGCAGAACTCAGGCATATCAGGAGTTGGGGGTAACGGTTTGTTGTATCTCAGTCTGGAGGGGATGGAGGTCTGTGTATGGGGGGGGCTTTCTGGGGTAGATGGCAGAGGGCGGTGCTGCCTTGCCACAGTGGAGTCAGGAACTAGGGGAAATGAGCCTTTAGAAGATCTATGGAGCCCTGAACTTAGGGCCAATGGAGGAGGATGACTATGCCGCTTCAGTGTAGGGGCTACTGCATGAAGAAGGCCATCTCTCTCCACTCTGTGACTGTAGCTATGTCTCTTCTCTGGGGGAGGAGGGGGCAAAGCTTCAGGTATCGTCATGTCCATGGGGACAGTGGGTGGAGAAGAAACATTTGCAGGAGAGCCTATGGCAAAGGCTGAGTTCTGTGGGGAGGCCCATGGCTGACTACCATGTGGATTGCTGGGTCTCTCTGGATTTGAAGTGAATTCTTCAGAGTCCTGTTTCAGAGCAAAAAAATCAGTAGAGGATTCTGAAAAGACGATCCCATCCCTACTTCTTCTGTTTCTTCTTGGGATCAGAGAGCCATAGATGGCTGGGTTGGGGAGCCTCTGAGGTAATTCCAAATGAGAGAATGAGAGTGACATTCCCATAGAGTCTGGAGTCTGCTCTGTCCTATGAGAGCCTGGGAACGAGTTGCTTCTTAGATGTTGGGTGACTCCAGTGTAGCTACTAAGAGGGCTGTGAGGGTTGGCTGTGTCAGAGGTGGCATGTGGGTCTCTGGAAGATTTTGCAGGTAGTGGAGGAGTCTCACATGATCCACGAGGTGGAGTGTCAGCTGAGACAGAGGCTGCTAGGGCCTCCTTCTCAGGAAGGATAACTGAAGAGCTAACAGCTGAGAAGGTGGCAGTGCTGGGGAAAACACTGGGAGATGTGAAAGGAGTTAAATCTGGTGTCCCTGAAGGAGCCACAGATGTACTAGCAGAGACAACCTCAGGCCCCTTCCTTAGCCTGAATTCTTCTTGCTGGCTGTTGTGAGTCCTATTATCAAGGGATTCTTGAGGAGCAAAAGAGGCAGCTGGAGAAATGGGTTGGTGAGACATTTCTGTTGGCTCCAGTGCAGGAGCTTGGAGGGCCAGTTCCTCAGGCACAGGCTCCCCCTGAATCTGTGGAATATCAGCCACAGAGGAAGTAATACCTGGGAACAATGTACCTGGGGAGAAAACCTCAGGAGCTACCGAAGCCATCGGAAGACAAGGCTTGCTGTCCTCTCCTGGTCTGGTCCCTTCCACTGCTGCCTGAACACTTTCCAAATTTCCTCGCACCCTGTCACCTGAGTCTACAACCTCCTTCTGGTCCCCTACAGGCATCACTCTTACTGTTTGATCATGATCTTCCTGCTTTCTCCTTACATCCTCTGATTTCTCTACTAACCTTTGGTTCTCTGCATACTGAGTGGCTATCCTCCTCTCTTCCTCCCTTAATTCGTGGTCCTGTCCCTCCTCTTCTGAATCTCTCTGACCCCAAACACTCCTTTCCCTGTCCTCTTGGCCCCTCTCACGGTAATTCAGACCTTCTAATTCTCCACCAAGCCCCCCACTTTCCTGTTGTCCCCCAAGTAGCATATAGTTTTGGATCTGTTCCTGCTTCTGTTCTTCCTCATTGCCATTAAACTCCTCTTCCACCTCTTCCTGCTCTCCCGGGAGCCCACCAAAACAAATGTCTTCACTCAGAGTTCCTTCCTCCTGAATTTCTACTTCCTGTCCCTGCTGCTCCTCCTGGATTTCCTGAGGTTGGAGGAAGCCTTCTTGCCCTTGATTTTCTTGCGTCTCCTCCAACTGCAGCTGTTTCCCCTGACTAAGCAGTTCACATCCACTGTCCTCAGTCTGGTCAGCCTCATCGGGGTGATTTTTACAGGGAGGCCAAAATCCTCTAGGGGTTGAGGTGTCTGGGGAGGTTTCTTCCTCTTCTTTCTCTTTGCTTGCTGCCAACGTCAAAGACATAAGTTCAGGCTGCAATTCTGCCTCCAGTCTGCTGTCTAGTTTGCTGGGTATGTCTAGCCATTCTTTCTGGACAGCACAGGCCAGGAACTCAGGAGCAGCTATTGCTCTTGACAGTCTGTCTTTAAGGCTCTGGGTTACAGCTTCCTGCTTGTCTGGAGGGTCACAGGCCTCAGCCAAAAGAATTTCCTGGCTTGTCTCCACATCTGAAGATTCTTTCTTAAAGAAAATTGCCATACTATTAGGTGTATGGTCACTCATGTCCCTGAACACTTTTGACTGGTCCATCAAGGGTCTGTGTCCATCTGTCCACTTATAGGATGGCTCTTGGCCTTCTTGAGCTTCCGGATCCAAGGCAGGGATCTGACTGCTCCTCATGATACCTTCAGAGATAGCTCTAAATTCTTCTATGTCAGAGATGGGTATGGAGACTCCATGTTCAGGCTCCTCAGCCTCCATCAGGGCTGGATCCTAAAGAAGAATACAGAATAAAAGTTTCTAGTGCCTTTTCTGTGTCTGTGTACACAGGAAAAGATCAAAAATAAGATGAATGGGAAACTCCTTTGGTTCCATTTAGGATCATTCTAGACAGGTATACAGCGGACACACGTGCTGGCCTTTGTGTATGTCCTGTTTAACTTTACTTCTTTTCTTTCTTTCTTTCTTTCTTTCTTTCTTTCTTTCTTTCTTTCTTTCTTTCTTTTTTTTTTTTGGTTTTTCAAGACAGGGTTTCTCTGTGTAGCCCTGGCTGTCCTGGAACTCACTCTGTAGACCAGGCTGGCCTCGAACTCAGAAATCCGCCTGCCTCTGCCTCCCAAGTGCTGGGATTAAAGGTGTGCGCCACCACCGCCCGGCATAACTTTACTTATTTTTAAATTAAACTGAGCTATATAAATTTTTTAATTTTATTTTTATTTATACCTATCTGTATGTTCATGCAGTGCCCACAAAATTCAGAAGAGGATAACAGATCCCCTGGAACTGGAGTTATATGGTTGTGAGCCATTTATGTGGGTGCTAGGAACTCAACCCTGGTCCTCTGCAAGAGAGACAAATGTTCTTAACTGCTAAGTCATCTCTGTAGTCATTAGGAACTTACTTAGAGGGATTGAGGCGATGGTTCAATTGGTAAGTATAATGAAGATTTACCAAAAGAGAATGGAGGATAGTTTGGTTGGCCTGATGTACAAGCATAAGAACCCTAGCATGCCCATAAAAATCCCAGGAATAATCATGTGTGTCTATAACCAAAACATGTGTGGGTGTGGTCAGGGACAGGTGGCTCTTCAGAGCTTCCTGGTCAGTCAGTCTAGTCAACCAATGAGTACCAGTTCAGTGAGAGCTTCTCTCAGAAGATGGAAAGCTTTCTAGAAAAATATCTGGCATCAGTTCTGGCCTTTATAATATACATATCTATGTGTGTGCAACACACACACATACACACAAACACACACCACAGACATTTACCTAGGGACCCTTTAAAATATCAGACAATCAGCAGTGACTAAGACAAAGCTGCTGTTTGACCTTGCACCCTTGTGGGAAAAACTGACTATAAACAATTCAATTAGCATTAAAGACCATTGTCAAGGAGTTCCAGGAACTCCCAGTGGTCATTGCCCTCGAGATTCTATTATGCCATTGTCTAGTTCTCCCTGTCAACTCTCTGGACTCTCAGGGTGAGTCAGCCTCAAGTAGCTACCAGACATGATGGCTGACACACCCTACATCTAACAGCCCAGAGAGGCAGTGTCAGAAGTAGAACCATCCTCCTGAGCTGTTGACATGGTACTAAACTAGGTCAAGCTATTACAGCTGATATGCAACAGATGAATCCTTTATACAGATTCTGGATTTTACTCATCTTCCTATTTTTACCGTGTCTAGCAGTGATTTATAACTAGTGAACAATTTTGTTTTAAACTATAGAGACAGCTATTGTAAAACAGCAAGCTATGATAACACCACTTACTCTAGTCAACATGGCTGGGAAAGCTGGGCCCCCTTCATTATGATACTCTCCTCACCAGGCTAACTCCTCTCACTACTTGCCAGCATTGTGACCTTTCACCCTGTCTCCCCACTCTCCACTTCCAAGGGAACACCTCATATCCTACTGTACAAAAACAAACAAACAAAAAAAACAAACAAAAACAAACAAACAAACAAAAAACAGCAAACAATGGAGAGATGCCGTTTCAACTTATACAATTCAAAAGAAGCTTGAGCGCCCACTCTCCGTCTTTTCCATGTTTCATCTCGTTACCTTGTTTCCTCTAGGCCAGAATTATCTCTCTAAACCAGTGGTTCTCAACCTTCCCAAAGCTGTGACCCTTTAAAACATGTCCTCACATTATGGTGACCCCCCCAACCACAAAATTATTTTCATTGCTACTTCATAACTGTAATTTTGCTATTGTTATGAGTTGTAATATAAATATCTGTATTTTCTAGTGACCTTAGGTGACCCCCTAAGATAGGGTCATTCAATACCCCACAAAGAGGTTGAAACCAGAGGCTGAGGACCAGTGCTCTAACCACTTAAGTCGTATCTATGCATTCCCAACAGAGCACACCTTCTGAATAGCTAAACCGAGTTCTGCCTATGTGCTGTCTTCAGACCCTTCCGGCCACCTGCTTCACCAGCTCCAATAGCTGGAAGTCTGCCAGGATCCCCTAGATCACACCTGGTGCTGGTTGTCGCTGTCACTAATCACATCAGAACTTTCCTTGATAGTTATGCCATTATCCTGTTTTGGTTGACGCTTTGGGTTTCTAATTCCTCAAGGGGCTTAAACTACAGTTCTATTTCAAGTAATTAAAAAGGAAATTATAAATCACTTCACTTTTCCCTTGCATTTATACCATTTCAACTATGTAATTATGTGTTCTGATTTAACCTTAGTCTCACCAAAAAATGGCAGACAGTGTGAGACATGATTTGTTCGGCTGCCTACATCTAGCTCAACATTAGCCCATAGTAAGTGCTCAAGAAATATTTTAAACATAAAGAATAAATCGCTTGTTCCCCTCCTGGACAAGATTTTCCAAGTTATACTCACATATCTTTATACCCACAGCCAAGCCCCAAACTCTCCACATTACAGTGCATTCTCCACACAAAATACCACTTATAGTTTAAATGCCTTGATATTTTCTGACTAGACTTAAGATAAATCCCAAAAATTCAGCAAAGATCATACACACAGTCAATCTGGCCTTTGCCTTCCTATTTCAGCACCTGCCTCCACCCTCAGCCCTCCACCCCCTCTCTCTTAGCTATGGGCCTTCATGTGTGGTATTCTACTGCTGGAATTTGGTGCCAGAGAATTCTCTGCTTCTCCTGAAAAACACATAGAACTTTTTTAGCATTTCCCAGCTGTATCATGATCTCCAAGAGGGCGAACTCTCTACTGTGTGAACTGTGCAATCCCCACTACCTACGGTTTTATGGTCAAATTTCCCAGCTATCTTGGCATCTCTGTGAGCGCACATCCTCTACTATGTTAACTGTGCAGTCCTTTCTACCTTAAGTTTGATGGTGTTTGGAAAAGATGGGCAGTTATGAGAGTACTTTTCAGTTCTGTCTTTATGATTCTTTGCTACCATTTAAGTCAACTGTAGGAATCATTTAATCTATTTAAATATCCCTTCCTTATCCATAAGAGATAGGGACATTGTTTCCTTCACAGTTCTAATGAAGATTAACTAACATAATACAAAAAGTTCATTGCTATCTTTAAAAGTCATAGAAAGTACAGGCATAGATCTGAGAGGCTAAATATGTGTAGGAAAGAAATAGAAGACTGTAAGACTGCAGAGACATCCCTAGAAACAAGAAACTTTGCTCAACTTGCAGACTGTAAACGAAAGCCCACAGACTCCATTTCCTAAGTAAAGGATACATATAAACCTGAAACAAAGGCTCCTGATGTGAGTCTATTGTAAGTACACAGTCTCCAACCACACAACACAGGAGAGGACACCATGGGCCAGCCTGTGGGACCCTCACTATACCCAACTGTGCAACTTTCTGGTTTGTTCCAGGTTTAAAGGTAGTTTAAAAGCCACCTGTAAGAATGCCTTTTGTTGTCATGCTAAGTTGCTAAGTGTGTGTGTGGTATATACACACATACCAACTTAATCAACCCTTGCAGTCTCTACGCAATAGAATCTGACATAACCAAACAAGCAGGTCCCTAGGCACCTTGAAGATGTGGTCTGTGACAAGTTCCTGGTCACCTCACAGATGCAGATACTATCTATATAGGGCAACTATATGTGATTAACATAAATGCACGTGTATTGAAGGACTTTTACATCCTTTTCCAGTTAACTAGCAGTATGTGATTTATTCTACCTAGCCCTTAAATATAAAATGTACAAATGACATATAATATGACCTTGTTCTCTCAGCCACATGTTAAATAACGTATTTGGTGACTGAAACTTGCTCCTACCTGCCTCAGAAAACTATGTGACAAACCCTGTTATCTCTCCTCACCAGCATCTGTACTGTCTGGATCCTTCTCACTCAACATCATCAAACCCTTAAAAGAAGGACTCCCTGGATTTATAACTGACTTTCTGCCATTGCCAGACTTCATCTACATACACTATGTGCTATGTGGGTATTTTCAGTTCTGATCTAGGAATATACTACATGTCTGTTTCTGCGATCTCATAACTATGTTCTTTATCTTTTTAGAAATACAGTAGTCACTGTGAGGTAGTGGCATGCTCCTTTAATCCCAGCAATCTGGAGGCAGAGCCAGGAAGACCTCTAAGTTTGAGGCCAGCCTAGTCTAATGAGTGAGTTCTAGGACAGTCAGGACTACAAAGAGAAATTCTGTCTCAAAAACACAGAAAGAAAGAAAGAAAGAAAGAAAGAAAGAAAGAAAGAAAGAAAGAGGGAAGGAAAGAGAGAGAGAGAAAGAAAGAAGGAAGGAAGGAAGGAAAGAAAGGAAGGGAGAGAGAGAGAGAGAAAGAAAGAAGAAAGAGAGAAAAAGAAAGAAAGAAAGAGAAAGAAAGAGAAGAAAGAAAGAGGGAGGGAAGGAGGAAGAGAGAGGGGGGGAAGAGAGGAAGAAAGCCAGCCACCTACTTGTTTATAACTCAAGGTTAGCACATACCCTTAGTTCTTATACTTAATTCTCTCTTAATAATCCAATGCAAACAGGCATGACCCTGCTAGAATATGGAGGAAGCTAAAGGAAATCTGTAAAACAGATTTTTTTAACTACTTGTTCCGTTAAGAGTTGAAACAACCTCATATCCTTCTCATCTGGGGTGACTAATCACTATCTGCACACAGGGAGAGACAGGGCACAGCATCACAGGGAACTGTTTTCTCTCCAGACCTGAGACACTTCGCATCTTCAAGACCTCATAGACAAAGCTCCAAGTCACCCCATTAACAGAACAGTGCAGACCACAGTAAGACCTCCAGTCTCACAGAGACTCCACACTGTAGCCCTTGTTCATTTCTAATCACCAGTTGTAAAAGGATTTCAAAGATAGCCTTCCTTACCTCTTGGGATTGCTTCTGCATTTACAATGGCATCTATACTTCTGCCTACAGTAGGAAAACAAATCGCCCACTTTCAGTCTAAAAGATGCCCTCTTCATTTCATTTAGCTCATAAGATCACCACACAGACATGTACCTTGATTCAGTGTTGGACATTACTACCCTCAACATTCCAAAGACACCAAAATAAGTGGAGTATGACACCGCTGTTTTGACTTGTCCAACCAACCTAGTAAAGAATGGAATAAGCATCTTTTACCTACTGTCTAATGTAATGCCTTAAATATCATGGATTGCCTTAGAGGCCAGATGGTCTTAAATTAAGAACACTCTTAAGAGAGGATGCTTATGCCATCAGGCCCTCCGGTGGCTGTGGGGCCATCCAGTCAGGTAAGGTGTGACTTGTTTATTCTTGGCACACAAATGACGTTGTTTCTGCATACTTTACAGACACTCCAAGTGGTCAGCTTACTCTACACACATGGCAGGTACAGGGTCCTGTTTACAACAGAGGCTGTCTATCGCCTGTTTTTATCTATACCATTCTGTTCAACATCATCTCAGGAGATCCCACTTCAGTCCACACCAGAGTAAGTGACTATTCCAGACACTACAAATGACGTCTTCTTGTTTATCCCAAAGACAGACAAGTCTATAATGTGACCACACACAACTTTAGACAAACCACATTATGGGCAACCATACCATCTAGGGAAAATGGATATATGAAAACTTTGGCTTTATCTTCAATTTCTGTATTCTTTTGAAAAGAGGTAGCCCTTTACATCCATCCCTTCTGACTTCTTCCTTCCAATGCTTACATCTCTCTTTTACCACAAACTTAGAATTTAGAAGCTGTCCCTTGCCCCCTCCATGTTCTTTTAATGTTCATGGTTTCAATCTTAGACCTGAAGACTGGTTAACAATTGATAACTGTTTTGATAGAGCCAGAAGCTCGCATACCCCAGGTGTAGATAAAGCAGGAAGTCTAGGAAGAGGCCACACTGGGGGCTGTTTCTCTGGGACTTGGTGCTTTTGAAGTAAAGCTGGGAGCACAGTGGGAGAGCAAGGGAGGAAGGAAGCCGAAAGGAAAACCACCCTCTCAACCCTCCTGTTTGGTGTGCCCTTCCCCCTCAGTCTGACACAGTGCTGGCCAGAGTTCACTGCTAGGCCGACAGGAGGACAAGATTGTCCAGAGAACCCAAGATCCAGGAAAGGGGGAGGGGAGTGAGCGGAGGGGATGAAAACTTGAAAACTGAGGCTCCAGGATAAGCTCTCCCTGACCAGTTCTGCTAAAAGGCATTTATAGAAGATGCCCCGAACTAGGGTTCTGAAAACGGGCTCCTGCACCCGCGATCTAGCTGGCTGTTCCGAACAGCTCTTTTACATTCCTAAGACCCTTGTGCCGAGGCCAATAAGAAACTCCCTATATCCAGGTATACGGGGGAGACGGAACTCAGCGCAAGGATCCCCGCTTCAGATTTCAAAGCCTTAGTTAACAGCGGAGAGAGGTGTGTACACAGATTCACACATACGTAGGCACATAAATGCCGCGAAGATAACGAAGCAAGGCCCAGGCCTGGTTACAAAAAAGAAAGACAGAGAGAGGAAAAAAAAAAAAGACACTTCCAGGTAAGGAATCGTCTAGAAACTGAATCTCAAGAATTCTTTATCATAGGAGTTAGCTTTCCCCGGGCCCCGACTTTCAGGGTGGAAAAAAGTTCTGATTATTGGCCCGAGAACATCGCGGGGCAGGGTGCCCATTTCCAAGGCTCAGACCTGGCTGGAAAGCAAACTTTTCCAAGAGGCCATTCCTTCCGGCTCCCTTCCCGTTCCCGACCAGGTACTCAGCCCCTCACTCGGAGGCCGGCCCACTGGCCCAGCCCCCCGTTTCCGGAGCCTGCGCCCCGGGACCTGCCTGGGACTGGTCCCCGGGGAGGCCTAGTTCTCTCTTCTTTCCCGCCCCTGCCTTACCTTCACGCGGCGCCACGACCACCCAGAGTCCGGGGCTGACAAGAGAGGAGAGCACCCACCTGGTCGGAGTCACATGCTGTCCCGGGCTGGCCCGAGAGTCCCCTCCAGGTCCGGGCGCCCGCCGCGGTCCCCAGCCAGGCCAGGCCGCCCCGGCGCCCCACCCGCGGCCCGCCCCTGCCGCCGGACGGGAGGGAGGGACCGGCTTCTCCTAAGGAAGTTTCAGGTGAGGAAACAGGGACACACCTTCCCGGGGGAGGGGCAGCTCCGGGCAGAGCAGGGAAGAGCGAGCTCCGCGGGACTGAGCTGCACCCTCGGCACCCCGGGGCCGTCCAGGGACAGAACCCCGGCAGGAATCACCAGGGAGCCGCGTCAGAGAACCGGGCACAGGACTCGCCGGTGTCCCGTGTGGCCCTGGACGCCCCTGCGTGTCTCTTTCTCAGTGGGTCCTCTTTAAGTCTCCAGTGGAGTCTCATCGGACCTGGCTGACTTTCTGCCCCTCGAGTTTGTCTTTGGCTTGTTTCCGAATATCTGAGATTTGTGATTGCCTGCGTGTTTCTTTACTGTTCTCTTCCTTGATGTTTGCCATAAGATAAAGGGTTTCTTTTGCTCAAGTTCTTCTGTCCCTGTCACTATGTTTCTTTATCTCTGGCTCTCCCCCTCTACCCGCCTCTCCGTGTTCCTCCCTCCCTTCACTGGGTGCATGTGGAACATTCTTAGGTCTTTTCTGTAGATAGCCTCTGTTTGCCTCCATGTTCCTGAGTTCATTTTAAGATCTTATGTCTCAGTTTATATGATCCTTTCCGGTATTCTGAGAGAGAATACACACACACACACACACACACACACACACACACACCCCTCTTTTACCTATGGACAGGAACTTTGGATATTCTGTCTATAGACTCCCTCCCCAAACCCAAACCCATCTCTTGCTCTGGGAGGTACCATAATGATATGTGTTCAGGAGAATTAACAGGCTCTTTGGCTGTTTTTCTTTCAGGAGTGCTGTGGCCCACAACTCCAATCAGCTTTTGTGGGTAGACTGTCCCCTGATCTCTGTGTCCACTGCTGCTGCATTGACCCTGGCAGAAGAAGCAAAGCAGTTGTTCGGAAGGCCCTGTAGAATAAAACATGACTGAGGGAGAACGGCCTCCTCTCTGATAGTCCTGAAGCAATGCAGTGTTCAAAAAAAACTGCCCTAGTTCCGTCATGCTCTTTTGAAGGATTAAACTTTAAAGAGTTTAGCTAGCTTAGACACACTCTGAATTGCAATGAAGTATACAGGAAATAATAAGAAACGCCAAGACTAGGATTCGGCCATATAAGGGCAGGCCAGCATGCTTCATAAACCCAGCAAAGGCCTAAGAACAAGGAGTGAAGCGAATCAGAAAATTAAAGCTGGTCAAAAAGTTCCTTCTAGACCGGGAGAGAAAACGTAAGGGATCAGAAAGTCCTGATCTCTAGTAGGAGCACACACTTGTCAACTTCTGCTCTAGAAGTTGCTGGTCTCTGGCAGCAGTGCTGCTTGGGCACAGCCAGTGTAGCCAGGGAGCTGGGCATTCACAGAGCTGCCCATGGCTCTCCTTCGGGAAAGCTCACTTTCTGTTTTCTCTTCATCTGGCTCTCACAGCCCGACCACCTCATGTGTGCTGATTCTGAGCTGGCAGCACTGTTACCTTCTTTTCTCTGATCTGCAGCTCCTGGCACTAGTTAAACAGGGGAATGTTAGCTTTCCCATTGGTTGTTAAGAAGTAGAAAAGTTGAACTGATTCCTTAAGCAGGTTGCTTCTCCTTGACCCTGCCCCTATCTTCGGGCTATTCATGAACATACGACTAGTCTAGCTCGCCTCACCTTGAATACTCAGTCTCAGTATTTATCACTTGCTTTTGGTGCCTGGACTTTGGAGTTAGGGTTGTCATCCTGTCCTGAAATGAAGAGACTTTCTTTGGGCTCATGAGTCCTCTAAAACCCTTAGTTATGAGAGAGAATGAACTATGGGAAGAAGATGAGATATAAGTTCAGACAGATGTAGACTTGAATCCTTGAATTTTACCTCTGTCACTTATTTAACTTGGTAATGCGGGGATGTTAACTTTCTGGTGCTTTACTTCAATGTTCCCACGCGATGTTTCCTGCTGTCATTAACGCAGCACACCACTGGGTTGCTGAGGTGAGTCAAGAAGGGAGACAGAGAAATCACTTATACGAGCATGCCGTGTGGGAAGGGGCTTGTGTTAGTCAGGGATCTCTAGAGTTACAGAACGTATGGAATGTCTCTCTATAGTAAGGGAATTTATTGTGGTGATTTACAGTCTGTGGTCCAACTAACCCAACAATGGGCAGCTGTGGATGCGAAGTCCAAGAATCTAGTAGTTGCTCAGTCCCACGAGGCTAGTTGTTTAAGCTGATCTTCTGTAGAAGTAGGTTTCAACAGATGTGCTGGCAGGTAAGTGCAAGCAGTCCAAGAAGAGTGACTATTCCTTCTTCCAATGGCCTTATGTAGGCCTCCAGCAGAAGGCGGGACCCAGATTAAGGTGTGTACCAACATGCCTGGATCTGAGACTTGCTTTGTCCCAGGCTGACCTTGAACTCAGACTTCTCTTTGTCTCAGTCTCCTGGGATTAAGCATGTGTGCTACCTCATCTGGGCCTAAGGTTTTCATGTTCCCGATATTTCAAGATCTCCACATCAAGATCCAGGTCAGAAACTTGTGTCTTCCAGCCTCAAGACCTGGATCACAGGTGTGCTCTCCAATTCTGGATTGTTGTTCATTCCAGATATAGTCAAATTGACAACCAGGAATAGCCACCACAGTGCTAGATATGGGTTATTTTCCTTTTCTAAGAGGACCTGGCTGTTATGCATGTGAAATGAATCTATAATAACAAGAAGGAAATAGGTTCAGATTAAAGTTATTTTTTTAAATAAGAGCTGTATTTGGTGAGGAAGAATAAACAGAGGCTCTGGAGTTTGAGGTCACTTCAATCAGAGAAATTGCTTCCACTTCAATCAGAGAAATTGCTTCTGAAATCCAGCTAGGAGTGAGCAGAGGAACAAGGAACTTCCCTCTGCAGTTCTAGATATTAAGACTAAAGTGTTTTGCAGGAAGAGTGCACTAGTCTTAACTGTAGCTGCTACAGTCTTGAAGACACTCTCCTGGTGCCATATTCCCCGTTTCCCCCTTGGGCAACTTTGGCTCCTGACAATCCTGTGCTAGTTCATTAAATAGTGCTCAGACCTTCTTGCCTCTGCTTTGAGCCTGTTCTTGTGTCACACCTTTAAACATTTTACACTTGACTTTTAGTACATTTCTTTTCTTAATTTAGGTGACTGTGGTATTGTCATCTTTGTGTTTTAAATCCACCCTGACTTGGCCACCATGGTTCTTGGATGTTTTGTTAACACTTTGATTAACATATCCTTTTCTACATTTTGGTTTCCACTTTGTTTTCTCAGCCTTCCCACACTGGCACTTATTCAACATAGCCCTCCCCAAGGCATATGTATTAATTAATGCCTTCATTTTCCCGTCATCCTCTGCTCCATATATATTCATAGACATTAGGGATACAAAGACCAGGAGATTCCCAGCACATCAAAGTAACAGATTAAGTGTGGCACATGTGCTGCAAGGATTGTAATGGGTGCATCGAGGAGAGCAACCTTCACTGTTGGGGAGCAGAGGGGACCTAGTGGGTGAAGATATTTGATCATAGTTGTTATAGAAAGTGATTCTTTTGTTTGTAGAAGTACACACAGTGCCGGGCAGTGGTGGCTCAAGCCTTTAATCCCAGCACTTGGGAGGCAGAGGCAGGTGGATTTCTGAGTTCGAGGCCAGCCTGGTCTACAGAGTGAGTTCCAGGACAGCCTGGGCTATACAGAGAAACCCTGTCTCGAAAAACAAAACAAAAGAAAACAAAACAAAACAGAAGTAGACACAGCAAAGGCAAATGGACAATGGAAATAGGACAAATAACCAGAGGAGCTTGAGTATCTTCTTATCAGGGAAGTGCACATAGTGCAGGTTTAGCTAGAGGAGTGGTGAGATAACAGAGAATGTTTGGGAATGGTGGTCAGGCAACCATATCAAGGAAGATCTTGTGGCAGTGGATTCTTCTGAGTTCAGATTCTATTCTCTGGAGATGGGCCTCTGGAGGACTGTGAGCAAGACCATGATGTGAGTAGAAGTCAAGAAAAAGCCATTCTCTGTGGAACATGGAGAATAGATAGAAGTAGGTAATGAAATATAGATATGGGAAAGCACATTACAGTCTGTAGGTAGGGGAGATGATACCGTGAACCAGTGCTGGAGAGGTAGGCAAGCGAGGGAGGCAGTGGAGTTAAGAGTCAGGACTATTGCTTCTCAAAGGTAAATAGTAAATTCAAAACTAAAAAGTTGACTTTGGGAAACATGAAATAGCTTGCTCACTTGTAAACTGATGGGATAGAATGGAAGACCCCCAAAGTAAACCCACACAGTTGTAGCCAGTTAATGTTTTATAAAAGTTGTAGAAATTGAAAACAAAAACAAAGGAGCTTCTTCAACATGGGATGCTGGACAAACTAGATACCCACATGTAGAAGGACAAGGGCTAGTTCTAGTCTCTTCCCCTGTACAAAAATTAATTCAACTCTTGCCAGCAAGTATCTTTGTATGACATATAGTTGGCCAAGAATCTTTCCAAGCCTATAGTCCATTCTTTGATTTGGAAGTTATTCCCTTTGCAGTGCAAACACTGTATAACTTTTTGCAGTCCCATTTGTGGATTCTCAGAGTGATTCCCTGTGCTTTTGGAGTCATTTGCAGAAAGTCCACTCTGACTCTCTAGTTTCTGTATTATCTTTGTTTTCTCCAAGAAGATTCAGTTTCAGGTCTTACATTAAGCTCTTACATTAAGTTCCATGTGATTTTAGGAACAGCTGTCTTCAAGACAAGGGAGGAGAATGATGCTGGCAAGGATATGGGAAATGTGGAAACGCCTTATATATTGTTAGTACAGCTGCTAAAGATATCAGTATGGAGACTTATTGTAAAACTAAAAGTGAAACTACTGTATGACCCGTCTGTACTTCCAGGCAACACCTGCAGGACTGAAAGGCAATATACCACAGAGATATTTATATAACCATGCTTTCTGCTGCACTAGACACAGTTGCTAAAAAAAAAAAAAAATGGAGCTATCTTAGATGTCCATCAAGAAATCAGTGGATGGGGGTGGGAGATATGGCTCTGTTTAAGAGCACTGGATGATGCTCTTCCAGAGAGCCTAGGTTAAATTCTGCAACTTCAGTTCCAGAGCATTTAATGTCCTTTGGTCTCCACACGCTCCCGGCATACATGTGCTCTTTGGACATACACACAAACAAAACACACATACATTTAAAAATAAATTAATTAAAAGTAAATTAAAAAAACGAATGTATAGCATATTTTTAAAAATGTACATATACATACTAGAGTTTTATTCAGTCATGAAGAAAAATGAAATGGTGTCATTTGCAGGAAAAATAAATGGAACTGGAGATCATGTTAAGCAAGATAAGCCAAGCCAGACTCAGAAAGACAAATACTACATGTTTTCTCTTGCATGCAGAATCTAGATTTAAATGTGTGTGTTGAGGACTAGGGGGACCATGGCAGGGAGGAAGAGAGCTTAGGGAAGAAGGGGTAAAAAGAGAGGGTAGTGGAATACCTCTGACATGAAAGCAGAAAGAAGGACAATTTGGAGGAATAAGGAATCAGCCAGAGAGAGCTTTAGTTTGCCTGGTATCTTTTAGTTTCATTCATTGTTGGTAAAATAAGTTACTGAGGAAAATAGTGTGTTTTCTATGAAAGGCATGTTCATACTAGTTCAGATGTTCTAACATTCAGATGGTCTCAAAGATTCCAAGTCAGCCGGGTAGGTAGAAATCAGTAGTTTTGTATATTAAAAAAGCTAAGCAGACTTCCACAGCCTTACCACACAAACACCAGGATTGTGTTAATTTGTGAATTAATAATAATGTCCATAATAAGTCTGCAGGATGCCTGTACCCAAGTCCCTTTAATAATTTGTGGGTCATTTTTTAAAGGTTTAATGCTTGGGATTCATGGAGTTCCAGTACATAGAGAAAGAGGAAGGACTTGGGGTAGATTGCTGCATCTGTTTTAAGAATATAAGCATCAGGGAAAAGAGACATGAAAATTTTCCTATTTAAAAAATTATGTGTATGTTTGCATGAGTTTATATGTATGAGTTGCGTGTAGGTAACTATGGAGACCAGAAAATCACGTATGATCCCCTGGGGCTGGAGTTACACGTGATTGTGAGATGTCTGATATGTGTGCCAGAAACTAAACCTGAGTCCTCTGCGAAAGCAGTAAGCACTCTTAAACACTGAGAAGACAGCTCTCCAGACTAGCAAGACTTTCTTACGCTGAGCCACTATATGCGAGGTTGGAATGATATCAAGGAATAGCAGACTAATGGGTGGGGTCACTGACAGAGCCATCTTTCAAAAGTTTGTTTGTACATAAGTGTGATCACTTGCTGCCATGCACACTGACTGCATGTGTGAAGTGAGTTTTGAGGTTATGAAACCATATGTAATCTTTTGTTTCCAACTTACCCTGGATGGTATGGCATTGAGTGATAGGCCTGCTATAGAGAATTCACTTGCTGTGTGGAGCTATGTCCCAGGCTGAGATCTCTTCACACCCTACAGAGCTGGATTAAAAGAGACTGTATCAGCTCACATGGAGGTTATCTGGAGTCATTCTTTTTCTTTTTTTATTATTTATTTTTATTTATATGACTACACTGTAGCTGTCTTCACACCCGAAGAGTGCATCGGATCCCATTACAGATGGTTGTGAGCCACCATGTAGTTGCTGGGAATTGAACTCATGACCTATGGAAGAGCAGTCAGTGCTCTTAACCCCTGAGCCGTCTCTACAGCCCTGGAGTCATTTTTTTTTTTAAAGATGCTTTTAACTTGTATATTCTTATAGTTTGATGCTTTCTGAGAGATAAAAAGTCTGATATAGTGTCAGCAAAGTGTCTAACAAGTGTTTGCTCAGATTCTTAAATAGACTTCTTATTTTAAAGAATGGTTTAGCCAAAATTAATGCAATTAATTTTGTTCACTGTTTGTGTCTATAGGAGGTATTGATGGGTTAGACAGAAGGGAGAAAGAAAAGGGAGTTTTTACCTTAACGATAAGCCATGTTTTACTACCTCTACTGGCTTTGGGAGATAATCAGACCATTGGCCTTAGTGTCTAACAGAGGAAACAGCTGGACAATGAAGTAATGTATGCATTTGGCTCCTTGTTTCTAGGGGTTCCATACTGGAGGATTCAACCAACCAAGTTTGAAACATTTGGGAAAACCCTGCATTGACATTGAACATATACAGAGTTTTGTTCTCATAAATATTTCCTAAACAATGCATTTTGATCACCAATTGCCTAGTGCTTACATAGTGCTAAGTTGCAGATATGTTCTAGAGATGCGTTCAAGTGTTTTTGGAGCACATGCATAGGTTATAACCAAAACCAACACCATTTTATATAAGATCCTTGAGTATCTGCAGATATTGGTTACCATGAGGGGTCCTGGAACCCATTCTCTCAAATACTGAGTGGAACAACAGTATATTTTGTGGCAGAGGTGTGTGCAGAGCATCATGAGCGTTTACAAGTTGTATGGAGATAGTTCCCTCTAAATATTAGTGTGTGAAGAGCACATTACGATTGATAGTGTCTTCCTGTGTAATAGTGCTAGAATGAGAAGCAAGTTAACTCCCATGCTCTCTGGGTCTGGAGAGGCCTGTGGCTCTTGAAATAAGTCCTGTGAAAGATGCACATAAGTCTTGGTCTCTTTCCCACTACTGAGTGATTTGTAAAGGAAAGAGGTTTAATTAGGCTTCCAAATCTAGAGCAAGGAATGTTAACAGGGAGTGGATGTAAAAGGGAAGTATACAAAGTACATGAGATTTGATGAAACTGTTATGAAACCCATTGCTTTGTACAATCAACACACACTGGTAACTTAAAATAGTGATTCTTGTTAAAGATTAAAAAATACAAAACCAAACCAAAAAAACCAAACCAAATCCAGACCCGAGTGAACAAGCAGCCACAGGGAATCTTCTCTCTGGTTCACATTCCTGTTTTACTTCTAATCTCGATGGCATTTGGGGTGCTACTGATCTCAAAGGCTGAGGTTCACTTCTTGTACTGCTCACTGCATACCAAGACACTCTGTCAGAGTTTGTTTTGCATGAGAAACAAACTAGCCCTTAGAGCACACAATTTAAGGTTATTCAAAAAAGGGTCACAGTGGTTACCCTTGTATCTCCAAGGGAAACTCCAAGTCAAACCATCTTCAAAGCTGAACACAGGAGAAATCCCCACTCGAAGTGAGTCCTGGGACTTTAGTGACTTGGGGTTAGAAGGGTTTGGAGTTGGGAAGCATGACTCCACTGAAGTCTAGCCTTGAGGATGGTGCTTCTGGTTTCCTAAAAGAGAGGGTTGTAAAGATTGTATCTTAATGACAAATTAGGGGAGGCACTAAAAGAAACAGAAAGCCTAGTCTGAGGAAATTCATAACACTTTCTCAGTCTGAAATGGAAAATAAAATTCAATATCACAGTTGTAATTACGTTTCAGAGATGCATTGGTAGATCGGCCAGCCCTCTGTATCTTCAGGCTTCTTATTTGTCTCTACAGAAGATCTAGAGGTTGTTTTGCCTGCCATGTCCAGAAAGACACGGTGTAATAAGTATTTGCAGGCCAGGAGTGCTGGCCTTTGATCCCAGCACTCACGAGGGATCACAGTGAGACTCTATCTCAAAAACCAAGCAAACAGCAAAGCCCTTAAGAATTTGCAGTCTACATAGTTTAAGGCATTTACATTGTATTTAGCATAACAGGTAATCTGAAGATTATTTTGACTTATTAAAAGGATGGCTGTAGGTTATATGTGACTAATGTAGTGCTGTTTTATATAAAGGATTTAAGTGAGGAATTTGATGTTCCTGGAATTCATCTCCTGAGGAGACTGTCACATCTGTTTTAAACTCCTGGTTTTTGTTCTTATTTCTGCCTTTTCCTATTTTCTTATCTGTTTTTAACTTTATGTTATCAAATGTATATCTAACCTTGTATACATGTTTATGAGTCATATTCTTTCCTGTAGATGGACATACATTTGGAGCCGTTTATAGTAACTTACATTGATAGAAGGGGGAAGTCTCCAGAAGTTTTTATTGTAGGAATATAAAGTCAAATGCCATTTTTATATAAACATGTCTTTTTCCTTCTAGTTGGGGTAAGCTGAAAACCTGCCTTTTGCCTACCCTATCATATCACTAAAAGAATAAATTAGGTCATCTTTCTGTCCCCTCTTCTAGTGGGTATATTATGAAACACAAACTATTAATTAGATGCTTTTTATTTTGTAAATGGGAACAATCTTGTTTTCTGTTCCTACCATTCTAACCCTACCTCATCCTTTTATCACTACAAAATTGATGGCTTTCTTTCTTTCTTTTTTTTTATAATTTTTTTTATTGGATGTTTTATTTACATTTCATATGTTGTCCCCTTACCCCATCCCCCACCCACCCGGGAACCCCCTATCCCCTTACCCCTCCTCCTTCTTCTCTGTGGAGGTAGCCCCTACCTACCCCCCCACTCCCACTTTCCCACCCTCAAAATTCCCACCCCCTGGGGCGTCCAGCCTTCATGAGGTCAAGGATCTCATCTTCCACCTATGCCCAGCAGGGCCCTCCACTCTTACCTATTCAGCTGAAGCCCTGGATCCCTCCCTAAGTGCTCCCAGGCTGGTGGTTTAGACCCTGGTTGCTGTGGTTGGTTGGTATTGTTGCTCTCCTCATGGTGCCACAAACCCTTTCAGCTCCTTCAGTCCTCACTCTAACTCCTCCATTGAGAACCCCATGATCAGTTCAATGGCTAGTTGTGAGCATCTGCCTCTGAATATGTCAGACTCTTGAAGGCCTCTGAGGAGACATCCATATCAGGCTCTTATCAGCATGCACTTCCTGACTTCCACATCAGCATCTACCTTTGGTGACTGCACACGGGATGGATACTCAGGTGGAATGGTCTTCAGACGGCCTCTCCTACAGTTTCTGTCCCTCACTTTGTCTCCATATTTGCTACCTTGAGTATTTTGTTGCTCCTTCTAAGAAGAACTGAATCACCCCCACTTGGTTTTCCTTTTTTATGAGCTTCATGTGGCCTGTGAGTTGCATCTTGGGCATTTCAAGGTTCTGGGCTAATATCTGATAATCAGTGAGTGAATAGCGTGTGTGTTCTTTTGTGATTGGCTTACTTCACTCAGGATGATGATTTCTAGTTCCATCCATTTACCTAGGAAACTCTCGAATTCATTGATTTTAATAGCTGAGTAATACTCCATTGTGTAAATATACCACATTTGTCCTCCCTCAGTTGAAGGACATCTGGGTTCTTTCCAGCTCCTGGCTATTATAAATAAGGCTGCTATGAACATAGTTGAGCATATGTCCTTGTTATATGTTCGAGCATCTTCTGGGTATATGCCTAGGAGTGTTATAGCTGGATCCTCAGGTAATGCTATGTCCAATTTTCTGAGGAACCGCCAGACTGATTTCCAAAGTGGTTGCACCATCTTGCAGTCCCACCAACAATGGAGGAGTGTTCCTCTTTCTCCACACCCTCGCCAGCATCTACTATCACCTGAGTTTTTAATCTTAGCCATTCTGACTGGTGTGAGATGGAATCTCAGGGTTGTTTTGATTTGCATTTCCCTGACTACTAAGGACGCTGAACATTTCTTTAGGTGCTTCTCGGCCATTCGAGTTTCTTCCATTGAAAATTCTTTGTTAAGCTCTATACCCCATTTTTTAATAGGGTAATTTGGTTGTCTGGAGTCTAATTTCTTGAGTTCTTTGTATATATTGGATATTAGCCCTCTATCAGATGTAGGATTGGTAAAGATCTTTTCCCAATTTGTTGGTTGTCGTTTTGTCCTATTGACAGTGTCCTTTGCCTTACAGAAATTTTGCAATTTTATGAAGTCCCATTTGTCAATTCTTGATCTTAGAGCATATGGATGGCTTTATTTCTTATCTCCAGGGCCTGATGTCTATATCTGGAGGGCTTTCTTTGCCAAACCCCTGGGATTTCACCTTAGGACAAAAGACTTCTTTTCCACCCTAATCCCTGCTCTTCTACACTGTTTTTCCAAAACACAGTAATTCTTCTACTACTCTTGAGACTGGGTTGAAGATAACCTGTAGTCACTGTGCCCTGGGGCTTCATTGCTCCTTGCTTTTTCCTGTCCTGTGAGAGTATAGGTGATGTGGAGAGAGACTGTCAGCCACAGGCATCTGTGTCAGTGGTGATGACTGCCAAGACACAGAGGCAGAAGTAGAGCCAAGAATGAAGAAGTCCAGAAAACATGATGTCATTTTCTTCAAAAGAAATTCTCCAGTCTCTTCTATGATACAAATACTCTTGCCTTCATGGCTCTTTCAAAGAGAATTCTCAAGATACTGATAGAAGCAAGCTATTAAAAAGCAAAAACAAATTAAATAACCACAGTTAAGATAGTTCAATTTGGGTTGTCTCGAGATGATCAGTCTAAAGGAGGTATGATCTAAAAATCTCATTTCTAGGCCTAAAAAGTCCCTGTCACTCCAGTTACTACAGGGTAAGGAACACATTTCCCTGGGTGTTTGCTGGTCTCATTACTATGCATAACTTGTTGCTAGGATGCTTTTTGCTCTAGGATATACAATAGATCATTATCGTGGGTTCTCGTCTTAAGTGAACTTGAAACATTTGTATGGAAGTGTTGAAATATTCTAAATCAGCCCTTGATAAGCCCAAAGGGGGTGAAAACATTAAAGCCCCAGAACGTCTGAGAAAAGTATGATCAGTGTGGGCCGGGATGGCAAGGGAAGGCTTTATTAGAGGTCCTTTGGCTGTGCTGGGTAGAAAGTGTGGGTGCATGTGGGGGTTGTGTTTCCATTGCTTGCATTTCCAGGAGCACTCCAGCCACTCCTCAATACAGGATCCCACCCTGTGTCACGTAGCCCTGACCTTGAGGGCAGCAATTGGGAGAGGCGGGTGCAGCAGAAGCTGGGGATTATGGCAGATACTAAGCCTCTACATTAACTCAGGTATGTATGGGGGCAGGGGAAAGCATTTACCTGGAAGAGAGTTTTCACTCTTCCCGCCTAAGTCTACCTCTATCAGGATATGTTGGCCCACGTTGATGGGCTCACCAAACACATACAGATTGTGTCTTCAATCAGAAACACATTCTACATACCACATTCTGAAACAAACGTGGGTTTGTGCTTGATGGAAGCTATAGCACCACCTTGTGGAGACACATTCTTCAGAGCACAAGCTGTTTCCTGCCCGACCCCTACCCCTACCCTCACTCCCACCCCTTTACAGGTTTAGAAGTGTCTTATAGAATGGTTTGGAAAATATTCTGTGTTTTTAGGACATGTTTGCATCAAAGATCTGAAAAGTATTTTGAGTTTGCAGCTTTTCACTTGGCTATGTAAGTTGATCTGTGTCACTGTGTGAAGAACTAACTCCCTTGCTTATTTTTCAGGGTGAAGTACTTCTCCAGTCTCCTGTTGCTACTGTTTCTAAAACTTTGATATACAAACAGTGCTTTAATAAGTATCCTGTACATGTTGGTCTACCTGTGGGGAATGTTACCGGAGATGGAATTTCTAGGTCAAATGATGTCGACCACATTTAGAATTGTGGTTGACATGAGTGGACAATTTTCCATGCAATTTTAGAAACAAGATTCAGCAATGTGTGACTCCCCATAAATCATAAGTTACTGTGTTTTTGTGTGCTGGTGTGTGTGTGTTCATGACTGTGTGCACATGTATGTTCAGATGCATGTATGTATGTATTCATAGGCATGTGGCCAGAAGTTTGACGTCAGGTGTATCCAATTACTGTCCAATTTATTTTGTGAGACAGGGTCTCAGTGAACATGGAGCTCAATTCAGGTAGACATTAAGCACAAAGAAACCACCTATCTCTGACTCCTCAGTGCTCAGGTTTACTCGTGGGTGCTGTTGTGCTCCACTTTCTTATGGGACTTTAAGGGGCTCTAATTTTCCTGTTCCTCATGAGTGATCTTCCCAACCCACTAACTGTATTTTTAAAAATCTTCATTTGCTAGTGTGATAGACTATATTCCAATGCAGTTTACTGTTATAGGTTTTATGGCATTCTTCTCATAAAGGTGTTTGTATAAATTCAAAATTGTTCCTGAGGCCTGGCTACCCAAATCGATTCTTTTTCTCTAACGCTACTTGGAAGACTGATGGCTGATGAGTTATGTGGGCAGTAGACACGGAAACTTAAGAGGCTTTTATATTTCCTGAACTAATTTTTATTAGGAAATGACCATTCTTCTTAACGATGTTGTCACAGAGGCTGAGGACCCAGCTTCTCGGCAGCTCTGTGGTTCAACATGTGCCTAGAGCACGTATGAAGTCCTGAGTTCCATCCCCAGCACTGACATAAAGAGTTGTCACTGATCCTATAAGTGTCAGGCCTGTCACTGTCTTTTCAGTTTCTAGCTTCTCACATCTTAGCTAATGAATGATTTTATGCCCAGGTGAACACATCCAGATGTCGAATAACATCCATCTTCCCTTTGTTCTTGGTTCTCTCAGTGCATCATGGATACTTGGCTGTGCAAACTAAAAAGGTGTAGTCTTGTTTTGATTATTACAGACATTTGCACGGCTAGCCATTGTCTGATGATGCAATTCTTTATTCTATCATCTCCTTATTGGTAGAACCCAAGAGTATTTTTGTTTCACTTCCACATTTTGTTATGTCTGGACTCAGTCAGAGAAGATGCACCTAACCCTCAAGACACTGAAGGCCCCAGGGAGTGGGGAGGTCTGGTGAGGTGGGGGATGGGGACATCCTTGGGTGTGGAACAGTCAGAGGGTGGACCAGGAGGGGGATAAAATCTGGATTGTAAAAAAAATATTAAATAAAATTTAAGAAGAAGAAGAAGAAGAAGAAGAAGAAGAAGAAGAAGAAGAAGAA
>NW_021604710.1:1790994-1853924 GCF_004785775.1 Grammomys surdaster | reverse complement strand
AAGAAGAAGAAGAAGAAGAAGAAGAAGAAGAAGAAGAAGAAGAAGAAGAAGAAGAAGAAGAAAAGAATCTCAGCAGATTTCATAGACCCAATGACCTCTCTGCATCCAGGGAAGCCACAGGTTTCAGAAGAGGTGAAGACTAAAATAGGTGAAACTGGCCAGGGGAATCCATGCCTTCTTTGCTCCCCACCCTCTTCTGGTATCTAGGACTCTAACTTATCAAAACAGGTCCTGAAGACCTGCTGCTCGGAGCCTGCTGTTCAGAGCCTAGCATGAATATGTAGATACAGCTGCAAGTTAAGGTTATCTAAGATTGTGAAACAAAAGCTTGCCTTGCCGAGGAATTTCTGGCTCTCAGGAAGGAAGGCTGAAGGAGATAATTTGAGCTTATAATACAATGCTGAATGATTACAGAATTCAAAACAAAATCAGTGGTACTGGCACAGTTCACGAAATAATTACCACTGTGCACATGCTAGCATTTCGGAGTACTGCATCTGATGGAGAGGGATGAACAGCCCAGACACAGAGCTGGATCTTAGGTGGTTGGAATTTTTATGTTTATATTTAGTAAAAACTTAGAATATTAAAAAAAATTTAATCAGCACATAAAGTTGTACATGTTTACTATGTGCAGTATTATTTACTTATTTATTTATTTAGTTTGTTTGTTAGATTTTTGAAACAGGAATTCTTTCTGTCACTGTCTTGTCCTCTCTGGCTGTTCTGGAACTTGTACTGTAGACAGGACTGGCCTTGAATTTACAGAAATCCTTCTGCCTCTTCCTCTGCCTTTTGAGTGCTGGGATCAAAGGCGAGTGCCACCACTGCCTGGCCAGTGTGATTTTCTTAAAAATCTATAAGCATATTGTGGGTTGGATGGCTAGTTGAGCTATTTAGCATTTGAATTGTCTCATGTGGGTTTAACCAATTTGCAGTAAGAACTCTCTCCCTAGACTCTTTGGATTTTAAAGAATGTAATGTCATTTTTATTATGTCACCATGTTGATCCTGTCATTGACATTCTTGATTCTTACCACTGACAGAAAGATTCCACAACTATAGGCTATCAGGAGGTATTGTGGCCAAGGTTTAGAGAATCAGGCTAATCCATATTTATCCCTGAGTCACGTCACATGCTTGCTCTGTGACTACAGATCAGGTTTTCCACATTCTTCCTGCTTCTGGCTTCTTTTATGAAATGAACTTGATAAAAAGTGGTAGCCTCACAGTTATCAAAATGTTTAAGTAGCCATTATTTTTTTAATTTTATGTGTATTTATGAGTTGTTCAGTGTATGTCTGTTTATCAAGCTTGTGCAACAGCTTGTGGAGATCAGAAGAAGGTGTCAAATCCTATGGATCTGGAGTTACAGGTAATTGTGAGCCACATGTGGATGTTGGCAACTGAACATAGGTTCTCTGTAAAAATGGTAAGTCTTTTTAAGGACTGAGCCACCTCTCCAGTCCCCGGAAGCCTAGAAAAGATAGCAATGTGTGTAATTCAACATAATGCATGGTGCATAATTAGTTCTTAATTAATGTCATTCATTAAAATTATTTTATGTGATATCCCAATATAATATTGTCATTATATCATAAAGATACTCTCCTCCCAAATTCATTACACCACAGTAGGAATTCATTGCACCATAGTAGGAAGAATAGGGGAATGATCTGAATATCAATCAGTGAATGAATGAATAAAAAGGAGGTGCACATTTACAATGGAATATTACTTAGCATTAAAACAGAAAGGGAATCTTATCATTTACCACAATGTGAATGAATTTAAAAGATCTTAGGGCAAATAAACAATAAACTTCCTTAAGTAAAGAAATAAGACAAACACTAAAAATACTGCATGATTTCACAGGTACAATCTCAAAATGAAGACAAATTAAATACATAGAGATATAGAATAAAACAGTGATTATCCAGGTAAAGGTAGGAGAGGGAAGAGGGAGATGTGGGTCAAAGGATGCAAGCAGCACGTCTATAGGATAATGTACAATGTAAGGACCAATGCCAATGACACCATAGTCTAGACATGTGCTGTGAATAAACGTGTTATAGCCTCTGTGTGAGGTAAAAAGCATGTAAGTTGACTCCATTATGGTAACCATTTTACTATTTATATGTATCATTAAATTAGGTGTCATACCGTAAATATACACAGTATGATTATTTTAAAAGACAGAAACATAAATCTAGAATTAACAACACCAAAGACATAAAGATGAGTCATAGCTCTTCAAAGTGTGTCAAGAAAGCAAAGGCTCTAAGTCATTTTCCTGCTTGGTGGGAGACATAACACATTTCTCCCCTCCTCCTCCTCCTCCTTCTCCTCTTCCTCCTCCTCTTCCTCCTTCTCCTCCTCTTCCTCCTCCTCCTTCTACTCCTCCTCTTCCTCCTCCTCCTTTTCCTCCTCCTCCTCCTCCTCCTCCTCCTCCTTCTCCTCCTCTGCTTCCACTTCCTCTCCCTTTCCTCCTTCTCCCTCTCCTCCTTCTCCTTTTACTCCTCCTTTTCTTTCTCCTTCTCCAACCCCTTCCTCCTCCTTCTTCTTCATCTGCTGATATGAAGGACCATGCTCTCCATTCAATCATGGACAGCAACCATGCAGGTTGTTGGCATGCCACAGATGCTACAGGTGCCCATTTCAGGCTGCAGGTGAGCCATCTTCTGCACACATCCTAACCCCATTATTTTCAGTAGTTCTTGTCTCCACCTTTACAGCAATGTTTTAGGAGCAACACCCTAATACCCCTCCTAATGTCACACTGTCCTGGCCTTTCCAAACTACAGATTCAGCCACTGGCGCATGTTTAGAGAAACCTGTCATCAAATACATAAATATTTCCAAAATTTTTAAATAGTAAGGAATGAATTTTTACCCTAATTTGTTTAATTTCTACATTGTGATATCAAAATTGTGGCATGTTTTCATTCATCAGTATTCTACCATATAACGCTATGGGAAAAGAATCTACTAAACAGTAACTTATCTAATCTTGCAAGAATGAAAGGAATTCTTGTTAGATTCCTCTCTAGGCTGGGATAGTGAGCCGTAGGCAGGGCACACCACTTACTTGCTTATTTAATCAAGCTTACATTTTAAAATAATATTTCTATTCTTTGAGAATTTCACAAAATGGAACATATTCACCTCCCCTTTTCCTAATTCCTCTCAGATTCAACCCCTCCCCCAACTCCTCTCAGATCCACCCTGTCCACCTCCACCTTCCTACCGACAGAATTTTGTATTTTCTTCCATCTCTTCTTCCTTTTCTTCTTCATTTTTGTCCTTTAGTTTGGAAACACAAAAAGGTCAGTTTTGCTGCCAGGCAGTGGTGGCGCACGCCTTTAATCCCAGCACTGGGGAGGCAGAGGCAGGTGGATTTCTAAGTTCGAGGCCAGCCAGAGTGAGTTCCAGGACAGCCAGGGCTACACAAAGAAACCCTGTCTTGAAAAACCAAAAAAAAAAAAAAAAAGTTCAGTTTTATTGCTCAGCTACTCTTGGGTGTGGTTGGCCTGTTGGGCCATACCATTAAAGAAAATAGATTCTTCTTGTTTCAGCAACTGTCAAATGCCAATATATCTTCATCTAGTGGTAGGATTTCATGACCTGTTTCCCACCATGCTGGACTTTTGTCTGCCATAAGTGTGTTCAGGTCTTGGGCAGGCTCTTAAACAATCAGTTCATACTTTCAATTGTCCTATTGTACCTGTAAACACTGTTCCCTTGAAGTTGTCTTCCAGGTCTGGTTCTTACAGTCTTCCACTAAGATCACTGAGCCTTGGGAGGAAGAGCATGGTAGGTATGTTCCACTGAGGGTTGAACATTACAGTCTCTTATTGTCTGAACACTTAAGTCAATGTTCTTTTTAAGTATCTATTAAGAACAAGGTGGTTGTCAATCATTCAGGATATGGGTATATATAGATCCTCTACAGAAATTTCATGTAGAGTTCATCTAAGGCTATCGTGTCTGGTTTTGAAGTATGTGGCTACCATTGTAGAATTCTGTGACCCTGGATAAACTATTTATTTCCTCAATATTTTTGTAAGTATAGTACTTGTATCTAATCTAGATATGTGCTGCAAGCACCACATTAAACCATTTATTCAGTGCTTCCCATATAGAAAATATCAACTATGACCAATTATAATTTATTTTTGTACTATATTGTACAGTTTGAAGAACTTATGGAAAGTAGATGATGGAAGAAAGCTCAACATTGAAAATTTAGAGATTGAGTGGATAGTTAGAAGGTTCTTTATTCTTGTTTTTGTTTACATGTGTGTGTGTCTGTACATGTATGTGTGGTATGCATGGATGTGTACATGCTTGTATATGTGTGGGTGCATATGTATATGTGTTATGTGGTGGTCAGAGATGAGCATTGCTGTCCAACTTATATGTTGAGTCAGGGTCTCTCACTAAATAAATACAGAGCTCACTGATTCAGTTAGTCTGGCCAACCATCTTGCAGGAAGAATGCCTCGTCTCTACCTTCTGAATGCTGGGGTTATGAGTGTGCTGCCATTCCCACCTGACTTTAAATTCTAACAAACAAACAAACAAACAAACACACACACACACACGCTTGTTTTGTAAGACTTGTAAGTCATTTTTTGTAAGTGCTGGCTCTGTGAACATCATCTCCAACATGTATGTGGCAAACAATTTATTAACTGAGACAGCTCCCCAACCCTACTCAAGGGGCTCCTGAAGGGTTTTCACTATGTGCAAGGAATGTCTCAATACTGGAATAAACAAATGAAGTAATTTTGTCTTCCGCTCTAGACATTTGACACACAATTATGGAATGTATTGTGAGTCCCAGATTAAGGATTATGAAGGATTGGAATTCATTAATCTTTTGTCTTGGGAGGAATCCCCTTTGTTTTCCTAGTGGTTGGGCTGGGAAAGGTTCTAAGGGAGAGGAATTCCCCAGGGACCATTCCTTGGTGACTCACTGTGGGGTAATGAGTCTGGGTACAACTCTGGCTCCTGGCTGGGCTGTTTCCCTGAGGCTGGGTGACTTCTGCACCTTTCTTGATGACTTGTCAAAACCACGTGGGCACAAGATAAAGCAATTTTTGGACATTAATGCCGTTTCTGCTAGATGGACAGCTGCAGTCTGCGCTCAGAAGGTTTAACCACATTGACACAATGAAGAAAATTTCTCACATGATGGTAATAGCAGTAATAGCTACGTTTGCATGGTGTTTTATCTCACCTAATGGTGTCTGCTTTTTTCTTATTTGACTGAGGTTTCTAATAGTCCACTGAAGCAGCCTAAGCAGCTCCTCCTCCTTCTCTCCCTCTTCTTCCTCCCTTCTTCTTGCATTGTGCTTATAAGATTTTTTTAATTGAAATTTTTTTACAATATTCTTTGATCATGTTTTTTTCCAATCTGACATTAAAAACAAACAAACACAAGAAACAAAAACAAAATGCCAAGAAAATACCCACAAAAATGAAAATCAAAAGAATAAAACAAAAACCAGACAAAGCAAAATGAAACAATATATCCCCAAAATACCACTGAATTCATTTTGTATTGGCCAACTTCTCTTGGCCATGAGCCTGCTTTGGTTGATGAACCAGTGAAATGCCATTGGAAAAACTGGTTTTCTTTTACTTGCTAGTATGATATCGATTTCTGGTAGCTGCTTGGTTAGGGATGGGACCCCATATGCACTTCCCCCTCTCAGCACTGGATCCCCATATGACTTAAACGTGTACAGACCCTGTTCCTGCTGCATTCATACGTGCATCAGGTCTGTTGTCTCTCAAAGACATTGTTTTCTTTGAGTCATCCATCCCCTCTGGCTCTTACAGTTTTTTTTCCTCTCTACCTCTTCCACATAGATCCCTGAGCCCCCAGGGAGGGGTTTGATGAGATCATCTCATTTATGATTAACATATAGTGAAGGAGACCCCTTAATCCCCCAACCCACTCCTGGCAAACTGGGGCTTACCTCTAGCACTCTGCATTAGGCACAAACCACATCCAAATGCCTATTTTTCACAGAGATTCTTTATTAATCAGGGAAGAAAAGTTAAAGTGTTTGCTTTCTGACTCGGGCAGAAACACAGAAGCAAATGACTTTGAAAATTGAATTTTTTTAAGAGAAAAGGGGAAGCCTGTGTTGAATAGGCTAGGATGCAGTGGTATGTTTTGATTGGATGTGTTAATCAGGCAAACCAGAAAGGGTTTTTCCCTTCCTTCCTTCCTTCCTTCCTTCCTTCCTTCCTTCCTTCCTTCCTTTCTTTCTTTCTTTCTTTCTTTCTTTCTTTCTTTCTTTTGATTTATTTATTTTATATATGTGAGTACACTGTTGTTGTCTTCAGACATACCAGAAGAGGGCATTGGATCTCATTACAGATAGTTGTGAGCTACCATGTGGTTGCTGGGAATTGAACTCAGGACCTCTGGTAAAGCAGTCAGTGCTCTTAACTGCTGAGCCATCTCTCCAGCTCATGAGGGGTTTCTTTTTCTCTTTTCTTGTTATTGACTAAGTTATTTATTCACTTTACAACCTGATCCCAGCCTCCTCTCCTGTCTCTCCTCCCAGTCTCTCCCTCTCTCCTCTTGAACCCACTCTTCCCAGAAAAGAGGGACCTCTCCAAGGTATATAAAGCCTCAGCAAAACTAAGCACATCCTCTTTCACTGAAACTAGACAAGGCAGCCCAGTTAGGGGAAAGGAATCCAAAGGCCGCCAATGCTATCAGAAACAGCCACTATTCCTTCTTGAGAAGTCCTACATGAAGACCCAGCTGTGTAACTGCTACATGTGTGGAGAAGGCATAGGTCCATCCTATTCATAGTCTCCAGTTGGCAGTTCAGACTCCATGAGACCCCATGGGCCCAGGTTAGTTGACTCTGTAGGTTTTATTGTGGTGTCCAGTCCTTCCATTGGGAGTCTTGCCTGGTTATAGGGGACCGCTGGTTCAGGCTTCCTATGCTCCACTTATAAGAGTCTTAGCTAGGATCACCCTTATAGATTTCTGGGAGTTTCCATTGTCCTAGGTTTTTAGTTCAGTTCAGAGATGCCCCCTCACCCCAAATCCAACTGTGGCTCTCAATACTTTTCCCCTAAGTCCTTCCTGGACCTCACTGATCTTCTTCCAATCCCCACCCTCTCTCCTCCCTGTTCCCCTCCTTCCATCCTTGATTGCTAGACTTTTATTACTTTGATAGCTATAGTCAGCTTCAGGAGGAGGAAGTGGCCAAATAAGGTAATAAACCCTGGTGACAAGCTTTAAGAATATAATCTAGATCAAGGCAGAGGGAATGAGGGAGAAGGACAAGGCCTGCCAGAGCCATGCTTGCCACTCCTGAGCTGGCCAGAGTTCTGTTTTACACAATTTTGGAGACAGGGACACAGACCCAGATAGTTTTAAGAGGTGTTTCTAGAAAGCCCACAGCAAATAACTGGTAGATCAGCTGATACTCAGGTCTCCAGCTACAAATCTCTGATGCTTGTAGACTGGGCAACCCCTGTACCTTCTTGGTACCCAAGGGAGCCCTAATGGAGAACATGGATGATACTCTGAGTGTAGTTTGATTATCTCAGAATGTTGTCTTCTCTCCTAGCACCCTTGGTATTACATACATTTACTCCCTCTTGCCTTGTCGTTTAGAGGCATTTCTCCCAGTACTGTAGCCACATGCAGCATCTGCTGTGAAACAGAACTCCCATTTGGAGTTCTCCACACATGTAGCATTACAAGTTCCATTCCAATAATTTATTTTTTTAAAATATTCCTTCTTTTTATTTAATCTTTTTTTTTCCTCCAGATTTTATTCCCCTCTCGGTCTACTCTCAGACTCTTCCACATCCCATACCTCCTATCTCCATGTCTCCCCTGTCTCCATGAGGATGTCCCCCTCACCCCCACAACCCCGACCCCACCAGACCTCTAAACTCCCTGGGGCCTACAGTCTCTTGAGGGTTAGGTTTATCTTCTCTGACTGAACTCAGACCAGCAGTTCTCTGTGTCCTTTATGTATGTGTTGGGGGCCTCATATCAGCTGGTATATGCTGCCTGGCTGGTGGTCCAGTGTCTGAGAAGTCTTGGGAGTCCAGGTTAATTGACACTGCTGATGCTCCTATAGGGTCACCCTCCCCCTCAGCTTCTTTCGTCGTTTCCCTAATTGAATCACAGGGGTCAGAAGCTTCTGTCCCTTGGTTGGGTGCAAACTCTTTCAGCTGCTTGTTGGGTCTTTGGAGGGCAGTCATAATTGGTCCCTTTTTGTGAGCACTTCATAACTTCAGTAATAGTGTCAGACACTGGGGCCTCTCCTTGAGCTGGAACCCACTTTTGGCCTGTCATTGGACCTTCTTTTCCTGAGGCTCCTCCATCCCTGCAGTTCTTTCAGACAGGAACAGTTATGGATCAGAGTTTTGACTGTGGGATGGCAACCCCCTCCCTCACTTGATGCCCTGTCTTTCTGCTGGAGGTGGACTCTACAAGTTCCCTTTCCCCACTGTCGGCATTTCATCTAAGGTCCCTCCCTTTGAATCCTGAGAGTTTCTTACCTCCCAGGTCTCTGGTACATTCTTCAGGGTCCCACCCCAACCTCCTACCTCCTGAGATAGCCCGTTTCCATTCTTCCTGCTGGCCCTCAGGGCTTCAGTCCTTTTCCCCAACCCAATACAGGATCATGTTCTCCTCTTTTCACACCCTTCTTCCTTTTCCCTCCCAGGTCCCTCCCTCCCCCCACCTTGTCATTACTTTCTTCTTCCTCCCAAGTAGGACTGAGGCATCCTCACTTGGGCCCTTCAGCTTGTTGACCTTTTAGGGTCTGAGTTACCTCACTTAGGATATTTTCTAGTTCGATCCATTTGCCTACAAAACTCAGGATGCCCTCATTCTTAATAGCCGAGTAGTATTCCATTGTGTAAATGAACCACATTTTCTGTATTCATTCTTCAGTCATGGGATATCTGGGTTGTTTCCAGCTTCTGGATATCACAAACAAGGCCAATATGAACATGGTAGAACACATGGCCCTGTAGCATGGTTGGGGCATCTTTTGGCTATATTGCCAAGAGTGGTGTTGCTGGGTCTTCAGGTAGATCTATTTCCAGTTTTCTGAGAAAGACTTAATGAATGCCTTTCAGTTAGCAAATCAATGGTCTACACTCCAATACCAGTGTCTCCTATTGCTTCCTGTCATTCAGGAAAGTCTTAGAGACAACCTTTGTTTCTACCTTATCCTTATTTCTGCCTACTAGTTGAAAATCAGGCTGGATTCTTTAGCAATTCTGTGTTTCTTTCTTCCTTTCTAGACTCCAGAAGACATTGTTGCCTAGAGGTTAAGAACTACCCTTTTGTCTCCTCTCCCTTTTCTTCTGACACAACATTCTCTCCCCAACCCACTCATTTTCATGATCAAAATTTACATGATTTGTAACACTAAGAATACAATCTTGAATTTTAATTCAGCATTTACTTATTTATCTATAGATGGAGTCTATATATAAAAACCAAATCAAAATAATAGTTATGGCATTAAAATACTCTCTATGGCCCAAATCAAAATTTCTTTCTGCTAACATTTTCTTTTTTGAAGAACTCTAGTACAGCTTTGGGGGCTTCCAGGGCTGGTAGATGACTCAGAATGGAAAGCACCTGCTGCTCTATCAGAGAACCCAAGTTCACAACTCACCACCCACATTGGTATGTGCACAAATACAAATGCACGATTATGGATAAAGTAAAATAATTTTAATAAAAAGAAGTTTAAGGCCAGGCATGGTACCAAACACCTTTGATCCCAGCACTTGGGAGGCAGAAACAGGGAGATCTCTGAGTTCAAGACCAGCGTGGTTTACAGAGGGCATTTCAGGACAACAAGGGCTACACAGAGAAAGCTTATCTTGAAAAACATCCCAGGTCCAATCGCATGCTGATTGGTTAGTCTCTTTTCTTGTTTTAGCCCTTAAGTTTGATCTTTGACTAGGTCAATTAGTTAGAGGCATTGCATACATTGTCTCCTCTTTATGTTTGCCTGTTCTCAGATACAAAAGTGATGAATATTAGTTCCTAATTTGGAAGATTAGATTATGAGGACTTGAAGAACTAATATTGCCAAGTACTTAGCAACAGTAGCTCACTAAACACTTAGTAGAGGAGTGTGTGTGTGTGTGTGTGTGTGTGTGTGTGTGTTGAATATGATAGGTGAGCAGTGTACTTGAAAATAGATGTGTCTTGGATCTATGTCTTGTCATGATGCCCCATTTTAAATAACCTACTGGCAGTGAAAACATCATTGATTCCTATGTTTTGAACACGCTCTGTTTCTTCAGTTCTCTGAATATCTTGTCAGTCCAAACTCAAGGAGCAGTACAAGGAAGGAGCTTCATCCATAGTCTTTGAGTCTTGGGCTCATCATGACTTGCATTAAACTGTGAAGAAACCCATATTCCTGTATGTTCTCTACATTCAGTTAAGGTAGACTTATTCTTACTTTGGTCACCCTGATAATAATGTACTATATTGTTCTATTAAATAAAGAACAATTGGAATCAGATTAGATATGAGGGCAATGCTTACAATTTTCCTAATTTTGCTTTCATAAAGGGGGATGGTAATAAAAAGGGAATTTGTTAGGATAGTAAATGAAATTGACCCTATAAAGATCCTAGCAACATGCAATGGAAGATATAAAATATTTAATAATAATTCTATTGGTATTTTTCTTTTTTATCTATTTATGTATTTTACTTATTTTTTATTTTTTAGTATTTTTCTTAAGATACTTTATCTATTATCTCTACTTGGATTTTTCCATCTTGATCAGATGTCATCAGATTTCTTTGGAGAAGTAAAAGCTGATTATATATATATATATATATATATATACATATATATATATATATATATATATGAATGAAGGATTTATTAGATTGACTGAGACAGTCAAAGTATGAATTGAATCCCAATTGCTTTTTGAAAGCTGGAGAGAGAGTATAATGAATTGGTTCCTATTCAGGCTGAGAAGCTAAAAGCCTCAGAAAAAGAGATGGCTAATGTAGACCTGGCCAAGCCAGTTGAAGGCCAAAGGCATGGATATCTCCTAGAGAGCTGCTACTGACCCACTTCCTGCTTTCAAAGGCTGAAAATACCTGGATCCCAAGTCATTGGATGAGTGAAACCTTTCCACTCAGGCACGGATGATTATCAAGTATAACAAGGCAGTAGAGGAAGATATCTCCTGTATCAGTCACATGAGGCTCATTTATATTTTGTCTTTTATTGTTCTCTGTACCTTTCCTGTTTAATTCATGCCCAGCAAATCATATGGTCTATTATCTCCCCATCACCCATATGATATTTTCCAAAAGTGATCACTGAAAAGAATTGGCTGACAGAGATGAATGTGTATTCAGACAAATGAGCACTGGTAATTCTGCTAGTGATCAATTGTCAATGGACTTATAGAAGTTGCCACAGAGCATGGGAGTGTTAATGCTGTTGCTGTTTCAGAGAAAGGTGTGCATCAGAGGATGGTGATGGAAACTTAGAGGGCTCCATGAAGAAAGTGGCTGTGGTGAGATGCATGAATGAATAACAGAAAACAAACAAAACAAACAACAACTCTTAAGGATGTTCATCATAAGTAAAGAATTCTTTCACAACATTGACATGGTTAAAAGTACATCATTAAACAGATATCAGTTGCATTAGGCCATGCTTGGACTGAGTCTGGAATTGCTGTGTTGCTGATATCTTGCCTGCTATAATTGCACCAAATCCAAGTCATTCCTCTCAAACAACAAGGAACAGACTTTCTGAAGTTCTATAGAAGTAATATTAGGTAGAGAGCCAAGAAAGTGTTTAACCATTGAACATTTGAAAGACAATTGCTTTTCACCCATTTTCATTTCATTTTACATGATATGTAAACTATGTCACCTGACCACAAATGAATCAAGTTTTTCAAGGAATTGACATAAATGAAAAAGAGAAAAGAGAAACTAAAGAATAAATGCGTAAGTAGTTCTAAAATGCAGCATGAAGACCTTTTGTACATGAAATTCTACATGTTGTGTATATATGCTCAGGTCTAATGTTTAAGACCCTGGGCAACTGATTAGTGATGGGTGAGGCAGTTCCTAACGAATTAGCTGAGACTGGAACACATTTTTTTTTTATGCTTGGACATAAACTTGTCAGTACTAGATGGAGCATGTTTTAGGAAGCAAAACTTGAGTATAATGGGCTGACGAACTCAGTTTTAACATCTGGTGAGTGAGTCATTCACTGTTATTAGAATAACAGCTATTTTTAAATCATTTGTTCAGCTGAAGTATGGAATGGTTCACTTCCACAGAGTAATAAATGTTTGCTACAACTAATATACTAGCTAAGGCCCCTTCTGTCTCTACTGATGGCTGTTTCCTGTCCCTGCTTCACTTGCCTCTCCTCCCCATCTTTTTCTTTATCTAAATCAATGCTTCTCAACCTTCTTAATGCTGTCACCTTTGAATACATGTTTCTTGTGTGATGACCCCCAACAATAAAATTATTTTTGCTGATACCTCACAACTGTAAGTTTGCTACTGTCATGAATCACAATGTAAGGAGTTTTTGAGATAAAGGTTTCCCAAGAGGGTCTCAACCCATGTTTGAGACCATCTGATCTGTGCCTGTCTCTCTCTCTGTTTGAGGCCATCTGATCTGTGCCTCTCTCTCTCTCTCTCTCTCTCTCTCTCTCTCTCTCTCTCTCTCTCTCTCTCTCTCTCTCTCTGTTTCTCTCTCTCTCTCTCTGTTTCTCTCTCTCCCTCTGTTTCTCTCTCTCTCTCTCTGTTTCTCTCTCTCTCCCTCTCTCCTTCCCTCCCTTCTTCCCCCCCCCCCCCCATTTTTTTGGTTATGGGCCTTCCCAATTCCTTTTTTTTTACATGTCTTTCTCTTACAATCTCTCATTCTCAGTCTTTCTTTCCTTCCCCAGAATACATCTACACAGTGTATCTAAAGACTATCAATCCTACAATATTTGTGTGGTAGTAACATGGAGGGCTTAAATTACTTAAGAATCTACATAGAGGTTAACTGCCTTAAACAACCTTGAAAACACTATCTTTTAATTCATAAAAGCAAAATTCTTTGACATCCTACTTGTCTGGAATATTAATGTATTTCCTCAATTCTTTCTCAATTGATTATAATAATGTAAGGACTGTATGTACCCTCAAAATTAATTTCTTCAGAATTTGCCCTTAAAAGATGTCTTCAAGGGGTCTGGATAGTTTCATTGTTAAGAGTGGTTGGTGCTTTTACAGAGGATCTGGGTTTGTTCTTAGCACCAGTGAAGCTCAAAAACTGATCTAACTCCAGTTTTAAGGGATCCACTGCCCCCTTCTGGCCTCCTAGGGCACTACATACATATGACACCCTTTAAACACAGGCAAAACACCCATACACATAAAATACAAGTAAATATACTATTTTAAAAAATATGAAAAAAGATATCCTTTATTTTACTTATTTTTTTATTTTTTAAAGATTTATTTTTATTTATATGAGTACACTATAGCTGTCTTCAGACGCACCTGAAGAGTACATCAGACCCCATTACAGATGGTTGTGAGCCACCATGTGGTTGCTGGGAATTGAACTCAGGACCTCTGGAATAGCAGTCAGAGCTCTTAACTGCTGAGTCATCTTTCCAGCCCCTGATATCCTTACTTTAAAGAAATATATTTGACCGAATATGATGAAATTTTGATTATATTTGGTCATAAATTGTGCCTAGAACATGGTGGTTCACTACATATTATATAGACATCAATTTGATTAAAAATGAGAAAATAAAACACTTAAGAAGCTATCCACATTCTTCCTTGTGTGAAATTCTCAAGCAAAGGATTGAAATACTTTATTACATCATAGAAAAGAAGATGAGTGGACTTAACATACAACGTGCAGTTACCGGTTGTATGACCTTTGAAAACATTCCTTCTTCTTTCAAGCTTTAGTTTCCTCCTTTTAATGAAAAAATAGACAACACTTATTTTATTTGGCCTGGTGAGGACAAAATAAGATTATGCATAGTCTACACTGAGTGTATTCATGGTGCAGTGAGAATTTAGGAACCTTTATTCATCATCACCCTTTAGCTGCTTCTTGGACAGCTAACTCATGGCTATAAAGACTTCACACATATGGTCTCCCCATGGCTTGTGGTAGTCCATGAATATTATACAGTTCATTGGTCACCATCCTGTAAGAGCCTAATCTTGATTATAATAGTGTAATTTAGCAAAGTACATTTTTTAAGATAATGAATTCTGGAGTCTTTGAACTACAGCAGTGATAAATTTATTGCTGTCTTGCCCTAGATCCTGTTTGTTGTAAAAAAGATACCACATTTTATATGGTGTTATTAATACACATTTTTTATAACTACAGATCAACCAACCAAGGATACAAAACATTTAGAATAAAAATTACCTTTATATTGAACATATGCAGATCTTTTCTTTATTCCGTGTTTCTCCTCGTCCTTCCATCTCTCATTCTATTTTCTTTCTCTTCCTCCCTCTTTTTCCTTCCTTCCTTATTCCCCCTTTTTCCTTCTTGCTTCTTTCTCTTCTTCTCTCACTTTTCCTCCTTTCTGGAACCCCGTATGTCACCCAAGATGATCTCAAACTCCTGACTCAACAATATTTCACATCAGCCTCTTAAGTGACCAAGGTTACGAATATGTGTCTCTGAGATAATTATGTAAGTTTTTCCTTATAAATATACATACATGTATATATATTATGCATTAATGATTATGCATATCATTTACTACACATTAGCTATTATGAATATCTAGTGACTATTTCAAGTATATGGGAGGGTATGCAGAGGTTGCATCCAAGTAAAAAACCATTTATATAGGATACTAGAGCATCCATGGGTTTGGTATAGTCAGAGTGTTCTAGAAGCAAATAGTATGTATTTCAAGAAATGAAGTACACATTGCTGGTTAGTGGTGGCGATCACCTTTAATACCAGCAATTGGGAGGCAGAGGCAGGTGGATCTTTGAGCTCCATGCCATCTTGGACTATAGAGAAAGTTCTAGGACAGCCAGGGCTATACGGAAAATCCATGTCTCCAACAGAAAAAAAAATTTAAAAATAGAAAAAAATGAAGCAAACACTTAGATTATTGTGAACCATATGTTTAAACAAATTAGCATCAGCTTTCCTCACATATGTGTGATGTAAGTGCGTTAACAAAGACTAAAAGCTACAAGTTGGGAGGAATTCGTGGTAAACTAAAGCAGGCAACCTTGTTGGCTTCTTTCTTTATTAGGATGGAAGGACCTCAGTGGGAAGAACCCTGGATGCTGACACAGGTCTTGTCTCCTTTTAGCTTTTGTGGTTTTGCAGAATCCTGGCATTTGCTCCTGCCTGACATGCAGCAGCATCCTCAAAAAAGGAGGCTGTATTCTCTAAGAGCTCAGCTACTGACCTAATGGAAGGGCTGTACTTCTATTAATTAGTACACGAGATACAATGAATGCCTACTTTTGTATGGAAGAGAAAAATAATGATTATTTATTTCTATTTTCTGTTCTCATCCCCACCAGGACACAAAGCTAGTAAATACAGACAACCAGTTGTATTCAAGGGATAGAGAATCTGTATATGCTAGCAAAGGATGCATAGGAAAGATCTGGGAAGAACAAGGAGGGGGCAGAATGTTCCAGGGGGTTTTGGAGAAATATCTTCCCTAAGAGATCTTCTAGGGCCAAAACCACCCATGTAGGTCATCTGTTAGAAATGCTCTCTAGTTTTCACTCTGGAAGGTGATGGTTGCTGAACTCAGAGACAATTCTCTTCTGGAAGGATGGGAATCTCTGCAAGGTGGCTCCCCTTACAGTTACTTCCCCCTTCAAAGAAGATGGGGGCATCTGCTGCTAAAGATATCCTCATCTTTCAATTGTATTTATTTCTTATATTAGGCATGAGAGAGTTATAAAAATCTATATTTAGACACAGTACAATTTATAAACTATTGTGTTTATAACACAGTGATTCTAGTCTTCTGGGGTGACCAGGTAAATCTGAGGGCAACTCTGAAATTCACATCAGACTCGAAGAACATATTCATCTCTGTATTCATAACATGAAACACATTATTTTAAAGAAGCCAAAACAGCCTTAATCATATCAAAAGCATAGTGTATAGAAAGTAGTTAATAAACACTTCATCACTTTTCAAGATCAGGTGCTCTGCTACCAGTGGAAGTAAAAATCTTCTGAAATTATATGAAAATTGAAATATGGGGCAGCGAAAGTTTCTATCTATCTATCTATCTATCTATCTATCTATCTATCTATCTATCTACCTATCTATCTATCTATCTCTATCTATCTATCTATTTTTAAAAAAAGATTTTAGGGTAAATAAAGACTTTTGAATCAAATCAAAATATAAAGTGTCACAATACATAAATTGAAATGTAGGAAGTTATGAGTTTTCTACTTCATGAGCAAGATGAGGCAATGTCAATTTATAAAAGTTATCAGAGAGAACCATAAAATTGTCCAAAACATAAATTTATAAGAAGGAATAAAACTGATAACAAACTCATCTTAATTGAAACTAGCATGCTTCCAAATGATTACATGCCAGCAAGTAGAAATCCAAATATTGCCTTGAAAGATTCAGTTACCTTTGATAGTGTAGATGTATGGCTGTATGTATATGGAGATGTGCACCTGAGTTGCAGGTACCCACTGAAGCCAACATGAAGCTATTTTCAGTCCTCTGTTACTTAACAGAAGTCAGTTTCACCAAGGAGGTATGAAGTGAAGAAATGAGCGACATAGAAGGCTGAGGCATGGATATTAGATTAGAATCTTGAATTATAGGTGGTCAGTCAGATCCCCAGGACACAGCTCAGGCTTGTCACCACACACTGAAGTTGGACAGTCTTGTGAACTGATCCTTGAACTCATGAAGTCAGTGTATCTCCTGGTGGAAGGCGTTGGAATTGATCAAATGACATTGAGCTGGTGTCCACTGAGGATCAGATTGCTTGGTTTGTGCTGGAAACCACCACGTATTCAGCATTCATGGTTAAGTGCTGAGTATAAGAATATAAGAGTATAAAACCTACCTGGCGTTTTTCCAGTCCACAATAAATTTGAACGTGTAGCTGTCAGACAGTTCTGTAGAGAGCAAGGCAGATTATGCACAATAGCATAATTTGCAGTAGTAAACAGACCACGCATATTGAGAGAACAGGAAGAACCAAATAAATGAATGGCTGAATGAATGAATGAAATGAGAACCAATAAACTACAGCAAATCATAAATCAAATTGATTCATCTCTACCAAAATTTAATGAGAAGGCAAAGCAAATGAGCCTTTCTCATGGCCTGATATGACATAGTGTCTGTCAGATCCTATGATAACCCATTCTAACTCTCATTTGTCTTCTATTTTCCCCAATGAAGTACAGTGTTTTTTATTCTACATGTAACAATGTTTCCTACAGCATGGTCCATGGGCTATCCAATCAACAAGGGATGAGAGATAATTAAAAATTTGAATGCCTGTCTATCCCTTTCAGAACATATACTTTTGCAAGTTCCCCAGGTGACCTGAAAGCACAAAACATCTTTCAGTGAGAAACACTGGACTCTACAGTCCCTAACAAAGAGTAAACAAGAGTCCTACACATCAGTGACGAAGTCTCAGTTCCACATGCCAGAGATACTGTGGGGCCACTGTTATATGGTGCAAGAACCGACTTCACCCACAGAGTTTCATGCTTATCATTTTTAGTAATTATAGTCTTTGATATTGCACCACCTTTCAGGAGATGGTAGAACCACACCACCACATGGCTACCTTGTGAGCAGAAACAGCATTACAGCATATTACAGCTGTACTTCTATCAAGGACTAAATATTCTTTGCCAATAGTTGTGAAGTTGCTCTGCAGTCACTCTAAGTGAGAGGAAATTAACCACAATATTCACTGCAGAAGAAACTTTTGCAAGAACTAAGTAAATTTAGAAATAGAAATAAGTAGCATTCAACACAGTGTTTAGGTGCTACTGTGTTTAAGTTGAATGGAAGCCACCAATCTTTCATGTGGTATTTTTTTCTGCAATTATCACCTGGCTGGTTATAACAATTGTGAATATGCAATAAAATATGAATGCCTTTGTCTTGGTAGTGGACTGCATTTCCAAAGATTCTATGAGATATGCATTCTCATTCCACTCAGAGGTGACTCATCACTCAACTTTCTCCTCAGTCTCTGTTTCTGCTGTCTGCTCATTGCTTCTGTGCTCTGCAGTGCCTCCTGTGTTACTAGAGTTCTTATTATTAGCACATCATTATTTTCACACTTTGAATAGAGACAAAATACGTTTACTAGATAATAAAAATCTTTTCAGTTTTGAAGAAAGAGATAGGATTGGTCAGGGGTATCTTAATTTTTAGATATTGGTTGAATATAAAGTCTCCATGTTCAATGAGAATCATCTTCATTTTTTTCTTTATGATGTCTATATTCCCGTAATAGTCCAGTACTTAGAAAAAAACTTTTGTGCATAGGAGTCATATTCAGGGAAAACATCCCCTGAAGTGAGACCTCCTTTTCCATCAGGCCTTGTAGAACCAGTTCAGCTTATCATCGTACACACTAAATTACAAAGATCCTGTCCTTCACTTAGCATATCCTTCCTTAGGACACTGAGTCAGTTTATTTGATATCAATGATACTGACATAGCACTATGAGTTTATATTACTGTGGTTACACTATTATGATTAAGATAAGAGGTACTTAGGAGACAAATTGTCTAAGGAAGACAAGAATGTACTGCTTTCTAGAGCATACATTTCCAACAAAGACCGATAATAGGATGATCTTCAAAGATTTTTTATGATGACTAAACAAAATGATCCATATGCAGTTCTACCAACATGTAGTAAAAGCAACTTACTGAGTAATTAAATAAAACAGTCGCCTATTATGTGTCCCTGTCTCCATTTATACACAGTAATTATTATCTGTTAGTGTCAAAAGGAAGAACACACATTCTTGTGAACAAGTCTGATGTTCACCAACATGTTGGCATTCAGCAATGCTCTAAACATGAGATTCTATTTTATGTGTAGGCAAATTTAACAATATGTAATAGCTCATCATTTCAGATCTTTCTAAAGGATCTTCAAACAGCCTAAGTTATTTTATTTGATGCTCACTGTCAGCTAATTTAAGGGACCAATGAGTATAATAACTCTAGCTATAAAAAATAATCAGGTGAAACCCTTAATTTGCAAATGGTACTATAGCATTTTCATGCCTATGTTTGTTTGCTTGTTTCCTTGCTTGTTTGTTTGGCTGATTGATTTCTTTTGTCACAGGATCTCTCTGTGAAACTCTGGCTGTTCTGGAACTCTTTATATATCAAACTTATAGAGATTCTTCTGCCTCTGCCTTCTAAGTTCTGGGATGAAAGGCATATCCTAGCTGTCAATCGAGTTTTAACATTCCTCCCTTTTATTCCTAAACCTCTTATTTTAAATCTGTTCCTTCATTCAGTTCAACAAATTAACTCCACAATACGTCAGTAACTTTTATTTGTAGTAATACATGCCATAGATAATGGCTAGAAACCTCCAAATAATTCCTGGATTGGTCAAGTGTAATTGTGGGAACTGTCACTTGCATGATTTGATGCATTGCATGTCACTGTGTTTGGATATGGCTTGTTTTCTTTTGAATCTTATGCTGTCAGGTCACTTAACTGGATTAAACAATTTTAACAGATTCAACTAAAAAGACTCATAATAATTTAAGTATTGTTTAATGTCACAGCTAATTAATCCAACTAAAAAAAAGAATTACATCTGACAAAACTTGATCTCCTAGGAAGCTAAGGAATACAAAGTTATTAGTCCTGCAGGTTAGGAGGTGTATGTGGTCTCCTGTCATTTGACATGATAGCAAGAGGCAGTGAATATTCCTGGATTTAAGAAGTAAGTGGAGATCAAGACTAGAGGAAACTACCAAGGCTTGTGGTATGAACACCACACCAAACAAGAGTGACTTTCTTTGCACAGTACCCTTCGGAGGGCGCCCTTGACCTCAGCATTCCTCAGGCTGTAGATCAGGGGATTCAGCATGGGGTTAAAAAAACTGTAAAATAAGAAAAGGATCTTCTGCTGCTCCTCTGGGTGCTGGGACTTGGGGGCCATGTACATGACAATGGCACTGCCAAAGAAGAGTCCGACCACACAGAGATGGGAGGAACAAGTGGAGAAAGCCTTTCTGCGACCTTCCTTTGACTTGATCCTCAGGATAGTCACCAGGATGCGGGTGTAGGAGACTAGAACAAAGCACAGTGGTCCCACTAAGGTGAACACACAGGCTGCAAAGATGACAACTTGGTTGAGCATTGTATCGGCACAGGCCAACTTTAGGACAGACAGGATTTCACAGAAGAAATGATTGATTTCATGAGGTCCACAGAAGGGCAGCCTCAGGATGAGAAGTAAATGGACCAGAGAAAGGAGAAAGCTAACTATCCAGGAAACAGCAGCCAGGATGGTACACACTCCCCAGTTCATGATGACAGTATAGTGTAGTGGATTGCAGATAGCTACATACCGGTCATAGGACATCACCACAAGGAGAAGACATTCAGTGATAGCAAATGTCAAAAATAGATAAGTCTGTGTCATGCAGCCAGCAAAGGAGATGGGCCTGGTCTCATCCAAGAGGTTTATGAGTGTCTGTGGCACTGTGTTGCAGGCATAGGCCATATCGACAATGGCCAGGTGGGATAGGAAGAAGTACATGGGAGTGTGGAGTCTGGAGTCCAGGCAGATTATTGCAAGGATAGTCCCATTTCCCAGTATGGTGAGAGTATAGAAGAGAGAGAAAAGTAGAAAAAGAACAAGGTGAATCCTCGGGCCAAGACAGAATCCCAGCAGGATGAACTCTGTGACCATGGTCTGATTTTCCTCCATTTCACTATGAAAGAGGATGCAGAGAACTGAGACTCCATTCTTATAAAATGTGGTTATATCATTTCTCTCAGATTTTAGCAACATGAGAAAACTATTAGTAAACATCAGTAGGATGTAGTCAATCATTAATAAGTTAATGATGTATAATTAAAAAGTTGTGCGCAAACTATAGTTTTAACTGATATCTAAATTTGGAAGAGTACTACATTTCCAGGGCCTACATACTTAGAATAATTGGAACTGGAGCAATTATGAAGTAGCAAACCCTATACACAAAACAATTGTGAAACATAATTTTGTTTCAGAGTTTTAGCATGCAAGGATATAAAGGAGTTACTGAGGACTCAGAATCAAACATCACAGCAACTTGGAATCAGCACAAATCCAATAGTGGAAAAGCTTTTAAAATGAGAATAATACCAGAAAAGAAAAAAATTAATAATTTGATAGAATTTACATTTGTTACTTTAAGTGTCTAACTCATAGCTAAAATCTAGAGGTTGCTTGCATAACTTCATTCTAACAAAGTCATAAATGAACTTTTTTATGATTGGGTTATATGCTCATCAAGTGAACATTTGATGGGTAAGAGAATTGAGGGCCTTTGTGGAGCACAAGGTGATGTATAGATGCATACATAAAATTTGAAACATTGTTAGTGATGAGGAAAGAAAATTATATCTATTGACAATAATAAATGATGTTGTGTGCTTATGTATTTTTGATGAGGGTGGAAATTATATCTATTGACAATAATAGATGATATTGTGTGCTTATGTATTTGTTTGTGTGTAACTATTCAAAATATGTATCATTGCTTTGAGATTTAGACAGTAACCAATGTTTGCCTGTTTTGTGGCTAATCAAGTGGGATATTCACAGAATTATCAATACATTCCAGGAAAATGGGGTAATTTTTTGTTTCATGAAATGTATTACTACCCAGACTCAGTGTATGGAAGTTCAAGTGAACATCTAAGGATTTGGAAGGGTGCTTGGTAAGAGCCTATATAAATACCGTTGAAGGCAGATTTCTCATCTATTTATTTAGACTTCTCTTTCTATGTTTTATCTGAAGAAAACTAGCATAGTATAAAAATAAGGAAGTAGGTATGCTGGTTTTGTTGTTAATCTATTTCCTCGTATTTGTAATACACACTATATTTGAAATCCAAAGATCGAGGATTTGCAATTTAAAGCAGAAAAACATTGGTTGATCTTGGCATCAATAACTATACATATTTCAACTTTTCCATAAATAGCAAGAGGAATCACATTGCTTTGGAACAATCTCGAATTTAATTAACATCAGTAATAAAGGAAAATTTAAAAAGTGTTTCCCAAGAAAATTGGCATGATGGACAGAATTTTCTTCTGAGAAAGACTCATAAAATAGACATGCAACTGATGAGAATAACAAAGTAGATGTGGAAATAAGACTACATCACCAAAAACAGGACTGGAGAGTCCAGACAGGGCCATCTGAAGCTTGATGTTTCGTGTATTCTCCTAGATGTGTGGAAGGTGGATTTAAAAAACTCAAGAATTCATATGTAGTCAATTTCAAGAGCTATTATGTGGAGACACAGTGTAAAATGAAGGCAGGAGATGTGTTTGGAGTATAGAATTTGGGCAAGAAATGTGGTATTTGACAGGGCATAAGATATAACATCTGGGGAAGCGACAAGGGAACCAGTTGGTTCTAGCCACCGGATGGAGGTCCGTAGTCCACATGGATGGCTTTGAGAGATTGCTTATTAATAATTTTACTGAAAATCATCTCTGACTAGCTCTTCTTACTCTCATTTCAGGTTCTTCAGCAACTGTCAGGTTGTAAATTCCTTTTCTTGAGCAATATTTCTGTAGAGATGAAATATACAATTAGCAAAATTCTCTGCAAACATTTCCATTACATTTTAAAGTTCAAATAAATAAGATTTCAACATTATGGCTTATGCCTTATCCTCTTGTGACTTGACATAGACCGATACTGTTGTTGAAGGAAATTTTCACAGTTTGTTCTAATATCTGGGGACCAGACACTAGACCATTAAAAACCCTTTAAGCAAGACCTTGGAAAAGACATGCTATTGGTGATGGCAACAGAAAAACATCTATTTTTTTTATAAGCAAGTGGACAAATCAATTTGACAGAAAAGCTATCTAAATAATATATAATTAAAACTGCATATAATGATTTAAATATTAAGATAATAATACATTTGTCTGTGGTTGACAAACTGTGAATTAAATTTTAACACCTAAGGCATAAAATTAAAATTTAACACATGATGTGTAGAAAAAAACCCAACTACATTGCAAATCTTTTCACAGCAAATAATTAAAAATAGTGTGTTTGATACATTAGGATACATTAGGTGCAGTCGTCTATTGTTTATTATAAGCTATGGATTAGGTTTGCTTGTTTTCTATACCTGACAATGGATATATATTTGATAAATAGCAAATAAATGCAAACAAATGAATAAACTATTAGATATTGTTGTCTTAAGAGGTCTTGTTTCTTTTAGAAAAAAGCATCCTCTAATTATCCTAAGTTCAGTCCTTTCTCCTACAGGAAATGGTACTTCAATATAGACAAAAGGCATTGCTCTGATTCCTATTAAAGTAAGGTCTTTAAAATAGGACAAGATCACTTGAAGGGTTCTCAAAATGTTAAGCACTTGACTTTCATATATGTTAATCTTTATAATTCTTTTCATTTGAATTCAGTGCAATGTATCTAAAGTTAATTAAGCAATCAATTAGAAAGCAAACATTACATTTCTAGGGGCCGTAGGGACTTTACTTTGAAGTATGTTCCATTTACAAGTGTAAATTTAAAGAGTTATTATGATGATATACATTAATCTATGTGTGTATGACTTCAGAAATTAAAACTTGTCCATCTAGTATGGCTAATAAATGATCTGGTTATTCTAAAGCACGAAAGGAAGTATCTCAGAAGGAAGGCATTTCTTTATACATAAACAAAATATTATCACTTGAATTTATCATATTTTAAAAAGTAAATCTCAAGTTTGGTGAACTATTGTTTATTTTCTATGGTATCAGTCATGGGCAAAGCAACATTGAAACAGCCACCTCACTGTTCCTCAGTTGTTCATCTCAACTGCTTACTTGTAACTACCAAGGAAGAAGCCGCTACTTTTCTTTCTTACATATTGATGAGCTAGAGACTTTTCCAAGTTATACTATGGAGGGAGGACTGGCGAAGTAAATGATTTTTTAATACACCAGGATGAACTGAAGGTCAGTCTTACTAGATCATCTCTTCACTAATCTTTGAATGCTAGTTAATCATCTGGTTCATGCACTGTGTGTATCCAGCACTGTAGTAGGGTCCAACAGACCAAGGATTGGAATCACTATTTGCACAGAATATGAGTAAGCATTTATGTTTAGCATTCATAAAGACAATCTATTTCTAATCACAATAAAGAAAGGGTAGCAATAACAGAGAAAGAGTTAAGCAATGATAAGATGGTTCAAACTGTCTGGGAGGAATTTGCGGTGTACTAAATTTATACAACCGTGTTGACTTGCATCATGAATTGATATTACTCACACATTAACACCCAAGAATATTAGAAGAGGAAGCAGCTGGAAACTGGCACAGGGTCCTATACCTGCAGAATTTCTGGGTAACTGGAGAACACTCAGGATTGCTCCTCCTAGAAATGAAGCAGGATCCTCAGGAAAGGAGATTTTATTCTCTGAGGGCTCAGCCTAGTTGGCAGCTCTTGAGTCTCCTTGGAGGGGCAGGGCCAGGAGACATCATGCATGACTACCTCTGTGGGAAGCGAAGACGAGAGAAATTATCTCTTTCTATTGCTGTTGTCATCCCCAACAGGGCAAGCAGTTAAGAATCACAGATAAAGAGACAACTCTGAAACAACACCCATCAGAATCTGTGAATAGTGTTTGACAATTCTTTATGTCACAATCCCACACTCATTATCTTCATTGTAAGATGCTCCTGGGGAACCTGTTGAGAAGTAGGACCAATGAGTGAACTTCTGGCATCTACTCTGAAGCTCAGCTTCTCCTGGATGGAATCTGGATGCCCTGGTCTGTAGTAGAAATGAGAAACTAGGATCTTAAAACTCTCATGATTGAAAGTCACACCCATATCATAGCAGATACTGTGGGACCTGCATAGGAAGGCAGAAAGAAGATTGAGGAGTTCAAAGAGAGGCTATGGTATCCTAGAATGACCCTTGGGGACCTATCTTAAACAGTGCCTTTTAGGGTACAAACCACCAATGTAGGTCATTGATTAGAAGATGTTCTCTCACAGCCAGACAGTGGTGGTGCTCAGGATGTGGGAGGCAGAGGCAGAGGCAGAAGGATCTCTGAGTTTGAGGGCAATTTGGTCTACAGAGTGAGTTCCAGTAGAGCCAGGGCCACACAGTGATTCAGAACTTCCTGGGAAGACTGCAGTCTCTACAATGTGGCTTCCCTCATGAATTGATATCTAAAACCATTCTTACTTCTATTTCTACTCTTTTTGATATTACACAGTTGAGATAGAGCAATTCCATTGAAGCCACTCCAAAATCTACAATTCAATGAAATCATTACATTGTAATCCTGGATGTCTGCAGTTAGAACATAAACAAAAGAGAGAACATTTGAGTTTCCCACATTTGCAGGGCATGTTCACATCTGCTCTGAATATGTATTTTTGATAATAAATAATCATTTTTTTGTTTGTTTTTCAAGTCAGGATTCTCTGTGTACCCCTGGCTCTCTTGGAACTCATTCTGTAGACCAGGCTGGCCTTGAACTAAAAAATCTGCCAGTTTCTGCTTCCTGAGTGCTAAAATTAAAGGCATATGCTACTACTGCCTGGATGAAAATAAACACATTTTTAAAAGGAAACCCAAAATACTGTTCCTTCTATGAAACACGTTGTTTGTAGGATACAGTTTATACAACTCTCATCAACTTTTTTGCCCCTATGGACTAAAATTAATGTAAGTAAAACTCTGAATATTATAAATTTTAGGGCACTGAATATTATAAATTTTAGGGCACTAAGATTTGGAAATCAGCGCGGCATTTCCTTAAGAAGCTGGAAATAGATCTGCTTCAATATTCAGGCATTGCATTCCTGGGGATACAGGCAAAGGATGCTTCATTGTACTGCTCAGCCATATGGATTGCTGCTCTATCCGTATAATCCAGAAATTTGAAACAACCTAGATACTCTCCAACAGGATAGTGGATTTAAAAATGTGGTGCATTTACACAATGGAATATTATTCAACTGTTTAAAAATATGAAATCAAGAAATTTACAGATAAAGAGATGAAACTGGAAAAAAATTCTTCCTAAGTGAGATAATCGCTTTGAAGACCCAGAAAGACAAATGTTACCAGAATATATTTACTTCCACATGGATGTTGGCTGTTGTACGAGTAAATGTAGCAATAAAATCACTCATAATGACATTCTGCTCTACTCATGGATCAGTGCCTTTCTCAGCCATCATCAGTGAAGCTTCTTTCCACAGCAGATGTGAACTAATACAGAGACCCACAGGCAGACATTATGCAGAAAGCTAGAGACCTTGACACACTCTGCCCTAAAAGAGATCCATCAAACCTCTCCCCTCTGGGCTCAGTGAACCCTGTGAAACTTTAGATGGAAAGAGTAGAAGAGCCAGAAGGCATGGAGGACACCAAGTCATCAAGCTCTTTTAAACACACAGGAGAGCAGCACATATGAACTCAGAGGCTATTGCAGCATGCACAGGCTCTGCATGGGTCTGCAACAGACAGGGTTCTAGAGTTGAAAGGAGAAGCTTCTAACCCAGAAGCTATCTCCAACTGACAAAGACTTGCAAATTAAAATTTGGGTTTCTCCAAGGGAGTCTCACTGGGGAAACAAAATGTCCCTTTGTGTAAACCACCTGCCCAGCTGTAGATGTCAATGCAAAATGATCCAATAGAATATTTGGAAGTTCCTTATCTCATAATATCATTTTATAATTTTTCATTTTGTAATTTTGTCTATTTATTTATTTATTTATTTGTTTGTTTGTTTATTTATTCATTTATGCTTTTGTTGCTGTTCTTTTCCTTCCTCCTTTTAACTGTTCAAGTTTTTAGGGCTTCTAGTTTTGTACTTTAATGGGATTTCTGACTGTGAATGAGTTGTCCTCTCTGACTATATCCGTTTCTTGTGCCTTTTCTTGGACTCCTTTTCTTCTGTTTGTTTGTTTGTTTTGTTCTATTCTGATGTTTCAGTTTTTGTTTTATGTTATATTTTATTTCATTATTATCTCTTAGAAGGCTGTATGATTTCTTTTTTTAATATTTATTTATTTTTAAATGTTAATCAAAGGCTTTATATGTTTGGTAATGCTCAATAACAAGATGCCCGTACAATCAGATGTGTAACCCAATACCCAACCTAGATATACCAACTACCTTTGACTGGAGGAGGCACATGAACATTCACCTCCATGTTCCTCTCTCTCTCTCTCTCTCTCTCTCTCTCTCTCTCTCTCTCATCTCCTAGTTCCTCCTCTCATTCTCCTCCTCCTCTCCTTACTCCTCTTTTTCCTCTCCTTACTCCTCCCACCTTAGCTCCTCCTATATATCACCCTTCCTGTTAAAATACAAAAAACCCCCTTTCTCTCAAAATACCACTGGAGCATAACTATACCAATTTGTATCAGTAAGGTACACGATAGACCTAATACCCCGTCCATCATTTTGTTGACTAAACAGAACCTCTGGTATCTCTCCTAACTAAAAGACTTATCTTTTCTTGGCTTTAGAATGAATGTCAGCTGAAAACCATCCTCTCAAATCTTTTCTCTCAAAATAAGTAGCTGGGATTGGCTATGAGACTATAATTATTAAGGGCTGATTACTCTGTCTTGGCAGATATAATCAACTACTCTGCAAGTGTGTCCATTTCTAGAGAGTAATTTGTCTGTAGATGAAAGAGGCAATTCTTGCCTAGTGGCTGTCTCACCACAACTGGAGTAACTCCAAAGATGCTCAATTTCTTCTTAGAATCCAAGACAGGGAAGCTGTCAGGAGCAGACAAGTCTCTAATCAAAATGAGCATTAATACAGAAGTGTTTGTAATATCAACTCTGTGGACTTTTGACATTTTGAAAACCAACTATCCATGTAAGGCAATCTGGACTGTTGTCTGTTAACTCCTCTCAGCTATTTCTAAATAAAATATAGAAAACACCCTAACAATAAATTCAGAGCCATGAATTTGCTATAGGCCCTTAACACACAGGCTGACCATCTCAAATCAGTTAAAAGGTTAAAAAAGGACTGGGTCTAAGCCTTGTGTTCCTAAATGTGTTATATAGGCACAATGCCTATGAGAGTAACTGTGTTAATCTCACTTTTATATCAATAAGAAACTCGTACCAATGATAACCTTAAATTTGAAATCAAAGTAAATTTTGTACCATTTAAGAAATTATAACTTCAGCCGGGCGGTGGTGGCCCACACCTTTAATCCCAGCACTTGGGAGGCAGAGGCAGGCAGATTTCTGAGTTTGAGATTTCAAGGCTAGCATGGTCTACAGACTGAGTTACAGGACAGCCAGGGCTATACACAGAAACCCTGTCTCGAAAAACCAAACCAAAAAAAAAAAAAAAGAAATTATAACTTCAGCTTAATAACAATTATACAGATTTATACCAATAAGTTATGGCTATGCAATAAAACCTAGCTATTCCTCCTTGTTCCAACAAAACCACTACTTTCCCCTAGAAAGACAGCCCAATATCAAGCACCTCAGTCCCCAAGCCCAGGGAATAGGGGTGTCAACTCTTCACTAACTTCTTTAAGCTGATTATGGGTGTTGAGATATTAGAAGAGGGGCAGATGGAAGAGTAAATTTATAAGCCTCTGATGTCTGTGTCTTCACTGCATCCAGCTGAAATTCCAGGACATCAGAGGTTTGAGCAGGTCTGCTCAGCTTGCTTGATAAGTAGATACACAAAGGCTGTGTATTCTGTAATATACAATTCTCAAAACAAATTTTAGTATCAAGATAATTTTTTGTTTGAATTCTGGAATTTAGTCTTCTGGCGGCCTGCCTCTGCCTTGTCTAATCCATATAATTCTGGGAGTTTCTATGAAAATGTGCTCCCACCATTCTCCCATTCCCACCTCCCTGCTCTAGAATTCCCCAACACTAGAGAATCCAAACTTTCAGGCACCAAGGCCCTCCACTTCCACTGATGCCTCACCAGGCCACCCTCAACTACCTATACAGGTGGAGCCATGAGTCCCTCCCTTTGTGTTCTCGGGCTGAAGGTTTTAGAATGGCTACTCCAGCTTGTTTCTTAGGACCACTTGCTTGAAAAATTGTTTTCCAGCCTTTTACTCTAAGGTAGTGTCTGTCTCTGTCACTGAGGTGGGTTTCCTGTATGCAGCAAAATGCTGGGTCCTGTTTACTTATCCAGTTCATTAGTCTATGTCTTTTTTATTGGGAATTGAGTACATTGATGGTAAGAGATACTAAGGAACAGTGGTTGTTGATTCCTGTTATTTTTGTTATTAGAGGTAGAATTATCTTTGTGTGGTTATCTTCTTTTGAATATGTTGGAAGAGGATTACTTTCTTGCTCTTTCTAGGGTATAATTTCCCTCCTTGTATTGGATCTTTCCTACTATTATCCTTTGTAATGCTGGGTTTGTGGAAAGATATTGTGTAAATTTGGTTTTGTCTTGGAATATCTTGGTTTCTCCATCTGTGGTAGTTGAGAGTTTTGCTGGGTATAGTAGCCTGGGCTGGCATTTGGTTTCTCTTCGAGTCTGTAAGACACCTGTCCAGGATCTTCTCGCTTTTATAATATATGGTGAGAAGTCAGGTACGTAATTCTGACAGGTCTGCCTTTATATGTTACTTGGCCTTTTTTCCTTACTGCATTTAATATTCTCTTTGTTTTGTGCATTTGGTGTTTTGATTATTATGTGATGGGAGGTATTTCTTTTCTGGTCTAGTCTATTTGGCATTCTGTAGGCTTCTTGCATGTCTATGGGCATCTTGTTCTTTAGGTTAGGGAAGTTTTCCTCAATAATTTTGTTCAAGATATTTGTTGGCCCTTAAGTTTGGAATCTTCACTTTCCTCTATACCTATCATCATTAAGTTTGGTCTTCTTATTGTGTCAATCCTGGATTTCCTGGATGTTTTATGTTAAGAACTTTTTGCATTTTGCATTTTCTTTGACAGTTGTGTCAAGGTTTTCTATGGCATCTTCTGCACCTGAGATTCTCTCTTCTATCTTTTGTATTCTGTTGGTGATGCGTCTATGACTCCTGGTCTCTTTCCTAGGCTTTCTATCTCCAGGGTAGTCTCCCTTTGTGATTTCTTTATTGTTTCTACTTCCATTTTTATGTCCTGGATGGTTTTGTTCAATTCCCTCACCTGTTTGATTGTGTTCTCTTGTCATTCTTTAAGAGATTTTTGTGTTTCCTCTATAAGGGCTTCTACCCGTTTACCTGTGTTCTCCTCAAATTCTTTGAGAGTGTTATTTATATCCTTCTTAAAGTCCTCTATCATCATCATTAGAAGTGATTTTAAATCTGAATCTTGCTGTTCTGGTGATATGGGCAATTCAGGACTTTGTAGTGTGGAAGAACTAGGTTCTAATGATGACAAGTACTCCTGGTTGCTGATGCTTATGTTCTTGCACTTGCCTTTCGCCATCTGGATCTTAGTGCTGCCTGCCCTGTCTCTGACTGGAGCCTGTCTTTCCTATTATCTTGGTTGTGTTAGAACTGTGTGGGGTCGATGTTACTACTGGGGTTAGACCTGGGGCCCAAGATTTGCCCAGTGATTGGACACAGACAAAAGGAACCAGTGCTCTGGGCCAGGAGTGAATTCCTGGGTCCCAATGGGTCCCAGTTACTCCCAGTTTGGGGAGGGTGTTGCTGTCTCCTTACCTAAGATACTGCCCAGGTTAGAGCTCCTGGGAGGCCAGCTTCCTCTGGGTTTTGTGAGATTGGATGCAGAGCTGCCACCCAGGATCTGCTCAGAGCTCAGGCCCAGACTGGTATTATTTCTAATGAAAGACAGAAAGGGGATGGATCTGGATGAGAAGGCTAGGGTGCAGTGGTATATTTGATTGGTCATGTTAATAAGGCAAACCAAAGGGGGTTTTTCTTTTCTTTTTCTCTCTTTTTTTTTTAATTGACTAAGTTATTTATTCACTTTACAACCTTTTCTTTTTGTTTTGTTTTTCGAAACAAGGTTTCTCTGTATAGCCCTGGCTGTCCTGGAACTCACTCTGTAGACCAGGCTGCCAGGCTGGCCTCGAACTCAGAAATCTACCTGCCTCTGCCTCCCAAGTGCTGGGATTAAAAGTGTGTGCCACCACTGCCTGGCTCACTTTGGAACCTGATCTCAGCCTCATCTTTCTCCTCTTGTACCCCTCCTTCCCTCTCTCCTCTTCTCCCCCCTCTTTCCAGAAAAGAGGAGGCCTCCTCTAGGCCTATCAAGCCTCAGAAAGACTAAGCACATCCTCTTTCAATGAAACTAGACAGGTCAGCTCAGTTAGGGAAAAGGGATTTAATGCAAGCCAATGTGATCAGAGATCTACTTCCACATAAGAATTGCCACATAAAGACCCAGGTGTGCAACTGCTACACATGTGGAGAGGGCATAGGTCCATCCTATTCACAGTCTCCAGTTGGCAGTTCAGCCAACATGAGACTCCATGGGCCCAGGTTAGTTGACTCTGTAGGTTTAATTGTGGTGTCTGGTCCTTCCATTGGGAGTCTTGCTTGGATACAGGAGATGGCCATTTCAGGCTTCCTATCCTCCACTTCTAAGAGTCTTAGCTAGGATCACTCTCAGATTTCTGGGAGTTTCCATTGTCCTAGGTTTTTAGTTCAGTTCACTGATGCCCCCTCACCCCAAATCCAACTGTGGCTCCCAGTACATTTTCCCTTTGTCCTTCCTGGACCTCATTGATCTTCCAATCTCTACCCTCTCTCTCCCCAGTCCCCTCTATAAATATTTGACTGCTGGACTTTTAATACTTTAATTGCTATAGTCAGCTTCAGGAGGAGGAAGTAGTCAAATAAGGGAATAAGCCTTGGTGACCTGAGTTAGGAATGTAATCTATAGCAGTGCAGAGGGAATAAGGGAGAAGGGCAAGGCCTGCCAGAGCCATGTTTGCCACTCCTGAGCTGGCCAGAGTTCTGTTTTACACAATTTTGGGGGCAGGGACCCAGACTCAGATAGTTTTTAGGGGCATCTCTAGAAAGTCCACACAAACAACTGGTAGGTCAGCTGATACTCAGGTCTCCAGCTACAAATCTCTGATGCTTGCAGACTACTCAGCCCCTGTAGCTTCTTGGGAGCCCTAATGGAGAACATGGTTAATACTCTGAACCAGCGTGATTACCTCAGAATGTTATCTTCTCTCCTAGCATCAGGGGAGCTTCCTTCCCTAGAGACCTACCCCTGGCATTACAGTTCCTTCCTCTTGCCTGGCTCTTCAGGGACATCTCTCCCAGCACCACAGCCACATGCAGCATCTACTATGAAACAGAACTCCCATTTGGAGAGTGTGTTAGAAGATATGGGAATTACAGGTTCCATTCCCAGTTTTGATGAGTTATAGGAAGACTTAATGAATACCTTTCAGAAAGGAAATCAATGGTTTAAATTCTAATACCAGTGTCTCCTATTGCTCTCTGTCATTCAGGAAAGTCTTAGAGACAATCTTTGTTTCTACTTCACCCTTATTTCTACCTACTAGTTGAAAATCAGGCTGAATTCTTTCACAATTCTGTGTTTCTTTCATCCTTTCTAGACTCTTGGAGACATCTTTGTCTAGAGGTTAAAACTACCCTTTTATTTCTTCTCCCTTTTCTTCTGACATATCATTTTCTCTCCCACCATGTCATTTTCATGATCAAAATTTACATGGTTTGTAACACTAAGAACAAAATCTTATATCAGAATTCAGCATTTCTTATTTATCTATAGATGCAGTCTATATATGACAACAAATAAAAAGAATGGTTATGATATTAAAAGACTCTTGATGGCCCAATTCAAATTTTCCTTCTGTTAAATTTTTTTGAAGAACTCTAGTGCAGCTTTGGGGCCTTCCAGGGATGGTAGATGACTGAGAAGTGGAAAGCACTTACTGCCCTATCAGAGAACCCAAATTCAGAACCCACCACCCAGGTTGGCATGTGCTGCACAAATACAAATGCACAATTAAGCATAAAGTAAAATAATTTTAATAAAAAAAGTTTAAGGCCAGGCATGGTAACAGAAACCTTTGATCCACTTGGGAGGCAGAGATAGAGAAATCCCTGAGTTCAAGACCAGCTTGGTCTACAGAGGGCATTTCAGGACAGCCAGGGCTATATAGAGAAAGCCTATCTTGAAAAACATCCCAGGTCCAATTGCTTGCTGGTTGCATGGTTTTTTTTCTTGTTTTAGCACCTAAATTTGATCTTTGACTAGGTCAATTAGCTAGAGACATTATTGACATTGTCTCTTCTCCATGTTTACCTATTCCCTTATTTAAAAGTGACAAATGTTATTCCCTAATTTGGAAGGTTATTATGAGGATCTGAAGAGCTAATATTGCCAAATACTTAGAACAGTGGCTCATAAAGCACTCAGTAGAGGAGTGTGTGTGTTTATGTGTGTGTGCGTGTGCGTGTGTGTGTGTATTACATATGAGAGCAGTGTACTTGAAGATAGTTGTGTCTTGGTACTATATCTTGTCATGATGTGCCTGAGAAAAATCACTGATTCCTTTGTTTTGAATGTTCTCAGCTTCTCCATATCTCTGACTACATTGTCAGCCCTAACTCAAGGATCAGTATTAGGAAAGGCTTTCATTATAAATTTTGAGTCCTGGGCTCATCATGACTTATATTAAACTGAGGAGAAACCCATATTCCCATATGTCTCTACATTCAGTTAGGGTAGACTTATTTTTACTTTGGTAACCCTGATAATAGTATACTACATTATCCTATTAAACAGGGAACACTTGGAATTAGATTAGGTATGAGGGCAATGCTTACTATTTTCCTAATTTTGCTTTCATAAAGAAAGATAGGAATAAGAAGTGAATTTGTTAGGATGATAAATAAAATTATTTCTATAAAGGACCTAGCAATATGCAATGGAATGTATAGTGTATTTAATAATAATTCTATTAGTATTTTACTTACTTTCTTTCTTCCTTTTTTATTTTTGTTGTTTAGTATTTTTCTTAAGACACTTTATCCATCTATTATCTGTGCTGGGGTCTTTTTATCTTTATCAGATGTCATCAGATTTTTTGAGAAGTAAAAGCTGATTATACATATATATACACACATATATACATAAATATGCATATATGTACAAATATGTATATATACATGTATATATACATATATGTATATTATAAGAAAGGATTTATTGGATTGACTGAGACAGTCAAAGTCTGAATTGTATCTCAACTGCTTTTTGAAAGCTGGAGAGAGAGTATGATGAGTTGGTTCTGACTCAAGCTGAGAAGCTAAAAGCCTCAGAAAAAAGAAGTGGCTAATGTAGACCTGGCCAAGCCAGTTGAAGGCCAAAGGCATGGATATCCCCTAGAGAGCTGCTACTGACTCACTTCCTGATTTTGAAGGCTGAAAATACCTGAATCTCAAGCCTCTTGGTTGAGTGAAACCTTTCCACTCAGGCACACATGATTATCAAGCACAACAAGGTAGTAGAGGATTCAAATATCCCCTCTATCAGTCATGTGAGGGTCATCTGTATTTTGTTGGTTATTGTTCTCTGTACCTTTCCTATTTAATTCACTTCCAGCAAACCATATAGTCTGTTATCTCCCGTATGATATTTTCCAAAAGTGATGACTGAAAAGAACTGGCTATCAAAGATGAATGTGTCTTGAAACAAATGAGAACCAGTTGTTCTGCTAGTGATCAATTGTCAATGGACTTGTAGAAGTTGCCACTGAGCATGGGAGTGTTAATGCAGTTGCTGTTCCAGAGAAAGGTCGCTGTTCTGAGATGGATGAATGAATCACAGAAAACATGATGGTAAAAATAAGCAAACAAAACAAACAAACAACCACTCTTAAGGATGTTCATCATAAGTAATTATGGCACAACACTGACATGGTTAAAAGTATGTCATTAAATAGATATCAATTGCATTGGATCATGCTTGGACTGAATTTGGAATTACTGTGTTACTTACATCTTGCCTGCTATAATTGCTCCAAATCCAAGTCTTTTTTTTGTTTTGTTTTTTTTTTTTTTTTGATTTTTGAGACAGAGTTTCTCTGTGAAGCCCTGGCTGTCCTGGAACTCACTCTGTAGACCAGGCTGGCCTCGAACTCAGAAATCTGCCTTCCTCTGCCTCCCAAGTGCTGTGATTAAAGGTATGCACGACCACTGTCCTGCATAAGTCATTTCTACTAAACAACAAGGAACAGACTTTCTGAAGTTCTATAGAAGTAATATTAGGTAGAGAACCAAGGAAACGTTTAACCATTGAACATTTGAAAGACAACTGCTTTTCACCCATTTTCATTTCATTTTACATGATACCCAAGCTATCTCACCTGACCACAAATTAATCAGATTTTCCAAGGAACTGACATAAAGGAAATAGAGAAAGGAGAAACTAAAGAATAAATGCATAAGTAGTTCCAAAATGCAGCATGCAGATCTTTTATACTTGAAATTCTACTGGTTCTGTATACATGCTCCCGTCTAATGTTTAAGACCCTGGGCACCTGATGAGTGCAGGACCTCCAGGGCTCCTGGTGAATTAGCTGAAACTGGAACACATTTTTTTGTTTGAACAAACTTGTCAGTACTAGATGTAGCCTGTTTTAGGAAGCAAAACTTGAGCGTGATGGGCTAATGAACTCAGTTTTAACATCTAGGGAGTGAGTCATTCACTGTTACTAGACTAACAGCTATATGTAAATCACTTGCTCAGTGGAAGTATGCAATGGTTCACTTCCACAAAGTAAAAATATTTGTTACAACTAATATACTAGATAAGGGCCCCCTCTGTCTCTATAGATGGCCTTTCCTCTTCCTGCTTTACTTGCTCTCCCCCTCCCCCATAACTTAGTCTTTATCTAAATCAGTGGTTCTCAACCTTCTTAATGCTGTCACTCTTCAATACACACTTCTTGTGTGATGACCTCCAACAACAAAATTATTTATGTTGGTATTTCATTAATTTTGCTACTGTTGTGTATCATAATGTAAGTAGTTTTGGAGATAAAGGTTTGCCAACTTGGTTTTCTTTGGATCTTGATCTCCCTCTTTTCCTCCCTCCCTCCTGTCCTCCTCCTTCCCTCTTCCCCCACCCCCATGTGTATGTTTGACCTTCCCAATTTCCATTTTTTCATTTCTTTCTCTTACAATCTCTCATTCTCAAACAGTCCTTCTTTCCTTCCACAGGAGGTATTTACACAGTATGTCTAAAGACTGTCAATCCTACAATATTTGTGTGGTGGTCACATAGAGGTCTTCAATAAATTAGGAAGTCTACATATAGAATAACTGTCTTTAAAAACCTTAAAAACACTCTTACAATTCATAATAGCCTCCTACTTGTCTGGAATATTGATGTATTTCTCAATTCTTTCTCAATTAATTATAATAATGGAAGGCCTATATGTACCCTCAAAATTAATTTCTTCAGAATTTGCACTTTAAAGATGTCTTTAAGGGGTCCAGATAGTTTCAATGTTAGGAGCACTTACTGCTTGTGCAGAGGATCTGGGTCTGTTCCCTAGCACCAGGGCAGCTCAAAAACAGACCTAACCCCAGTTTCAAGTGATCCACTGCCCCCTTCTGGCATTCTAGCGCACTACATTTATACAATGCAGTTTAAGCACAGGCAAAATACTCATATGCATAAAATACAAATAAATGAAGTATTTAAAAATGCAAAAGATGTTCTCACTTTGAAGAAATATATTTCACCGAAAATGATGAAATGTTGATTATATTTCATCATACTATGTGTCTAGGACATGGTACTTCATTGCATATTATGTAACTAGACATGAATTTGATTAAAAATGAGAAAATAAAACACTTACAATGCTATCCAGATTCCTAACTGGTCTGTTCCCCTGAAGACACGATATCCTGACCCATCCTAGAGGAACCACTCTATTCAGAGCAGCAGGTAGGAACCCTCCCACACAACCCTATGCCCCAGGGCTGCAGCTTAGATCCTGGGCATTCAGGACCCATCTCACTCAAACCCAGCCCTCTGGAATAGCACTCCCCTTCCTCCTCCTCCTCTTCACCCTCCTCCTTCTCCTCCTCCTCTTCCTCTTCCTCCTCTTCCTTCTCTTCTTCTACTTCCTTTTCTTCCTCTTCTTTTTTCTGAGACAGAGTTTCTCTGAATAGCTTTGGCGGTCAGTCCTGGAACTCACTCTGTAGACTAGGCTGGAATACCACTCCCCTTCTGCCCCTCCCTTGATCCTTTCTGCTGGCACAGACTCCTAGCTGGTCTGCTTCTGTGAAGATGACATATCTAGAGGAACCACTGTACTCAGAGCATCAGAGGAACCGCTGCACTCAGAAGTGGAGAATCAGCTGCACTCAGAAAACATGAGTAAGCTAGATTCTCAGAAACTCTAACATGCCCAGGATCATAGGATTTCAGGATCCCAGAGGCAACCTGCATCCCAGGAGTTCTTCCACTCAGGCTCTCAGGATCACAGAATCACAGAGACAGCTGGGCTCTGAGGGGTTCTGACACAAGCAAGATAACAAGACAGTGACAAAAGGCAAGCACAAGAACATAGGCAAAAGAAACCAAGGTTATCTGGCAGCATTAGAACCCAGTTCTCCCAACACAGCAAGCCCTGGACACCCCATCATACCTGAAAAGCAGGATTCAGATTTAAAATCACTTCTCATGATGAGGATAGAGGACTTTAAGAAGGATATAATAACTCCCTTAAAGAAATACAGGACAACACAAGTAAACAGGTAGAAGCCCTTAAAGAGGAAATACAAAAATCTCTTAAAGAATTGCAAGAAAACACCACTAAACCTGTGAAGGAATTAAACAAAACCATCCAGAATTTAAAAATGGAAGTAGAAACAATAAAGAAATATCCAAGGGAGACTACCTTGGAGATAGAAAGCCTAGGAAAGAGACCAGGAGTCATAGATGCAAGCATCACCAACAGAACACAAGAGATAGAAGAGAGAACCTCATGTGCAGAAGATATCATGGAAAACGTTGACACAATTGTCAAAGAAAATGCAAAATGCAAAAAGCTCCTAACCCAAAACATACAGGAAATCCAGGACACAATGAGAACACCAAATCTAAGATAACTGGTATAGAAGAAAGTGAAGATTCCCAACTTAAAGGACCAGTAAATATCTTCAACAAAATTGTAGAAGAAAACTTCCCTAACCGAAAGAAAGAGATACCCATGAACATACAAGAAGCCTACAAAACTCCAAATAGACTAGACCAGAAAAGAAATACCTCCCAACACATAATAATTAAAACATCAAATGCACAAAACAAAGAAAGAGTATTAAAAGCAGTAAGGGAAAAAAGTCAAGTAATATATAAAGGCAGACGTATAAGGATGTTACCAGACTTTTCACCAGAGAGTATAAAATCCAGATGATCCTGGACTGATATCATACAGACCCTAAGAGAACACAAATACTAGCTCAGACTAGTATACGCAACAAAACTCTCAATTACCATAGATGAAGAAACTAAGATATTCCATGACGAAACCAAGTTTACATAGTATCTTCCCACAAATCTAGCACTACAAAGGGTAATAGATGGAAAACTCCAACACAAGGAGGGAAATTAGAACCTAGAAAAAGTAAGAAAATAATCTTCCAACAAACCCAAAAGAAGATACCAAACAAACATAATTCTACCTTTAATAATGAAAATAACAGGAAGCTACAATCATTTTTCCTTAATATCTTTTAACATCAATGGACTCAATTCCCCAATAAAAAGGCATAGACTACCAGACTACATACGTAAACAGGACCCAGCATTTTGCTGTATACAGTAAACACACCTTAGTGACAAAGACAGACACTGTCTCACAGTAAAATGCTAGAAAACAATTTTCCAAGCAAATATTTCCATGATACATGTTGAAGTAGCCATTCTAATATGGAATAAAATTGACTTTCAACTAAAAGTTATCAAAAAAATAAGGGAGGACACTTTATACTCATCAAAGGAAAAATCTACCAAGATGAACTCTCAATTCTGAACATCGATGCTCCAAATACAAGGGTACCCACTTTCATAAAAGAAACTTTACTGACGCTCAAAGTGCACATTGCAACTCACACAATAATAGTGGGGGATTTCAACACCTGACTCTCAGCGATGGACAGATCATGGAAACAGAAACTAAACAGAGAAACAGTGAAACTAAGAGAAGTTATGAACCAAATGGATTTAAAAGATATCTATAGAACATTTCATTCTAAAACAAAAGAATATGCCTTCTTCTCAGCACCTCATGGTACCTTCTCCAAAATAGACCATATAATTTGTCACAAAACAGGCCTCCACAGATACAAGAAGATTGAAATAATCTCATGCATCCTATCAGATCACCAGGGATTAAGCCTGTTCTTCAGTAACAATAAAATCAATGGAAAGCCTCCACACACATGGAAACTGAACAATGCACTACTCAATGAGAACTTAGTCAAGGAAGAAATAAAGACAGAAATTAAAGACTTTTTAGAAATTAATACAAATGAAGGCTCTTCATAACAAAACTTATAGGACACAATTAAAGCAGTGCTAAGAGGAAAACTCATAGCTCTAAGTGTCTACAAAAAGAAACTGGAGAGAGCATACACATGCAACTTGACAGCACACCTAATAGCTCTAGACAAAAAGAAGTAAATACATCCAAGAGGAGTAGAAGGGAGGATATAATCAAACCCAAGGCTGAATTCAACCTAGTAGAAAGAAAAAGAACTATATAAAGTAACAACAAAACTAGGTGCTGATTCTTTCAGTAAATCAACAAGATAGATTAAACCTTAGCCAGACTAACCAGAGAGCAGAGAGACAGTATCAAAATTAATAAAATCAGAACTGAAAAGGGAGACATAACAACAGAAACTGAGGAAATTAAAAAAATCATCAGATCCTACTACAAAAGCCTACACTCAACAAAACTGAAAAATCTGGATGAAATGGTCAACTTTCTAGACAGATACCAGGTACCAAAGTTAAATCAGGATCAGATAAATCATCAACATAGTCCCATAACCCCTAAAGAAACAGAAGCAGTCATTAAAAGTCTCCCCACCAAAAAAAAAAAAAAAAAAGCCCAGGACCAGATGGTTTTAGTGCAGAATTCTATCAGATCTTCAAGGAAGACCTAATAACAATTCTCTTCAAACTATTCTACAAAATAAAAACAGAAGGAACATGACCCAATTCATTCTATGAAGCCACAATTAAGCTCATACCTAAACCACACAAAAACCCAACAATGAAAGAGAACTTCAGACTAATCTCTCTTATGAATATCAATGCAAAAATACTCAATAAAATTCTTGCAAAGCAAATCTAAGAACACATCAAAACAATCACCCATCATGATCAAGTAGGTTTTATCCCAGGAATGCAGGGATGGTTAAATATTTGGAAATCCATCAATATAATCCAGTACATAAACAAACTTAAAGAAAAAACCACATGAGCCTCTCACTAGATCCTGAGAAAGCATTTGACAAAACTCAATACCCCTTCATGGTAAAAGTCCTGTAAAGATCAGAAATTCAAGACCCATATGTAAACATAGTAAAAGAAATATACAGCAAGCCAGTAGCCAACATCAAACTAAATAGAGAGGAACTTGAAGCAATCCCACTTAAGTCAGGGACTAGATAAGGCTTCCCAACACTCTCCCTACCTATTCAATATAGTACTGGAGGTATTAGCCAGAGCAATTAGACAACAAAAGGACGTCAAAGGGATACAAATAGGAAGGGAAGAAGTCAAAATCTCACTATTTTCAGGTGATATGATAGTATACTTAAGTGACACCAAAACATCCACCAGGGAACTCCTAAACCTGATAAAATACTTTTTGATCTAAGAAGAATGAGATAGGATTGGTCAGGAGTATCTTAATTCTTAGACATTAGGTGAACATGATCTCCAAGTTCAATCATCATTTTTTCTTTATGATGTCTATATTCCCCTAATAGTCCAATACTTAGGAAAAAAAAACCATTGTGCATAGGAGTGATCATTCAGGGAAAACATCCCCTGAAGTGAGACTTTTTTTCCATCAGGCCTTGTAGAACCAGTTCATCTTATCAAGGTACACACTAAATTACAAAGATCTTGTCCTTCATTTAACATATTCTTCCTTAGGACATCTAGTCAGTTTATTTGATATCAATGATACTGACCTAGCACTAGGAGATTATACTACTATGTTATGGTTAAGATAAGTGGGCTTAGGAGACAAGTTGTCTAAGAAGTCAAGAATGTACTGCTTTCTAGTGAATACATTTCCAAGGAAGACCAATAATAGGATAGTCTTCTTTTTTATGATGATTAAACAAATGATCCCTACACAGTTCTACCAATATATAGTAAAGGCCACTTACTAAGTAATTAAATAAGATGACTGCCTATTATGTCTCCATTTATACACAGTAATTATTATCTGTTAATGTCAAAATAAAGAGCATACATTCTTTTGAACCAGTATGATGTTTACTAACATGGTGAAATTGAGCAAAGCTCTAAAAATGAGAATCTATTCTATCTGTACTAAGGTTAAAAAAATATGTGATAGTTCATCATTCCAGATCTTTCTGAAGGATCTTTAAACAGCTCAAATATTGGATGCTCATTTTCAGTTCATTTAAGGGACCAATGTTCTATTGCACTCATACACTAGCTACAAAAATAATCAGGTGACACCCTTAAGTTTTAAATGGTATTATAGCATCTTCCATGTCTATATTTGTTTCCTTTTTTCTTTTCTTTTTTTTAGTTTTTATTCCTTTATGGAGAGCATGCTCGTCTATATATCTTAAAACTTACATTAGATACAGTTGTCTTGATAAATCAATTGTACTATCTAAATATATATTGGATCTTTAACAATATTTGATTTCTATTCAATTGGAATAATATATTGGCTTTTTGGAAAATGTGAACAATTAAAAGAAAATGGAAAGACTTACAAAGAGACAGCATTGAGAAATACAAAAGAAAGCGTTCTTGGGCTGACAGCTATACAATGTCTAATCTATAGTTTACAGAAAGTACCTACTTTTATAATTTTTTTCTCAAATCATAATTAATTCACACTGGTTATAAACACAGAAAGGCAGGATGTGGGGAAGGGAATGACACTGGAGTGTGGGTGTTCAGGGGGAATACAGATATCTTCAGAACCGGGTATCGGCTGGGTGAAGGTTGAGGGGACAAGTCACTATGACTCTGCCTATGACCCGCTTGTCCTTATCTAAGTTGGTGTTGTCTGCCAAGGCTACCTATTTACAAGGTCTATGACTACTCAGGCTTGTAAATTTCCACAAAAGCTGCCTGTTGACATTATCTTATAGCCATCTGTTTCAATGTTTTTCCACTGAGACCCAAGACTTGGTGTTAGTATACATGTATGACAGGCCTATTGCTGATTTTAGGCCTATGGCTGATTTTAGGCCTACAGTATGCAAGCAGGGCTTCCCCTGACATCTCCTCCCTTCTCTAAGTATAGAAGGACTGTGGCAATTCTAATCTTGCAACTGCGGGGATAGAGGCCTGACTTCCAGTATTTGAAGGGGACCTTGTAATGGCTCTGGTTCCCCTGTCATTGTCCAGTGAGGCATGAGGGCCATACCCGTCCCAATGTCTTTTTCCTGGAGAGGGGATACTTTTGACATCAACCCATATGCAGTCAGGCTTGTCCCTCAGGGAACCCAGATAGATATTTTTATCTTCTATTTATATTCCCTTGCAGTGCTTAGCCTTGTAGCCTAAGCAAGAATACAGATCGCCTGTCAGAGGGGGTTCTGGGTGGCCCCTCTCTGCCTGGTCTAGGGGTGGAAGTACCCTCTTTTAGGTTGGGTGGAGATGAGTTTTGGGAACACTCTGTATAAAGTAACAACCTCATCTTGAGTCTCGTGGTCCTCCATAGCTAACTTATGATAGTGTATCTGAGTAGGTTTTGCTACTAAATTATTTATCTATTGTATCACAGAGTTAGTCCACCTATTTCAGGGCCAGGGGCCAGCAGAAAAAAGCAAAAAGAACCCAAATAATGGTCCCAAGATGGAAGGAAATAGGGTTGACAACCTTGGAGAGGCTGCAAACCAATTCTTGTACCAGCATTCATCTGCCTCTTTCTCTCTCTGATTTTTCTTAGGCCCTTCACTACCTATTTCATGCTCTCTTTAACCCTCCTTGTCTTGTCTATGTAAAGGCAACCTTCTTCTTTGAGGGTTGTACACAGTCAAGAGCTGTATCCAGCCTTTTCTATTGTACTAGAGTAAATCAAGTCCAATAAGGATCTTTGCGATTTTAGGAGGTCTCTTCAGACAGTGAAACGAGGAATTTCTTCAGATTAGTGATGTCAATCTCTAGCTGTTTGATATTCTTGTCAGTGGCCCTTCAAGGGTCTGAGTAGTATAAATTTGGAGGATAGCATCTGGATTAGAACTTCTAACAGCAGACATCACTGGTGATTCATTTTTACCTGGAAAGGAAAAAGAAGGAAATTCTCAGGGAGATTTCTCTTCCCTGGATGTAAATTGTTATTCATCTTATTTATGGTTGGGCCTGGCTTTGTGGGGGTATCTATTTATTTCATTAATCTTTTTGGTAGTTGGTTAGCTGTGAGCTTTCGGGCTAATATCCACTTATCAGTGAGTGCATACCATGTATGTTCTTTTGAGATTGGGTCACCTCACTCAAGATGATATTTTCCAGCTCCATCCATTTGCCTAGGAAATTTGTGAACTCATTGTTTTTAATAGCTGAGTAGTACTCTATTGTATAAATGTACCACATTTTCTGCATCCATTCTTCTATTGAAGGGCATCTGGGTTCTTTCCAACTTCTGGCTATTATAAATAAGGCTGCTATGAACATGGTGGAGTATGTGTCCCTGTTGTATGTTGAAACATCTTTTGGGTATATGCCCAGGAGTGGTATAGCTGGGTCCTCAGGTAACACTATGTTCAATTTTCTGAGATACTGCCAGACTGCCTTCCATAGTGGTTGTACCAGTTTACAACCCCACCAACAGTGGAGGGTGTTCCTTTTTCTCCACATCCTTGCCAACATGTGCTATCACCTGTATTTTTGATCTTAGGCATTCTGACTGGTGTGAGGTGGAATCTCAGTGTTATTTTCATTTGCATTTCCCTGATGACTAGGGATGCTGAACACTTCTTTAGCTGCTTCTCAACCATTTGAGCTTCCTCAGTTGAGAATTCTTTGTTCAGCTCTGTGCTCCATTTTTTAATAGGGTTCTTTGATTGTCTATAGTCTACTTTCTTCAGTTCTTTGTATGCCTTGGATATTAGCCCTTTATCAGATGTAGGGTTGGTGAAGATCTTTTCCCAATCTGTTGGTTGCAGCTTTGTTCTATTGACTGTCTCCTTTGCTTTACAGAAGCTTTGCAGCTTTATGAGGTCCCATTTGTCTATTCTTGGTCTTAGAGCACAAGCCATTGGTGTACTGTTCAGGAACTTTTTTCTTGTGCCTATGTGATCCAGGCTTTTCCCCAGTTTCTTCTCTATTAGTTTCAGTGTGGCTGGTTTTAGGTGGAGGTCCTTAATCCACTTGGAATTGAGCTTTGTACAAGGAGATAAGTATGGATCAATTTGCATTTTTCTCCATGCTGACCACCAGTTGGACCAACACCATTTGTTGAAAATGCTATCTTTTTTCCACTGAATGGTTTTAGCTCCTTTGTCAAAGGTCAAGTGACCATAGGTATGGGGGTTCATTTCTGGATCTTCTATTCTATTCCATTGATCTTCCTGCCTGTCTCTGTTCCAACACCATGCAGTTTTTATCACTATTGCTTTGTAATACAGCTTGAAGACAGGGATGGTGATTCCTCCAGAAGTTCTTTTATTGCTGAGAGTAATTTTCGCAATCCTGGGTTTTTTGTTATTCCAAATGAATTTTAAGATTGCTCTTTCTATCTCTGTGAAGAATTGAGTGGGAATTTTGACGGGGATTGCATTAAATCTGTAGATGGCTTTTGGCAAAAGCTACTTTTACTATATTAATCCTTCCAATCCATGAGCATGGGAGATCTTTCCATCTTCTGAGATCTGCTTCGATTTCTTTCTTCAGGGGCATGAAGTTCTTGTCATACAGGTCTTTTACTTGCTTGGTTAGGTTCAAACCAAGGTATTTTATATTATCTGTGACTATTGTGTAGGGTGTCATTTCCATAATTTCTTTCTCAGCCAGTTTATCTTTTGAGTAGAGGAAGGCTACTGATTTGCTTGAGTTAATTTTATATCCAGCCATTTTGCTAAAGCTGTTTATCAGGTTTAGGAGTTCTCTGGTGGAAGTTTTTGGGTCACTTAAGTAAAACTATCATATCATCTGCAAATAGTGAGATTTTGACTTCTTCCTTTCCAATTTGTATCCCTTTGACCTCCTTGTGCTGCCTAATTGCTCTGGCTAGGAATTCCAATACTATATTAAATAAGTAGGGGGAGAGTGGGCAGCCTTGCCTAGTCCCTGATTTTAGTGGGATTGCTTCAAGTTTCTCTCCATTTAGTTTGATGCTGGATACTGGTTTGCTGTATATTGCTTTTACTATGTTTAGGTATGGACCTTGAATTCCTGACCTTTCCAAGACTTTTATCATGAAGGGGTGTTGAATTTTGTCAAATGCTTTCTCAGCATCTAGTGATATGATGATCATGTAGTTTTTTCCTTTGAGTTTGTTTATATAATGGATTACATTGATGGATTTCCGAATATTGAACCAACCCTGCATTCCTGGGATAAAGCCTACTTGATCGTGATGGATAATTGTTTTGATGTGTTCTTGGATTCGGTTCACTAGAATTTTATTGAGTAATTTTGCATCAATGTTCATAAGGGAGATTGGCCTGAAGTTCTCTTTCTTTGTTGGGTCTTTGTGTGGTTTAGGTATGAGGGTAATTGTGGCTTCATAGAATGAATTGGGTAGTGTACCTTCTGTTTCTATTTTGTGGAATAGTTTGAAAGGAATTGGAATTAGGTCTTCCTTGACAGTCTGATAGAATTCTGCACTAAAACCGTCTGGTCCCGGACTTTTCTTTGTAGGGAGACTTTTAATGGCTGCTTCTATTTCTTTTGGGGTTATGGGACTGTTTAGATGGTTTATCTGGTCCTGATTTAACATTAGTAACTGGTATTTGTCTAGAAAATTGTCCATTTTATCCAAATTTTCCAATTTTGTTGAGTATAGGCTTTTGTAGTAGGATCTGATGATTTTTTTAATTTCCTCGGTTTCTGTTGTTATGTCACCCTTTTCAGTTCTGATTTTATTAATTTTGATACTGTCTCTCTGCCCTCTGATTAGTCTAGCTAAGGGTTTATCTATCTTGTTGATTTTCTCAAAGAACCAGCTGCTGGTTTTATTGATTCTTTGGATAGTTCTTTTTGTTTCTATTTGGTTGATTTCAGCCTTGAGTTTGATTATTTCCTGCTCCTTGTATTGGAGCTTTCCTGGTATTATCCTTTGTAGAGCTGGATTTGTGGGAAGATACTGTGTAAATTCGGTTTTGTCATGGAATATCTTAGTTTCTCCGTCTATGGTAATTGAGAGTTTTGCTGGGTATAGTAGCCTGGGCTGGCATTTATGTTCTCTTAGGGTCTGTATGATATTTGTCCAGGATCTTCTGGCTTTTATAGTATCTAGTGAGAAGTCAGGTGTAATTCTGATAGGTTTGCCTTTATATGTTACTTGGCCTTGTTCCCTTACTGCTTTTAAAATTCTTTCTTTGTTTTGTGCATTTTGTGTCTTGATTATTATGTGACGGGAGGTATTTCTTTTTTGATCTAGTCTGTTTGGTGTTCTGTAGGCTTCTTGTGTGATTATGGGCATCTCCTTCCTTAGGTTAGGGAAGTTTTCCTCAATAATTTTGTTGAAGATATTTATTGACCCTTTAAGCTGGGAATCTTCACTCTCATCTATACCTATTATCCTTAGGTTTGGTCTTCTCATTGCGTCCTGGATTTCGTGGATAGTTTGTGCTAAGAACTTTCTGCATTTTGCGTTTTCTTTGACAGTTGTGTCAATATTTTCTAAGGTATCTTCTGCACCTGAGATTCTTTCTTCTATGTCTTGTATTCTGTTGGTGATGCTTGTGTATGACTCCTGATTTCTTTCTTAGGTTTCCTATCTCCAGGGTAATCTCCCTTTGTGATTTCTTTATTGTTTCTACTTCCATTTTTATGTCCTGGATGGTTTTGTTCAATTCCTTCATCTGTTTGTTTGTGTTTTCTTGTAATTCTTTAAAGGATTTTTGTGTTTCTTTAAGGACTTCATCCTGTTTTCCTGTGTTCTCCTCAAGTTTTTTGATAGTGTTATTTATTTCCTTCTTATAGTCCTCTAGCATCATCATTAGAAGTGATTCTAGATCTGGTTCTTGTTTTCCTGGTGATATGGGGAGTTCAGGACTTTCTAATGTGGGAGAACTAGGTTCAGATGATGGCAAGTACCTTGGGTTGCTGGTGCTTGTATTCTTGCGCTTGCCTTTTGCCATCTGGATCTCCTTTGTGCTATCTGTGCTGTCTCTGACTGGGGTCTGTCTTTCCTATTATCTAGGTTGTGTCAGAACTGTTAGGGATGGGTTTTGCTGCTGGGGTTAGAGCTGAGGCTCAAGATGTGCTCTGTGCTCAGGCAGAAACCGGAAGGGGCCTGGCTCTGGGTCAGGAGTGGAATCCTGGGTCCCAGTGGGTCCTGGTTGCTCCCTGATTGGGGGCAAGTATTGCCAGCTCCTAGCCTAAGATACTGCTTGAGTTAGAGCTACTGAGAGCTCTGCTTCCTCTATGTTCTGTGAGATTGAGTGCAGGGCTGACTCCCGAGATCTGCTCGGGCTCAGACCGGAAGGAACCCATGCCCCAGGCCAGGAGTGAGTTCCTAGGTCCCAGTGGGTCCTGGTTGCTCCCTGTTTGGGGGCAAGTATTGCCACCTCCTAGCCTAAGATACTGCTTGGCAGAGAGGTCCTGAGAGCCCCACTTCCTCTGGATTCTGTGAGATTGGGTGCAGTGCTGACTCCCATGATCTGCGAGTGCTTGGACCCACACCAGATGGAGTCCGTGCTCCCGGCCAGGAGCGAATTCCTGGGTCCCAGTTGCTCCCTCTTTGGGGCAAGTGCTGCTTTTTCCTTACCTGGGATGCTGCCTGAGTTAAAGCTCCTGGGAGTCCCTCTTTCTCTCGGTTTTCTGGGGTTGGGTACGAAGCTGCCGCCTGTGACCTGCTCTATGCTCGGGCCTATATTTGTTTCCTAGTTTGACTAGTTGATTTCTTTTGAGACAGGGTCTCTCTAGGAAACAATGGCTGTAATGGAACTCTTTATGAAAACCATATTGGCCGCAAAATCACATAGATTCTTCTTCCTTCTGGGATTAAAGGCATGTTCCAGCTCTCTATGGGGTTTTAATATGGTCCTCCCTTCTTATTCTTAGATCTCTTGTTTTAAATCTGTTCCTTCACTCAGCCCAACAAATTAACTCCACATGTCAGTAACTTTCATTTGTAGTCATACATACCATAGATAATGGGTAGAAACCTCCAAATAACTCTTGGATTGGTCAAGTGTAGTTGTGGGAACTGTCACGTGTATGAGATGCAGGGCGTACGTTTTGGATATGGCTTACTTTTCGTCTCCCTCCTATGTGTTTTGTCAGGTCATTTAATTAAAGAAACTGATGAATAACTAAAAGACCCAGAGAATGATTAAAATATTATTTAATTTTTTAGCTAATCAATTCAACTAGAAAGCAAAATACATCTTACAAGGTTTTATCTCTGAGGAAGCTCAGGAATACGACATTATAAATCCTGCAGATTAGGATAATTTGATCCTATATAAGTAGACATTATAACAAAAGATAGTGAGCACTCCTGGATTTAAGAAATAATTGAAGATCAGGATTAGAGAAAACTACCAAGACTTCTATTCAGAACACCACACCAACTGGGAATGACTTGCTTTGCTCAGTGTCCTCCTGAGAGCACCCTTGACCTCAGCGTTCCTCAGGCTGTAGATAAAAGGGTTCAGCATGGGGTTGAAAAAGCTATAAAACAGAAAAAGGACCTTCTGCTGCTCCTCTGGGTGCTGGGACTTGGGGGCCATGTACATGATGATGGCGCTGCCAAAGAAGAGTCCGACCACACAGAGGTGGGAGGAACAGGTGGAGAAAGCCTTTCTGCGACCTTCCCCTGACTGGATCCTCAGGATTGCCAGCAGGATGCGGGTGTAGGAGATTAGGACAAAGCACAGGGGCCCTACTAATATGAACACACAAGCTGCAAAGATAACTACTTGATTGAGTGTTGTGTCGGCACAGGCAAGCTTGAGGACAGATAGGATTTCACAGAAGAAGTGATTGATTTCATGAGGTCCACTGAAGGGCAGCCTCAGCATGAGGACTACATGGACCAGAGCCAGAAGAAAACTAACTATCCAGGAAACAACAACCAGGATGGTACACACTCTCCAGTTCATGATGACAGTGTAGTGTAGCGGATGGCAGATAGCTACATAGCGGTCATAGGACATCACCACAAGGAGCACACATTCTGTGTGTGCGAAAGCCAAGAAGAGAAATGTCTGTGTCATGCATCCAGCAAAGGTTATGGGCCTGGTCTCATCCAAGAGGTTTATGAGTGTCTGTGGCACTGTATTGCAGGCATAGGCCATATCGACAATAGCCAGCTGGGATAGGAAGAAGTACATGGGAGTGTGGAGTCTGGAGTCCAGGCAGATTATTGCAAGGATAGTCCCATTCCCCAGTATGGTGAAAATATATAAAAGAAAGAATAGTAGAAAAAGAATAAGTTGAATCCTTTGGCCAAGACAGAATCCCAGCAGAATGAACTCTGTGACCATCGTCTGATTTCTCTTCATTTCACTATGAAAGAGGATGCAGAGAACTGAGCCTTCATTCTTATAAAATGTGGTTATATCATTTCTCTCAGATTTTAGCAACATGAGAAATCTATTAGTAAACATCAGTAGGATGTAGTCATTCATTAATAAGTTAATGATGTATAATTAAAAAGTTGTGCACAAACTATAGTTTTAACTGACATCAAAATTTGGAAGAGTACTCCATTGTCAGTGCTTACATACTTAGAATAATTGGCATAGAATCAATTATGAGCTGTAGCAAATCCTACGCACAAAACAATTGTAAAATATAGTTGTCTCAGAGTTTTATGCATGTAAGAATATAAAAGAATTACTAATGTCTCTGATTCAAACATCATACCAACATGCAATGAACACAAATCAAGTAGTAAACAGACTTTTAAGTTTGGAATAATACCAGAATAGAAAGAAAATAATTTGATAGAATTAATATTTGTTACTTCAAGTGCCTAAGTCATAGCTAAAATCTAGAGGCTGCTTTCATAACCTCACTCAAAGAAAATCCTAAAACAACTTTTCTTTTTTATGATTGGGTTGTATGTCTATCAAGTGGACATTTTATGGGTAAGAAAATTCAGGGCCCTTTGTGGAACACAAGGCAATATATAGATGTATGTATAGAATTTGAAACGTTGTTAGTGATGAGGAAAGAGGTAGTAGAAATTATATCTGTAGACAATAATACATGATGTTGTGTGCCTTCCTATTTGTTTGTGTATATCCATCCAGAATATGTATCAATACCTTGAAATGTAAACAATAATCATTGTTTATTTTATGGCTAATCAGGTGGGGCATTCATATAATTATTAATACATTCTAGGAAAGAGGGATAATTTTTGTTTTACCAAATGTATTACCACTCAGACTCAGTGCATGGGAGTTTCTATGAACATTCAAAGATTTGGAATGGTGCTCAGTAAGTGCCTATATACGTACTCTTACAGGCAAATTTCCCATGTACTATTTATTTAGACCTCTCTTTCTATGTTTTCTCTGAAGAAAATTGGCATAGAATAAAAATAAGGACGATGTGCACTGGTTTTGTTTTTAGTCCATTTCCTCAATTTGTAACACACACTGTATTTGAAATCCAAATCATAGGGATTTACAATTTTAAGTGGAGAAACTTTGGCTGATCTTTGCATCAATAATTATACATATTTTGACTATTTCATAAGTAGCAATAGGAATTATATTGCTTTGGAAGAATCTCTAGCTTAATTAACATCAGTACCAAGGAGATGTTAAAGAGTGTTTCCCAAGGAAATTTGCATGACAGACAGAATTTTCTTCTGAGAAAGACACTCATAAAATAGACATGCAACTGATAAGAATAACAAGGTAGAGGTGGAAATAAAACTATGTCAGAAAAAGCAGAACTGGAGAGTTTAGACAGGGCCATCTGAAGCTTGATATTTTGTGTATTTTCCTAGATGTGTGGAAAGTGGATTTAAACAACTCAAGAATTCATATGTACTCAGTTTCATGAGATATTGTGTGGAGACATAGTGTAAAAATAAAGGCAGGAGATGCGTTTGGAGTGTAGAATTTGGACAAAGAAGGCAGTATATAGCAGTACGTGAAAAATGACATCTGGGAAGGGGAAAGGGAATCAGTTGGAAGAAAGATTCTAGCCACCTGATGGATGTCTGTAGTCCATATGGATGGCTTTGTGTAATTTTTTATTAATAATATTCCTGCAAATGATCCCTGACTAGCTCTTCTTACTCTCATTTCATGTTCTTTAGCAACTGTCAATTTATAATTTTTTTTCTTGCGCAGATATTTCTGTAGAGATGGAATATACAATTAGCAAAGTACTTTGAAAACATTTCAGTTACATTTTAAACTACAAAATCTAAGATTTCAACATTATGGCACATGTCTTGTCCTCTTTGACTTGGCATAGTATGATACTGCTGTTGAAGAATATTTCCACAGTTTGGTCTAATATCTGGGGAGCATACTATCTTAATGGGGCATAAAGGTTTGTTTTACACATGATGCATAGAAAAAACATTATATTTAAACTTTTTTTCATAGCAAAAAGGAAATACAGATAATATGTTTGATACATTAGAAACCATTTGGTATAGTCACTTATTGTTTATTATAAAACTGGCGACCAGGTTTGCTTGTTTTCTAAATCTGGCAATTGATACATATTTGTTAAATGGCAAATAAATGAATACATGTAAACTGTTGATTAAACTACTAGCTATTGTTGTCTTAAGAGGTCTTGTTTCTTTTAGAATAAAGTCTCTTTATTTATACTAAGTTCAGTTCTTCTCCCACAAGAAATGTGTCATTCAATAGAGAAAAAAAATCATTGCTGAGATCCATATTAAAGTAACATCTTTAAGATGGGGCAAGAACACTTGAAGTGTTCACCAAATGTTAAGCACTTGAATTTAGTATATATTAATCTGTATAATCCTTTTCCTTTGATTTCAATGCAATGTATCTAACGTTAATTAAAGCAATCAATTAGAAAGCAAATGTTACATGTCAAGGGTCCACCGGGACTTCACTTTGAAGTATGTTCCATTTACAAGTGTAAATTTAAAGAATTATTATGATGATATACATTAATCTATGCGTGTACGACTTCAGAAATTAAAACTTGTCCAACTAGTATGGCTAATAAATGATCTGGTTATTCTAAAGCACGAAAGGAAGTATCTCAGAAGGAAGGCATTTCTTCATATATAAACAAAATATTATCATTTAAATTTATCATATTTTAAAATGTAAATCTCAAGTTTGATGAACTATTGTTTCTTTTCTATGGTGTCAGTCATGGGCAAAGCAACACTGAAGCAGCCACCTCATTGTTCCTCAATTGCTCATCTCAACTGCTTACTTGTAACTACCAAGGAAGAAGCTTCTACTTTTCTTTCCTACATATTGATGAGCTAGAGACTTTTCCAAGTTATACTATGGAGGGAGGACTGGCGAAGTAAATGATTTTTTAATACACCAGGATGAACTGAAAGTCAGTCTTACTAGATCATCTCTTCACTAACCTTTGAGTGCTAGTTAATCATCTAGATTATGTTCTGTGTGTACCCAGCACTATATTTGAGTACGACAGAGGATTGAAATGTAATAAGGATATTGTTGTAAATATGTGTTTTAGAGACAAGAGAAGACATAAAAATATACATATTAAACATAAAAATTTACTAAACAGAAGATTTAAATAATTATCAAGAATCTCATTCTTTTCCCATTTTTCTACACTCATTGACAACTCAGTTCCCTCCCCTTGCTAAAATTCATCCTCTAGATTCCAGAAAATATAATGCACTTACTTACTTATTGACTACATTCTAGGTACTGGGATATGTCTTGAAAGTTATATGACAGATAAATATAAGACATAATCATAATATGCATTTAGCTTTTACAGTCCAATTCAATAAACAAACATTTTTTTTCAATACTGATATTAATTAAATGGAACATACATAAGACAATCAGTATGTGTTAATTTCAATGAAATGAAACGCTATCCCATAACATAGTCTACTATAATTTCTGTTAAGTAGGCATGTTATTCCATATATTTCATCTAAAGCCATGATATGGAAATTACTATTTTCACAGAATATGAATAAGCATGTAAGTTTAGCATTCATAGAGACCATCTATTTCTCATCACAATAAAGAAATAAAGAAATAAAGAGTGGCAGTAACAGAAGAGTTAAACAAAGATAAGATGCTTCAAGCTGTCTGGGAGGAATTTGTGGTGCATTAAATTTATACAACCTTGTTGACTCACACATTAACACCCAAAATGTCTTAAAAGGAAGCAGCTGTAGTGTGGCACAGGGTCCTATACCTGCAGAATTTCTGGGTAACTGGAGAACCCTCAGGACTGCTCCTCCTTGAAATGCAGCAGAATCCTCAGGAAAGGAGATTTTATTCTCTGAGGGCTCACAGCCTAGTTGGTAGCTCTTGAGTCTCCTTGGAGGGGCAGGGCCAGGAGACATCATGCATGATTACCTCTGTGGGAAGCAAAGACAGAGAAATTATCTCTTTCTATTGCTGTTGTCATTCCCAATAGGACAAGCAGTTAAGAATCACAGATAAAGAAACAACTCTGAAACAACAGCCATCGGAATCTGTGAATAGTGATTGACAATTCTTTGTGTCACAATCCCAGTCTCATTATCTTCATTTTAAGATGCTCCTTGGAAACTTGTCAAGAAGTAGAACCAATGAGTGAACTTTTGGCCTCTACTCTGAAGCTCAGCCTCTCCTGGATGGAATCTGGATGCTCTTGTCTGTAATAGAAATGAGAAGTTAGAACCTTAAAAACTCACATGATTAAAAGTCACAATCAAAATTACAGATATTGTGGGAGCTGTTTAGGAAGGCAGAAAGAGGATTAGGGAGTTCAAAGAGAGGCTATGGTATCCTAGAATGGCCCTTTGGGAGAGAGAGGAGAGAAGAGAGAAGAGAGAAGAGAGAAGAGAGAAGAGAGAGAGAGAGAGAGAGAGAGAGAGAGAGAGAGAGAGAGAGAGAGAGATTCCATTTAAGCCACTCCAAAATTTACAATGCAATGAAATCACTACATTGTAATCCTGGATGTCTAGAGTTAGAACATAAACAAAAGAGAGAACGTTTGGGTTTCCTACATTTGCAGGGCATGTTCACATCTGCTCTGAATATGTATTTTTGATAATAAATAATAATTTTTTGTTTGTTTTCCGAGTCAGGATTCTCTATGTAGCCCTGGCTCTCTTGGAACTCATTCTGTAGACCAGGCTGACTTTGAACTCAAAAATTTGCCTGTCTCTGCTTCCTGAGTACTAGAACTAAAGGCATGTGCTACCACTGCCTGGATGAAAGTAAACACAATTTTAAAAGAAAACACAAAATATTGTTCCTTCTATGACAAATCTTGTGTGTAGGATATAGTCTATACAACTCTCATTAACTTTTGTGCCCTTATGAACTAATCGTAATGTAAGAAAAATCCGAGAATTATAAACTTTAGGGGACTAAGATTTGGAAATCAGTGCGGCATTTCTTTAGGAAGCTGGAAATAGATCTGCTTCAGTATTCAGGCATTGCATTCCTGGGGATACAGCCAAAGGATGCTTCATTGTACTGATCAGACCTATGGATTGCTGCTCTATCTGTATAATCCAGAAATTTGAATCAACCTAGATAGTCCCAAACAGGATAGTGGATTAAGAAAATGTGATCCATTTACACAATGGAATATTACTCAGCTGTTTGAAAAATATAGTCATGAAATTCACAGGTAAAGAGAAGAAACAAGAAATAAAAAAATTTCCTAAGTCAGGTAACTATTTACAAGACCCAGAAAGATGAATGTGACCAGAACATACTTACTTATATGTGGATATTCGCTGTTGTATGTGTAAATGTAGCAGTAAAATGCCTCATAATGACATTTTGCTCTACTCATGGATCAGTGCCTTTCTCAGCCATCATCAGAGAAGCTTCTTTCCACAGCCATCATCAGAGAAGCTTCTTTCCACAGCCATCATCAGAGAAGCTTCTTTCCACAGCAGATGTGAACTAATACAGAGACCCACAGGCAGACATTATGCGGAAAGCTAGAGACCTTGACACACTCTGCCCTAAAAGAGATCCATCAAACCTCTCCCCTCAGGCTCTGTGAACCCTGTGAAACTTTAGATGGAAAGAGTAGAAGAGCCAGAAGGCATGGAGGACACCAAGTCATCAAGCCCTTTTAAACACACAGGTGAGCAGCACATATGAACTCAGAGGCTGTTGCAGCATGCACAGGCTCTGCATGAGTCTGCAACAGACAGGGTTCTAGAGTTGAAAGGAGAAGCTTCTAACCCAGAAGCTATCTCCAACTGACAAAGACTTGCAAATTAAAATTTAGGTTTCTCCAAAGGAGTCTCACTGGGGCAACAAACTATTCCTATGGGTAAACCACATGCCCAGCTGTAGATGTCAATGCAAAATGAATCCAATAGAAGATTTGAAAGTTTCTCATCTTATAATATCATGTTAGAAGCTTTCAGTTTTGTAGTTTGTCTTTTTATTAATTGTTTGTTTGTTTATTTTTGCTTCTGTTCCTTTCCTCCCCTCTTTTAACCATGCAGGTTCTTATGGCTTCTAGTTTTGTGTTTTAATGTGATTCATGACAGTGTGAATGAATTGTCCTCTCTGACTATATCTGTTTCTTGTGCCTTTTTCTGGCCTCCTTTTTTTTCTGTTTGTTTGTTTGTTTCCTTCTATTCTGATGTGTCAGCTTTTGTTTTATGTTATTATATTTTATTTAATTATTATCTCTTAGAAGACTGCATGATTTCTAATGAAAGACAGAATGGGGATGGATCCAGAGGAGAGGGTTGTATCCAGTGGTATGTTTTGATTTGTCTTGTTAATCAGGCGAACCAAAGGGTTTTTTTTCTTTTTCTCTTTTCATTTTATTGAAAATAAAATGGCCAAAAATAAATGGCTGTCCTGGAACTCCCTTTGTAGACAAGGCTGGCCTCTAAATCAGAAATATGCCTGCCTCTGCTTCCAATGTGCTGGGATTAAAGGTGTGCACCACCACTGCCCGGCTCACTTTATAACCTGATCTCAACCTCATCTCCCTCCTCGAATCCCAGTCCCTATCTCTCTCCTCTTCACCCCCCCCTCTTTCCAGAAAAGAGGAGGCCTCCACTAGGCATATCAAGCCTCAGCAAGACTAAGCACATCCTCTTTCACTGTAACTAAACAAGGCAGCCCAGTTAGGGGAAAGGGATTTAATACAAGCCAATGTGATCAGAGATCTACTTCCACATAAAAATTCCCACATGAAGACCCAGGTGTGCAACTGCTACACGTGTGGAGAGGGCATAGGTCCATCCTATTCATGGTCTCCAGTTGGCAGTTCAGCCAACATGAGCCTCCATGAGCCCAGGTTAGTTGAATCTGTAGGTTTCTTTTTTTTATAATTTTTTTTATTGGATATTTTATTTACATTTCATATGTTGTCCCCTTACCCCATCCCCCACCCACCCAGGAACCCCCTATCCCCTTACCCCTCCTCCTTCTTCTCTGTGGATGTAACCCCTACCTACCCCCCCCAACTCCCACTTTCCCACCCTCAAAATTCCCACCCCCTGGGGCATCCAGGCTTCATGAGGTCAAGGATCTCATCTTCCACCTATGCCCAGCAGGGCCCTCCACTCTTACATATTCAGCTGAAGCCCTGGATCCCTCCCTAAATGCTCCCAGACTGGTGGTTTAGACCCTGGGAGTTGTGGTTGGTTGGTATTGTTACTCTCCTCATGGGGCCACAAACCTTTTCAGCTCCAATGATCTTCACTCTAACTCCTCCATTGGGAACCCCATGATCAGTTCAATGGCTAGTTGTGAGCATCTGTCTCTGAATATGTCAGACTCTTGAAGGCCTCTGAGGAGACATCCATATCAGGCTCTTATCAGCATGCACTTCCTGACTTCCACATCAGCATCTACCTTTGGTGACTGCACATGGGATGGATACTCATGTGGAAAGGTCTTCAAATGGCCCCTCCTCTACCACCCTGAATGCGCCCGATCTCTTCTGATCTCGGAAGCTAAGCAGGGTTGGGCCTGGTTAGTACGTGGATGGGAGACTCTGTAGGTTTTATTGTGGTGTCCAGTCCTTCCATTGGGAGTCTTGCCTGGTTATAGGGGACCCCTGGTTCAGGCTTCCTATGCTCCACTTATAAGAGTCTTAGCTAGGATCACCCTCATAGACTTCTGGGAGTTTCCATTGTCCTATGTTTTTAGTTCAGTTCAGAGATGCCTCCTCACCCCAAATCCAAATGTGTCTCCCAATACTTTTTTTCTAAGTCCTTCCTGCACCTCATTGATCTTCCAATCCCTACCCTCTCTCTCCCCAGTCCCCTCTATATGTCTTTGACTGCTGGACTTTTAATACTTTAATCGCTATAGTCAGCTTCAGGAGGAGGAAGTAGCCAAATAAGGGAATAAGCCTTGGTGACTAGAGTTAGGAATGTAGTCTATAGCAATGCAGAGGGAATGAGGGAGAAGGGCAAGGCCTGCCAGAGCCATGCTTGCCACTCCCGAGCTGGCCAGACTTCTGTTTTACACAATTTTGGGGGCAGGGACCCAGACTCAGGTAGTTATGAGGGTCATTTCTAGAAAGTCCACACAAACAACTGGTAGGTCAGCTGATACTCAGGTCTCCAGCTACAAATCTCTGATGCTTGCAGGCTACTCAGCCCCTGTAGCTTCTTGTGAGCCCTAATGGAGAACATTGGTGATACTCTGAACCAGCTTGATTACCTCAGAATGTTATCTTCTCTCCTAGCATCAGGGGAGCTTCTTTCCCTAGAGACCTACCCCTGGCATTACAGTTCCTTCCTCTTGCCTGGCTCTTTAGGGGCATCTCTCCAAGCACAGCAGCCATGTGCAGCATCTACTATGAAACAGAACTCCCATTTGGAGAGTGTGTTAGAAGATATGGGAATTACAGATTCCATTCCCAGTTTTGATGAGTTATAGGAAGACTTAGTGAATACCTTTCAGTTAGGAAATCAATGGTTTAAATTCCAATACCAGTGTCTCCTGTTTCTTACTGTCATTCAGGAAAGGCTTAGAGACAATCTTTGTTTCTATTTCACCCTTATTTCTACCTAGTAGTTGAAAACCAGACTGGATTCTTTAGCAATTCTGTGTTCTTTCATCCTTTCTAGACTCCAGGAGTCATCTTTGCCTAGAGGTTAAGAACTACCCTTTCATCTCCTCTCCATTTCCTTCTGACACATCATTCCCTCCCACACCATGTCATTTTCTTGATCAAAATTTTCATTGTTTTTAACACTAAGAATATAATCTTATATTGGAATTCAGCATTTTCTTATGTATCTATAGATGCAGTCTATGTATAACAACCAAATAAAAATAATGGTTATGATATTAAAAGACTCTTGATGATCCAATTCAGTTTTTCTTTCTGCTAAATTTTTTTCAAGAACTCTAGTACAGCTTTGGGGGTTTCCAGGGCTGGTAGATGACTCAGAAGTGGAAAGCACTTACTGCCCTATCAGAGAACCCAAATTCAGTATACCACCCACAGGGGCATGTGCACAAATACAAATACACAATTAAGGATAAAATAAAATAATTTTAATAAAAGAAGTTTAAGGCCAGGCATGGTAGCAGAAACTTTTGATCCACTTGGGAGGCAGAGATAGGAAAATCTCTGAGTTCAAGACCAGCTTGGTCTACAGAGAGCATTTCAGGACAGCCAGGGCTATACAGAGAAAGCCTATCTTAAAAACATCCCAGGTCCAATTACTTGCTGGTTGCATGCTTTCTTTTCTTGATTTAGCACCTAAATTTGATCAATTTAAATTTGGTCAATTAGCTAGAGACATTATTGACATTGCCTCTTCTCCATGTTTACCTATTCCTTTATTTAAAAGTGACAAATGTTAGTCCCTAATTTGGGAGGATATTATGACGATCTGAAGAGCTAATATTGCCAAATACTTAGAACAGTGGCTCATAAAGCACTCAGTAGAGGACTGTGTGTGTGTGTGTGTGTGTGTGTGTGTGTGTTACATGTGAGAGCAGTGTACTTGAAGATATTTGTGTCTTGGTACTATTTCTTGTCATGATGTGCCAGAGAAAAATCATCGATTCCTTTGTTTTGAATGTTCTCAACTTCTCCATATCTCTGACTACATTGTCAGCCCTAACTCAAGGACCAGTATTAGGAAAGGGCTTTCATTATAAATTTTGAGTCTTGGGCTCATCATGACTTATATTAAACTGAGGAGAAACCCATATTCCCATATGTCTCTACCTTCAGTTAGGGTAGACTTATTTTTACTTTGGTTATCCTGATAATAGTATACTACATTATCCTATTAAATAGAGAACACTTGGAATTAGATTAGATATGAGGGTTATGCTGACCATTTTCCTAATTTTGCTTTCATAAAGAAAGATAGTAATAAGAAGTGAATTTGTTAGGATGATAAATGAAATTATTTCTATAAAGACCTAGCAACATGCAATGGAATGTATAGGGCATTTAATGATAATTCTATTAGTGTTTTTCTTTCTTTCTTTAAGTCAATTTTTATTTTTTGTTGTTTAGTATTTTTCTTAAGACACTTTATCCATCTCTTATCTGTGCTTGGGTCTTTCCATTCTTATCAGATGTCATAATATTTCTTTGGAGAAGTAAAAGCAGATCAATTGTCAATGGACTTGTGGAAGTTGCCACTGAGCATGAGAGTGTTAATGCAGTTGCTGTTCCAGAGAAAGGTGTGCATCAGAGGATGGTGATGGAAATTCACAGGGCTTCACGAGGAAAGTGGCTGTTGTGAGATGGATGAATGAATCACAGGAAATGTGATGGTAAAAACAAACAAAAGAAACAAACAAACAATCACTCTAAAGGATGTTCATCATAAGTAAAGAATTCTTTCACAACATTGACATGGTTAAAAGTACATCATTAAACAGATATCAATTGCATTGGTCCATGCTTTTACTGAGTCTGGAATTGCTGTGTTGCTGACATCTTGCCTGCTATAATTGCACCAAATCCATGTCATTCCTCTCAAACAACAAGGAACAGACTTTCTGAAGTTCTATAGAAGTAATATTAGGTAGAGAGCCAAGAAAGTGTTTAACCATTGAACATTTGAAAGACAATTGCTTTTGACTCATTTTCATTTTATTTTACATGATATGCAAACTATGTCACCTGACCACAAATGAATCATGTTTTCCAAGGAATTGACATAAATGAAAAAGAGAAAGGGGAAACTAAAGAATAAATGCGTAAGTAGTTCTAAAATGCAGCATGCAGTCCTTTTACACAAAATTGAATTCTCCGTGTTACAAGTCTAATGTTTAAGACCCTGGGCACCTGATGAGTAATAATTGGTGTGGGGCCTCCAGGACTACTAATGAATTAGCTGAGACTGGAACACACTTTTTTTCTTTGAATGCCTGAATAAACTTGTCAGAGCCTGTTTTAGGAAGCAAAACTTGAGTGTTATGGGCTGGTGAACTCAGTTTTAACATTTGGGGAGTGAGTCATTCACTGTTACTAGAATAACACCTATTTTTAAATCGTTTGTTCAGGTGAAGTATGGAATGGTTCACTTCCACAAAGTAAAAGTATTTGTTACAACTAATATACTAGATAAGGGCCCCCTCTGTCTCTATAGATGGCCTTTCCTCTTCCTGCTTTACTTGCTCTCCCCCTCCCCCATAACTTAGTCTTTATCTAAATCAGTGGTTCTCAACCTTCTTAATGCTGTCACTCTTCAATACACACTTCTTGTTTGATGACCTCCAACAACAAAATTATTTATGTTGGTAATTTTGCTACTGTCGTGCATCATAATGTAAGTAGTTTTGGAGATAAAGGTGTGCCAACTTGGTTTTCTTTGGATCCTGATCTCCCTCTCTTTCTCTCCCTCCCTCCCTCCCTCCCTCCTACATCCCTCCTCCTTCCCTCCCTCCTCCCCTCTCTTTGTGTGTTTGATCTTCCCAATTCCCATTTTTTCACTTCTTTCTCTTACAAACTCTCATTCTCAAACAGTTCTTCGTTCCTTCCATAGAAAGTATCTACACAGTATATCTAAAGACTCAATCCTACAATATTTGTGTGGTGGTCACATATTGCTCTTTAATTACTTAGGAAGTCTACATACAGAATAACTTTCTTAAAAAACCTTAAAAACACTCTTATAATTCATAAAAGCAATACTTTTTGACATCCTACTTGTCTGGAATATTGACATATTTCTCAATTCTTTCTCTATTAATTATAATAATGCAAGGCCTGTATGTACCTTCAAAATTAATTTCTTCAGAATTTTCACTTAAAAGATGTCTTTAAAGGGTCTGGATAGTTTCATTGTTATGAGTGGTTAGTGCTTCTGCAGAGGATCTTGGTTTGTTCCCTAGCACCAGGGCAGCTCAAAAACAGACCTAACTCCAGTTTTATGTGATCCACTGCCCCCATCTGGTCTTCTAGGACACTACATTTATACAATGCTGTTTTAGCACAGGCAAAACACTCATACACATAAAATACAAAAAAATGAAGTATTTAAAAATGCAAAAAGATGCTGGGTGGTGGTGGTGCACGCCTTTGATCCTAGCACTTGGGAGGCAGAGGCAGGTGGATTTCTGAGTTCGAGGCCAGCCTGGTCTACACAGTGAGTTCCAGGACAGCCAGGACTACACAGAGAAAAACCACACACACACACACACACACACACACACACACACACACACAAACCACAAAAAAGATTCTAAAAAATGCAAAAAGATATCCTCACTTTAAAGAAATATATTTGACCAAATATGATGAAATGTTGATTATATTTGGTCAAACAATGTGCCTAGAACATGGTTGCTCACTACATATTATGTGACTAGACTTCAATTTGATTAAAAATGAGAAAATAAAACACTTATGAAGCTATCCAGACTCCTAACTGGTTTGCTCCCCTGAAGACACCATATCCTGACCCATCCTAGAGGAAGCACTATAATCAGAGGAGGAACAGGTAAGAACCCTCCTACACTATTCTATTCCCCAGGGCTGCACCTGAGAGCCTGGGACACTCAGGACACATCTCACCCAAACCCTGCCCTCTGGAATACCACTCCCCTCCTCCCCTCCTCCTCCTCCTCCTCCTCCTCCTCCTCCTCCTCCTCCTTCTTTTTTG
>NW_021604710.1:1717560-1780994 GCF_004785775.1 Grammomys surdaster | reverse complement strand
AGAAAAGTAGAAAAAGAACAAGGTGAATCCTTCTGCCAAGACAGAATCCCAGCAGGACGAACTCTGTGACAATGGTCTGATTTTCCTCCATTTCACTATGAAAAAGGATGCAGAGAACTGAGACTCCATTCTTATAAAATGTAGCTATATCATTTCTCTCAGATTTTAGCAATGTGAGAATACTATTAGTAAACATCAGTAGAATGTATTCAATCATTAATAAATTAATGATGTATAATTAAGAAGTTGTGCAGAACATATAGTCTTAATTGACATCCAAATTTGGAAGAGTACTACATTGTCAGTACATGCATACTTAGAATAATTGGCATAAAATCAATTATGAACTGTAGCAAACCCTACACACAAAACAATTGTGAAACAAAGTTTGATTCATAATTTTATGCATGCAAGAATATAGCAGAATTACTAAGGTCTCTGATTGAAACATCGCACCATCATGCAATGAACACAAATCAAGGAGTAAAAAGACTTTTAAGATTGGAATAATACCAGAATAGAAAGAAAATAATTTGATAGAATTTATATTTGTTACTTTAAGTGTAAGTCATAGCTAAAATCTAGAGGGTGCTTTTATAACTTCACTCAAAAATATCCTAAAACAGCTTTTCTTTTTTATGATTGGGTTGTATGTTTATCAAGTGGACATGTTTTAGGTAAGAGAATTTAGGGCCTTTGTTAAACAAAAGGCAATGTATAGATGTATGCATAGAATTTGAAACATTGTTAGTGATGAGGAAGGAGGTGGTAGAAATTATATCTGTAGACAATAATACATGATGTTGTGTGCCTTCCTATTTGTTTGTGTATATCCATCCAGAATATGTATCATTACCTTGAAATTTAGACAATAACCACTGTTCGGTTATTTTATAGCTAGTCAAGTGGGATATTCACAGAATTGCTAATACATTCTAGGAAAATGAGATGATGTTTTGTTTCACCAAATGTATTACCACTCAGGCTCAGTGCATGAGAGTTTCTATGAACATTCCAAGATTTGGAAGGGTGCTTGATAAGTGCCTATATAAATACTCTTGCAGGCAAAGTTCCCACATACTATTTACTTAGACCTTTCTATGTTTTCTCTGAAGAAAATTAGCATAGAATAAAAATAAGGTAGAAGTGCACTGGTTTTGTTGTTAGTCCATTTCCTCAATTTGTAACACACACTGTATTTGAAATCCAAAGCATAAGGATTTACAATTTTGAGTGGAGAAACTTTGGCTGATCTTCACGTCAATAATTATCCATGTTTTGACTTTTTTATAAATAACAAGAATTATATTGCTTTGGAACAATCTCTAGTTCAGTTAATATAAGTACCAAGGGAGTTGTTAAAGAGTGTTTCTCAAGAACATTGACGTGACATACAGAGTTTTCTTCTGAGAAAGATATTCATAAAATAGACATGCAACTGATGAGAATAACAAAGTAGATGTACTAATAAGACAATGTCAGCAAAAACAGAACTGGAAAGTCCAGACAGGGCCATCTGAACTTGATGTTTCATGAAGTCTCCTAGATGTGGGGAAAGTGGATTTAAACAACTCAAGAATTCATATGTACTCAGTTTCACGAGATGTTGTGTGGAGACATAGTATAAAATAAAGGTAGGAATTGTGTTTGGAGTGTAGAATTTGGACAAGGCAGGCAGTATTTAGCAATACATGAGAAATGACATTTGGGTAAGGGCAAGGGAACCAGTTGGAAGAAAGATTCTAGCCACCTGATGGATGTCTGTAATCCACATGGATGGCTTTGTGTGATTGTTTATTAATAATGTTACTGCAAATGATCCCTGACTAGCTCTTCTTACTCTCATTTCATGTTCTTCAGTAACTGTCAGTTTATAATTTCTTTTCTTGAGCAGATATTTCTCTAGAGATAGAATATATAATTAGCAAAGTACTTTGAAAACATTTCAGTTCTATTTTAAACTACAAATAAATATTATTTCAATTTTATGGCATATGCCTTGTTCTCTTGTAACTTGGCATTGCATGATGCTGTTGTTGAAGAAAATTTCCACAGTTTGATCTAAATTCTGGGGACCAGACTATGGTAGTGTAGCATAAAGTTGAATTTTATACATGATGCATAGAAAAAACATTATGTTGTACATTATTTTCATAGCAAAATGAAATACACATAACACGTTTGGTACATTAGAAATCATTTGGTATAGTCTCCTAATGTTGATAATAAAACTGGTGAGCAGGTTTGCTTGTTTTCTAAATCTGGCAATTGCTATATATTTGTTAAATGGCAAATAAATGAATAAATGTAACAATTGAATAAACTACTAGCTATTGTTGTCTTAAGTGGTCTTATTTCTTTTAGAATAAAGTCTCATTTAATTATTCTATGTTCAGTCCTTCTCCCACAAGAAATGTGTCCATTAATAGAGAAAACAAAATCATGGCTGTGATCCATATTAAAGTAACATCTTTAAGATGGGACAAGAACACTTGAAATGTTCACAAAATGTTAAGCACTTGAATTTAGTATATATTAAATTTGTATAATCCTTTTGATTTTATTTCAATGCAATGTATCTAAAGTTAATTAAAGCAATCAATTAGAAAACAAACATTACATTTCCAGGGTCCGCAGGGACTTCACTTTGAAGTATGTTCCAGTTACAAGTATAAATTTAAAGAATTATTATGATGATATACATTAATCTATGCATGTACGACTTCAGAAATTAAAAGTTGTCCAGCTGATATGGCTAATAAATGATCTAGTTATTTTAAATCACTAAAGGAAGTATCTCAGAAGGAAGGCATTTCTTTATACATAAACAAAATATCATCACTTGGAATTTATCATATTTTAAAAAGTAAATCTCAAGTTTGATGAACTATTGTTTCTTTTCTATGGTATCAGTCATGGGCAAAGCAATATTGAAACAGCCACCTCATTGCTCCTCAATTGCTGATCTCAACTGCTTACTTGTAACTACCAAGGAAGAAGCCGCTACTTTTCTTTCTTACATATTGATGAGCTAGAGACTTTGCCAAGTTATACTATGGGGTGAGGACTGGCAAAGTAAACGATTTTTTTTTCGAGGCAGGGTTTCTCTGTACAGCCCTGGCTGTCCTGGAACTCACTTTGTAGACCAGGCTGGCCTAGAACTCAGAAATCCGCTTGTCTCTGCCTACCAAGTGCTGGGATTAAAGGCATGCACCACCACTGCCTGGATGAAGTAAATGATTTTTTTAATACACCAGGATGAACTGAAGGTCAGTCTTACTAGATCATCTCTTCACTAACCTTTGAGTGCTAGTTAATCATCTAGATTATGTTCTGTGTGGACCCAGCACTATATTTGAGTACAACAGAGGATTGAAATGTAATAAGGATATTGTTGCAAATATGTGTTTTAGAAACAAGAGAAGACATAAAAATATACATATTAAACATAAAAATTTACCAAACAGAAGATTTAAATAATTATCAATTATCTCATTCTTTTCCCATTTTTCTACACTCACTGACAACTCAGTTCCAACCCCTCACCAAAATTCATCCTATAGATTCCAGAAAATATAATACACTTGCTTACTTATTGACTACATTCTAGGTACTGGGATATGTCTTGAAAGTTATGTGACAGTTAAATATAAGACATAATCATAATATGCATTTAGCTTTTACAGTCCAATTCAATAAACAAACATATTTTTTCAATACTGATAGGAATTAAATGGAACATACATAAGACAATCAGTATGTGTTAATTTCAATGAAATGAAACACTACACCATAACATAGTCTACTATAATTTCTGCTAAGTAGGCAAGTTATTCCACATATTTCATCTAAAGCTATGATATGGAAATTACTATTTGTGCAGAATATGAATAAGCATGTATGTTTCGCATTCATAGAGACCATCTATTTCTCATCACAATAAAGAAATAAAGAGTGGCAGTAACAGAAGAAGAGTTAAGCAAAGACAAGACGCTTCAAACTGTCTGGGAGGAATTTGTGGTGCACTAAATTTATACAACCTTGTTGACTCATACATTAACACCCAAAATGTCTTAAAAGGAAACAGCTGTAGTGTGGCACAGGGTCCTATACCTGCAGAATTTCTGGGTAACTGGAGAACACTCAGGACTGCTCCTCCTTGAAATGCAGCAGAATCCTCAGGAAAGGAGATTTTATTCTCTGAGGGCTCAGCCTAGTTGGCAGCTCTTGAGTCTCCTTGGAGGGGCAGGGCCAGGAGACATCATGCATGACTACCTCTGTGGGAAGCGAAGACAGAGAAATTATCTCTTTCTATTGCTGTTGTCATTCCCAGCAGGACAAGCAGTTAAGAATCACAGATAAAGAGGCAACTCTGAAACAACACCCATCAGAATCTGTGAATAGTGATTGACATTTTTTTATGTCATAATCTCAGTCTCATTATTTTCATTTTAAGATGCTCCTAGGGAACCTGTCAAGAAGTAGAACCAATGAGTGAGCTTTTGGCCTCTACTCTGAAGCTCAGCCTCTCCTGTATGGAATCTGGATGCCCTTGTCTGTAATAGAAATGAGAAGTTAGGACCTTAAAACTCTTATGATTAAAAGTCACACTCCAAATTTTACATACTGTGGGAGCTGCATAGGAAGACAGAAAGAGGATTAGGGAGTTCAAAGAGAGGCTATGATATCCTAGAATGGCTCTTTGGGAGAGAGAGGAGAGGAGAGGAGAGGAGAGGGAGAGGTGTGGGAGCTGCGAGGAGGCGAGAAGAGAGGGCATGTGCTACTACTGCCTGGACGAAAATAAACACTTTTTAAAAGAGAAACCAATATACTGTTCCTTCTATGAAACACGTTGTGTGTAGGATACAGTTTATATAACTCTCATCAACTTTTGTATCCTTATGAACTAAAATTAATGTAAGTAAAACTCTGAAAATTATAAATTTTAGGACACTAAGACTTAGAAATCAGTGTAGCAGATTTTTAGGAAGCTGGAAATAGATCTGCTTCAATATTTAGGCATTGCTTTCTGGGGATACAGGCAAAGGATGCTTCATTGTACTGCTCAGCCGTATGGATTGCTGCTCTGTCTGTATAATCCAGAGATTTGAATCAACCTAGATACCCCCCTACAGGATAGTGGATTAAGAAAATGTGATACATTTACACAATGGAATATTACTCAGCTGTTTAAAAAATGTAATCAGGAAATTCACAGGTAAGGAAAGGGAACTAGAAATAAAAAAACTTCCTAAGTGTGGTAACCACTTAGAAGACCCAGAAAGATGAATGTGACCAGAACATACTTACTTATATGGGGATATTAGCTGTTGTATGTGTAAATGTAGCAGTAAAATGCCTCATAATGACATTCTGCTCTACTCATGGATCAGTGCCTTTCTCAGCCATCATCAGAGAAGCTTCTTTCCACAGCCAACAGATGTGAACTAATACAGAGACCCACAGGCAGACATTATGCAGAAAGCTAGAGACCTTGACACACTCTGCCCTAAAAGAGATCCATCAAACCTCTCCCCTCAGGGCTCAGCGAACCCTGTGAAACTTTAGATGGAAAGAGTAGAAGAGCCAGAAGGCATGGAGGACACAAGTAAGCAAGGCCTTTTAAACACACAGGAGAGCAGCACATATGAACTCAGAGGCTGTTGCAGCATGCACATGCTCTGCATGGGTCTGCAACGGACAGGGTTCTAGAGTTGAAAGGAGAATCTTCTAACCCAGAAGCTATCTCCAACTGACAAAGACTTGCAAATTAAAATTTGGGTTTCTCCAAGAGAGTCTCACTGGGGAAACAAACTATTCCTATGGGTAAGCTAAATGCCCAGCTGTAGATGCCAACACAAAATGAATCCAATAGAATATTTGGAAATTCCCTGTCTCATAATATTGTGTTAGAACTTCTTCATTTTGTAGTTTTGTTATTTATTTATTTATTTATTTATTTTTGCCTTTGTTTCTTTTTTCCTCTCCCTTTTACCCATTCAGGTTCTTATTGCTTCTAGTTTTGTGTTTTAATGGAATTCCAGAAAGTAGTCATTTCTGACAATATTCATTTCTTGTGCCTTTTCTCGGCCCTTTGTCTTCTGTTTGTTTGTTTGTTTGTTTTGTTATATTCTGATGTGTCATTTTTTTTGTTTTATGCTATTATATATTATTTCATTATTATCTCTTAGTAGTCTGTATTATTTCTAATAAAAGACAGAAAGGTGGTGGATTCAGATGAGTGGAGAGATGGGGAGAACTTAGGGAAGTAGAGGGAGAGAAAATGAATCATAATATAGTGTATAAAAGTCTATTTTCAATAAAATAAAAAGGAAATTCCTCATTATATATACATATATACATCTGCTTCTATCTGTCTGTCTGTCTATCTATCTTTTAAAAGAGAGCTATTTTACCTAGAAAGACAATAATGTTTGAAGCAAAGCAAGACAACCCAAAAGTTTCATGATTCTAAAAGAATTCTAAGAAATGAAAAACTTCAACTTCTTGTTTTCAGTACACAAGCAGGTAGTTACAGGTCTCATACTCACTGTAGCAACCATGCAACCCCTCTTGCCCAGCTCTCTTTGAACTGTTGACCCTAAGCCAGGTGCCATTGTGCTCTGTGACTTTTCCTGAGGAGAAATGAACAATGTTGTTCTACCCCAGACAGGGCATTTAAGTCTAAGAGAACCAATGAATTATTGAGGTTGTTTCCCTGAATCAAGGTAAGGGTTACTCACAAGCACATGTCTTATTCAAATAGTACTGCACTCCTAAAAGCCCACGTCAGCATGGGTGAAAAGTAAGGTTGTCTCCTAAATTCTCTGTACAGTTTACTGGAAGCTTGGGTCTTTGGCCTGTATCCACAGCAGTCATTACTACCTAGAAAATCTTAGGAATCTCCCAAGTCTTCGAAACTTCCTTAGACTTGAGAGTTTTACATGCTTCCTGAGTCTTTTTAGTTTCACTTATTTTTGAAGCCTCCCTCTAGATGGAAACATTTCCACTCTGAGAAAGCTGTTAACACACATCTTGATGGTGTTGACTATCTGAAGAGAGAAAAGGAGGCACATAGATATTTGAATATACAAAGCCAACAGTGTAGTAAGCATTAATTTAAGTAAAAATATTTATATTATTTGATAACGCTGATTATTTGATTTCCATGGACATTTAATATTTTCATGCATAAAGTATATCTAGAAGTTAACTACTATTTAATTGAAAGTAACAATTCTCATAAAACTATAATATAGAATATTAAACTATATAAAAACCAAATAAGGTGGTGTGACAACTGCTCAAAATAAATTATTGTTGAGACTTTTTTGAAATATTTTGGAGAATTTTATTCAATGTATTTTGATAGTATTCTTTTCTCTCTCAGCTGCTCTCAGACCTTCCCTTATCTCTATCCACTCAACTCCATGTTCTTTCTCTCCATCAGGGAGATTTGTAAAGAAACCTCTCCCCACTGTAGGAGGAACATGTAAGGTGTTGGGGGTGTTTCTTCAGGATAGCATGAGAAAAGTGTTATGGTTCAGGGTGGAGAATGGTGGTATTGTTCTTCACTGTGTATCTGAGTGATTTTTATTTCAAAGGGATTGTCAAAATATAAAGTCAGGGAACAAAGAAGGCAGCGTTTGCAATAGGGTTTATTTGTTTTAGCTGGTAGTATTGCCTTAACCTAGGCACAGGGCAAAGATAGCTTCTTCTATTAGTGCTGAATATGAACACAGTTGTTATATGATGCCTTGCCTAGCCTAGTCTCCTTATTTTTACCAAGGGTCATGTTCTCCCCGCTTTTTATATTGGATATTCTACTTATTTACATTTCAGACATCATCCCCTTAATCCATTACCCCCACCCTGTCCCCCCCAGAAACTTCCAATCCTGTCCTCCCTTCATCTGATTCTATGAGGGTGTGCCCCCACCCATTCACCCACCCCCTGCCCTCGAATTCCCCCACACTTGCATCCCGCCTTCCCGGGACCAAGGACCTCCACTCACACCAATGCTTGACAAGGCCATCCTCCACTGCATATACAGCTGGAGCCATTGGTCCCTCCATGCATGTTCCTAGGCTGGCAGTTTAGATTCTGGAAGCTCTGGTTGCCTGGTGTTGTTGCTCTCCCCATGAAGTCGCAAGCCCCTTCAGCTCCTTTAGTCTTTTCTCTACCTCCTCCATGAGGACCTTATGATCAGTTCAATGATTAGCTGCAAGCATCTGCCTCTATATATGTCAGATTCTTGCTGGGCCTCTCAGGAGACAGGTATATCAGGCTCTTGTCAGCATGCACTTCCTGGCATCCACAACAATGTGTGCATTTTTTGACTGCACGTGGGATGGATCCCCAGGTAGGGCAGTCTCCAGATGGCACCTCCTCCAGTCTCTGCACCCCGCTTTGTCTCTGTATTTGCTCCCTCGAGTATTTTGTTACTCTTAAGAAGGACTGAAGAACCCATACTTTGGTATTCCTTCTTTTTGAGACCACCTTCATGTGGTCTGTTAGTTGTATCTTGATGATTCTGAACTTTGGAGTTAATATCCACTTATCAGTGAGTGCATACCTTGTAAGTTCTTTTGTGATTGGCTTACCTCACTCAGGATGATATTTTCTAATTTCATCCATTTGCCTAAGAATTTCATGAATTCATTGTTTTTAATAGCTGAGTAGTATTCCGTTGTGTAAATGTACCACATTTTCTGTATCCATTCCTCTGTTGAAGGACATCTGGGTTCTTTCCAGCTTCTTGCTATTACATATAAGGCTACTATGAACATAGTGGAGCATGTGTCCTTGTTATATGTTGGAGCATGTTTTCCATATATGCCCAGCAGTGGCATAACTGGGTCCTCAGGTAATATTATGTCCAATTTTCTGAGGAGCCGTCAGACTGATTACCAGAGTGGTTGGACCACCTTGCAATCCCGCCAACAATGAATGAGTGTTCCTCTTTCTACACATCCTTATCAGCATCTTTTATCCCCTGAGTTTTGATCTTAGCCATCCTGACTGGTGTGAGGTGGAATCTCAGGGGTGTTTTGATTTGCATTTCCCTGATGACTAAGGATGCTGAACATTTTTTAGGTGCTTGTTAGCCATTTGAGTTTCCTCAGTTGAAAATTCTTTGTTTAGCTCTGTACCCTTTTTAATAGGGTTATTTGGTTGTTTGGAGTCCAATTTCTTGAGCTCTCTGTATATACTGGATATGAACCCTCTATCAGATATAGGATCAGTAAAGATCTTTTCCCAATCTGTTGATTGTCATTTGGTCCTATTGACAGTGTCCTATGGCTTACACAAGCTTTACAATTTTATGAGATCCTATTTGTCAATTCTTGATCTTAGCGCATAAGCCATTGGTGTCCTGTTCAGGAACTTTTCCCTTGTGCCCAAGTGTTCGAGGCTCTTCCCCACTTTCTCTTCTGTCAGTTTCACTGTATCTGGTTTTATGTGGAGGTCCTTGTACCACTTGGACTGGAGCTTTGCACAAGGAGATAGGAATGGATCGATTTTCATTCTTCTACTTGCTGACCTCAAGTTGAACAAGCACCATTTGTTGAAAAGGCTGTCTTTTTTTTCCACTGAATAGTTTTAGCTCCTTTGTCAATGATCAAGTGACCATAGGTGTGTGCGTTCATTTCTGGGTCTTAAGTTCTACTCCATTTATCTTCTTGCCTATCTCTGTACCAATACCATGCAGTTTTTATCACTATTACTCTGTAGCACAGCTTAAGGTCAGGGATGGTGATTCCTCCAGAAGATCATTTATTGAGAATAGTTTTCACTATCCTGTTTGTTTGTTTTTTTTTGTTATTCCAAATGAATTTGAGAATTATTTTTTCTAACTCTGTGAAAAATCGAGTTGGAATTTGATGGGGATTACATTGAATCTGTAGATTGCTTTCAGCAAGATGGCCATTTTTACTATATTAATTCTGCCGATCCATGAGCATGGGAGATCTTTGATCTTCTGAGATTTTTTTCAACTTCTTTCTTCAGAGACTTGAAGTTCTTATCATACAGATCTTTCACTTGCCTGGTTAGATTCACCAAGGTATTTTATATTATTTGTGACTGTTGTGAAGGGTGTCATTCCCCTAGTTTCTTTCTCAGCCTGTTTATCTTTTGAGTAGAGGAAGGCTACTGATTTGAGTTAATTTTATGTCCAGCCACTTTGCTGAAGTTGTTTATCAGGTTTAGGAGTTCTCTGGTGGAAGTTTTGGGACACTTAGGTATACTATCATATCATCTGCAAATAGTGATATTTTGACTTCTTCCTTTCCTATTTGTATCCCCTTGACTCCCTTTTGTTGTCTAATTGCTCTGGCTACGACTTCTAGTACTATATTGAATAGATAGGGAGAGTGTTGGTATGATGTGTCCTCATTTTCATTAAATTCTAAAAAGTCTTTAATTTCTTTATTTTTTTCCCTGACCAAGTATCATTGAGTAGAGCATTATTCAGTTTCCACATGTGTGTAGGTTTTCCATTGATTTTTATCATTATTGAGACCAGCATTAATCCATGGTTATCTGATAGGATGCATGGGATAATTTCAATTTTCTTGTATATGTTAAGGCCTGTTTTGTGACTGGTTATATGGTCAGTTTTGGAGTAGGTACCATGAGGTGCTAAGAAGAAGGTATATTCATTTTTTGGGGTGGGGGATGAAATGTTCTATAGATATATGCTAAATCCATTTGATTCATAACTTCTCTTAGTTTCACTGTGTCTCTGTTTAGTTTAGTTCCTTGATCTGTCCACTGATGAGAGTAGAGTGTTAATGTCTCCCACTATTATTGTGTGAGTTGCAATGTGTGCTTCGAGCTTTAGTAAAGTTTCTTTTATTAATGTGGGTGCCCTTGTATTTGGAGCATTATTCAGAACTGAGAGTTTGTCTTGGTAGATTTTTCCTTTGATGAGTAAAAATGTTCTTCCTTCTCTTCTTTGATAACTTTTGGTTGAAAGTAAATTTTATTCTATATTAGAATGGCTACTCCAGCTTGTTTTTTGGGACCATTTGCTTAGAAGATTGTTTTCCAGCCTTTTACTGTGAGGTAGTGTCTGTCTTTGTACATTTCCTGTATGAAGCAAAATGCTGGGTCCTGTTTACATATCCAGTCTGTTAGTTCTATGTCTTTTTATTAGGGAATTGATTCCATTGTTGTTAAGAGATATTAAGGAAAAGTGATCGTTTCTTCCTGTGAGTTTTACTATTAGAGGTAGAATTATGTTTGTGTGGCTATCTTCTTTTTTGTTTGTTGGAAGAAGATTACTTTCTTGCCTTTCCTAGGTAGTAGTTTCCCTCTTTGTGTCGGAGTTTTCCATCTATTATCCTTTGTAGTGCTGGATTTGTGGAGAGATACTATGTAAATTTGGTTTTGTCATAGAATATCTTTGTTTCTCCATCCATGGTAATTGAGAGTTTTGCTGGGTATAGTAGCTTGGGCTGAAATTTGTGTTCTTTTAGGATCTGTATGACATCTGCCTAGAATCATCTGGCTTTTACAATGTCTGGTGAGAAGTCTGGTGTAATTCTTATAGGTCTGCCATTATATGTTGCTTGATCTTTTCTCCTTATTGCTTTTTATATTCTTTCTTTGTTTTGTGCATTTGGTGTTTTGATTATTATGTGACAGGAGGAATTTCTTTTCTTGTCCAGTCTATTTAGAGTCCTGAAGGCTTCTTGTATGTTCATGACTATGTCTTTCTTTAGGTTATGGAAGTTTTCTTCTATAATTTTGTTGAAGATATTTATTGATCCTATAAATTGGGAATCTTCCCTCTCTTCTATACTTGTTATCCTTAGGCTTGGTCTTCTCATTGTGTTTTGGATTTCCTGGATGTTTTGGGTTAGGAGTGTTTTGCATTTTGCATTTTCTTTGACAATTGTGTCAATGTTTTCTATGGCATCTTCTGCACCTGAGATTCTTTCTTCTATCTTTTGTATTTGATGGTGATACTTGCATCTTTGATCCCTGATCTCTTTCCTAGGTTTTTTCTTTTTCTTTTTTAATTTATTTTTTCTCAAATCATAATTCATTCACACAGGGGTTATAAACACAGAAAGGCAGGATGTGGGGAAGGGAATGACACTGGAGTATGGTTGTTCCGGGGGAAAACAGATATCTTCAGAACCGGGTATCGGCTGGGTGAAGGTTCAGGGGACAAGTCACTATGACTCTACCTATGACTCACTTGACCTTATCTAAGTCGGTATTGTCTGCCAAGGCTACCTATTTACAAGGTCTATGACTACTCAGGCTGGTAAATTTCCACAAAAGCTGCCTGTTTACATTAGCTTATAGCCATCTGTTTCAATATTTTTCCACTGAGACCCAAGACTTGGTGTTAGTATACATGTATGAGAGGCCTATTGCTGATTTTAGGCCTATGGCTGATTTTAGACCTTCAGTGTGCAAGCAGGGCTGCCCCTGACATCTCCTCCCTTCTCTAAGTATAGAAGAGCTGTGGCAATTCTAATCTTGTGAAGGCGGGGATAGAGGCCTGACCTCCAGTAATTGAAGGGGACCTTGTAATGGCTCTGGTCCCCCTGTCGTTGTCCAGTGAGGCATGAGGGCCATACCCATCCCAATGTCTTATTCCTGGAGAGGGGATACTTTTGACATCAACCCCTATGCAGTCAGGCTTGTCCCTCAGAGAACCCGGATAGAGATTTTTATCTTTTATTTATATTCCCTTGCAGTGCTTAGCCTCGCAGCCTAAGCAAGAATTCAGATCACCTGTCAGAGGGGGTTCTAGGTGGCCCCTCTCTGCTTGGTCTAGGGGCAGAAGTACCCCCTTTTAGGTTGGGTGGAGGTGGGTTTTGGAAACAACCTGTATAAAGTAACAACCTCATCTTGAGTCTCGTGGTCCTCCATAGCTAACTTATGATAGTGTATCTGAATAGGTTTTGCTACCAAATTATTTATCTGTTGTATCACAGAGTTAGTCAGCCTATTTGAGGCCCAGGGACCAGCAGAAATAAGCAAAAAGAAATCAAATAATGGTCTCCAGATGGGAGGAAGTAGGGTTGACAACCATGGAGAGGCTGAAAACCAATTCTTGTACCAGCATTCATCTGTCTCTTTCTCTCTCTGACTTTTCTCAGGGCCTTCACTGACCTATTTCATGCTCTCTTTAACCTTCCTTGTCTTGTCTATGTAAAGGCAACATTCTTCTTTAAGGGTTGTACACAATCAAGAGCTGTACACAGCCTTTTCTATTGTGATAGAATAAATTGAGTCCCATAAGGCTCTTTGCGATTTTAGGAGGTCTCTCTCTTCAGACAGTGAAAAGAGGGATTTTTTCAGATTAGTGATGTCAATCTCTAGCTGTTTGATGTTCTTGTCAGTGGCCATTCAAAGGTCTGAGTAGTATAATTTCGGAGGCCAGCTTCTGGATTAGAACTTCTAACAGCAGACATCACAGGTGATTCATTTTTACCTGGAAAGGAAAAAGAAGGGAATTCTCAGGCAGATTTCTCTTCCCTGGATGTAAATTGTTATTCATCTTATTTATGGTTGGGCCTGGCTTTGCGGAGTTATCTATTTCATTAATCTTTTTGGTAGTCTGTTAGCTGTGCCTTCTGTGGTATCAAACATGCATATCAATCCTCGGCCCCATAAGGGAACTGGGTCTGGGCCATTCCCTTTAAGGGTAAGAGGATTCTTCCCCATATCTGCGGCAAAGTTTTTGTTGGTCTCACTGGTGCTAGAGGCAGACAGCAGAAGATTTGTCATGAGCTTTCTACTTTAGAGAGTTAAAAGTGAACAAGGCATGATGGAGAGTATTTCAGGGAGACTCTTTCTGGGAGGGTACCGTTCCCCCTCTTTTGTTTTTAAAGCCAATTTTTCAGAGTTCTTGTAAAATCAGGGCAGAAGTGCCAACAGTCGCTCCTTCCAGACTCAGAGAGTCATGAAGACCCTATTTAAAGATATATAAATCTATATTAATAATCTTTTGTCAAAGGACTGTTATATCACCACTAATAAGGCTGTATAATATATCGATTAGTAATAGATTCTTCTACTTTTTGTGAGATTACCTTACTTTTGTCAATTAACTGTTGAGGAAAATTAGGATTTACATCTATCTTGAGAATATTGAACAGAGACTTAAATTCTTTTGTGGAGAGCTTAAAATAGGATCTTAGCCAATTAGCAACTCCTAGAAACTTTTGAAAATAATTTAAAATAAGTAAACTCTCTCCTTCTCTTTTTTTTTAAGACCCTTTATCTGTGTGTTTTTTTTTATTGGATATTATACGTATTTACCTTTCAATGTTATCTCCTCTCCCATTCTCCCTCCAAAACCCCTTATCCCATACCCCCTCCTCCTAATTTTTGTGAGGGTGTGCTCCAAACATCATCCCAGTCCCATCTCCCTGCTCTGAAATTCCCACACAGTAGGGGATCCAAACTTTTGGGGACCATGGCCCTCCGCTTTCACTGAAGTCTGACAAGGTCACCCTCAATTCCCTATACAGGTGCATGAGGCCCTCCCTTTGTGCTCTCTGGCTGGAGGTTTAGACTTTGGGAGCTCTGGTTGAAACTTTTGATACTCCTTCTAGAAAGGACCAAAGCATCCACACTTTGGTCTTCCTTCTTCTATGTTAGTTTTATATGGTCTAGACGTAGTTTCTTAGAAATTGTGAGCTTTTGGGCTAATATCCACTTATCAGTGAGTGCATACCATGTATGTTCTTTTGAGATTGGGTCACCTCACTCAAGATGATATTTTCAAGCTCCATCCATTTGCCTAGGAATTTCGTGAACTCATTGTTTTTAATAGCTGAGTAGTACTCCATTGTATAAATGTACCACATTTTCTGCATCCATTCTTCTGTTGAAGGGCATCTAGGTTCTTTCCAACTTCTGGCTATTATAAATAAGGCTGCTATGAACATGGTGGAGCATGTATCCCTGTTGTATGTTGAAACCTCTTTTGGGCTAGGTCCTGTTTGTGTATCCAGTCCTTTAGCCTATGCCTTTTTATTGGGGAATTGAGTCCTTTGATGTTAAGAGATATTAAGGAGAAGGTGTTGTTGCTTCCTGTCATTTTTGGTAATTGTGGAGACATTGTTTGTGTGGTTATCTTCTTTTGGGTTTGATGAAAGAGGATTATTTTCTTGCTCTTTCTAGGGTATGATTACCCTCCTTGTATTGGAGCTTTCCTGCTATTATCCTTTGTAACGCTGGATTTGTGGGAAGATACTGTGTAAATTCAGTTTTGTCATGGATTATCTTGGTTTCTCTGTCTATGGTAATTGAGAGTTTTGTTGGGTATAGTAGCTTGGGTTGGCATTTACGTTCTCTTAGGGTCTGTATGATATTTGTCCAGGATCTTCTGGCTTTTATAGTATCTGGTGAGAAGTCAGGTATAATTCTGATAGGTTTGTCTTTATATGTTACTTGGCCTTTTTCCCTTGCTGCTTTTAGAATTCTTTCTTTGTTTTGTGCATTTTGTCTCTTGATTATTATGTGACGGGAGGTATTTCTTTTTTGATCTAGTCTGTTTTGCGTTCTGTAGGCTTCTTGTGTGATTACCGGCATCTCATTCCTTAGGTTAGGGAAGTTTTCCTCAATAATTTTGTTGAAGATATTTATTGGCCCTTTAAGCTGGGAATCTTCACTCTCTTCTATACCTATTATCCTTAGGTTTGGTCTTCTCATTGCATCCTGGATTTCCTGGATATTTTGTGTTAAGAGCTTTTTGCATTTTGTGTTTTCTTTGACAGTTGTGTCAATATTCTCTATGGTATCTTCTGCCCCTGAGATTCTTTCTTCTATCTCTTGTATTCTGCTGGTGATGCTTGTGTCTATGACTCCTGATTTCTTTCTTAGGTTTTCTATCTCCAGGGTAATTTCCCTTTGTGATTTCTTTATTGTTTCTACTTCCGTTTTTATGTCCTGGATGGTTTTGTTCATTTCCTTCATCTTTTTGTTTGTGTTTTCTTGTAATTCTTTAAAGGATTTTTGTGTTTCTTTAAGGACTTCATCCTGTTTATCTGTGTTCTCCTCAATTTTTTTGATAGTGTTATTTATGTCCTTCTTAAAGTCCTCTATCATCATCATTAGAAGTGATTTTAGATCTGGTTCTTGTTTTCCTGGTGATATGGGGAGTTCAGGACTTTCTAACGTGGGAGAACTAGGTTCTGATCCTGGCAAGTACCTTGGGTTGCTGGTCCTTGTGTTCCTGCGCTGGCCTTTCACCATCTGGATCTCCTTTGTGCTATCTGTATTGTCTCTGACTGGAGCCTGTCTTTCCTATTATCTAGGTTGTGTCAGAACTGTTTGGGATGGGTTTTGCTGCTCGGGTTTGAGCTGAGGCGCAAGATCTGCTCAGTGCTCAGGCCCAGACTGGAAGGAACCCACACTCTGGGCCAGGAGTGAATTCCTGGATCCCAGTAGGTCCTGGTTGCTCCTTGTTTGAGGCAAGTAATGCCACCTCCTAGCCTAAGATAATGCTTGGGTTAGAGCTCCTGAGAGCCCCACTTCCTCTGGGTTCTGTGAGATTGGGTGGATAGCTGACTCCAGGGATCTGCCGAGTGCTCGGGCCCAGACTAGAAGGAACCCGTGTTCCGCACCAGGAGTGAATTCCTGGGTCCTAGTGGGTCCCAGTTGCTCCCTGTTTGGAGCAAGTGTTGCTTTTTCCTTACCTGGGATGCTGCCTGAGTTAAAGCTCCTGGGAGGCCCTCTTTCTCTCAGTTTTCTGAGGTTGCGCACAGAGCTGCCGCCTGGGACTTTCTCTATGCTCAGGCCCAGACCGGAAGTCCCCTTTCCTAGGTTTTCTATCTCCGGGATAGTTGCCCTTTGTGATTTCTTTATTGTTTCTACTTCCATTTTTAGATCCATGATGGTTTGGTTCTATTCCTTAACCAGTTTGGTTGAATTTTCCTGTAATTCTTTAAGGGTTTTTTCCTCTTTAAAGGCTTCTATCTGTTTACCTGTATTCTCCTGTATTTCTTTATGGGTGTTATTTATGTTCTTCTTAAAGTCCTCTGTCATTATCATGAGAAGTGATTTTAAGTTTGAATCTTACTTTTCCAGTGTGATGTGGTATCCAGGACTTGCTATGTTGGGTGAACTGGGTTCTGATGATGCCAAGTAACCTTAGTTTCTGTTGCTTACATTCTTGTGCTTGCATTTCAACATCTGGTTATCTCTAGCACTCCCTGCACTCACTGTCTGTGACTGGAGCCTGTCTCTCCTGTTTTCTTGGTGTGTCAGAGCTCCTCAGAGTCCAGTTGTCTCTATGATTCTGATATTCTGCGTGTCAGATCTCCTGGAGTCAGACTGCCTCTGGGATCCTGTAATCCTATGATCCTGGGTATATTAAAGGTCCTAGGAGTCCAGGTTTCTCTATGATCTTGGGTGTGTTAAACCTTTTGGGTGTCCACCTTCCTCTGGGTGTCATGGAATTGGTTGCAGAGGTAACACCCAAGGTCTGCTCAGTGCACTGGCTCAGATCAGAAGGAATCCATGCCAATGGGTCAGAGTATGGTGTCTTCATGGAAGCAAACCAGTTAGGAGTCTACTTCTCTGGGTGCAGTGGATCCTCAACTTCTCTGAGTGATCAGTTCCTCCTGGATGGATCAGAATACGGTGTCTTCACAGGAGCCGATCAGCTATGAGTCAACTGCTCTGCGTGCAGAAGATCCTCTGGGAAGGGTCTGAATATGGTGTCTTCCCTGGAGCAGATCAGCTATGAGCCTACCCAAGCAGGAAGAACCGGGGACGGGGGAAAGCAAGGGTCATGTTTTCACTTATGGGTATAATCAGAAGAAATATGGGCAACATATTAAGGTTGTGAATATGAGATTAGAATCCGGAATTATAGTTATTCATTATGCAGTATAGGTCTCACAATGGGGACTTAGGATTGTTGCATGAAATGGAGACATCTTGTGGGACTGAGCATTCAATTCATGCAATCAGACACTCCCAGTATATAGTGTTAGAATTAAGTCAAACAACACCCTTTTGGTGTTCATCAGAAAACAGTTTGCTTAAATTCTGGGGATCCCCTCCACAACTCCTCATGTTTCAGTATGAAGTACTGAGTATATTAACATAAAAGCAAAATAAAGTCACCTTGATTTTTCTCCTTTGTTCGATAAAATGTCAACACCTAGCTCTAGGACAGTTCTGAGATCCAAACATATTGTACTCATCACTATTCTTCCAGTGGGAGTGATGCCAGTACACAGAGACAACAGACAAAGCAAATAACTCCCCCATGAAAATGAAACAATCATAGAAAAACAAAGAAAATAGTAAATTAAGCAGAGCTATTGTTATTAAATCTCATAGAGAAGCAAGAAAACAGCTCAACTGTCAGGCCCTGTGAGAACACAAGCAAACTCTTTTCCCGCCTAGTTTTTCTAAGAATAATAGCAAGTCATGTTCATGTTTAAATAATCTACAGTAAAAATAGTCAAGGTGTGGTCCATGGGTCAACCCATCAGCAGAACAGGAGAGATGACTAAAAATTGAGTGCCTGCCCATCCTATTCAGATCCACCAAATCCAAATCTCTATTTTTATCATTTCCCCAAGTGATCTGAAGGCACAAAACATCATGCAATGAAAAATATTGAACTATAGTACCTAGCAAAGAACAAGCAACAGTCTTACAGGTCAGCAACATAGTTATAAGTCCACATGCTAGTGACACCTTGAAGATCAATGGGTAGACTCTATTCGATCATTTTGAGATATGAGAACTGGTATCTTAACATTATTCATGCTATTCTACAGTACAGGGCCTTGTAATTGGGGACATTCCTTTGGAAGAACTCATAATTTCTGTCTTCCAGTTGAGTAACAGTAATATCCATCATAACTTGTAAAAGTTAATTTTAATAACTAATAACCTTAAAGCAACTACTTTTCTAGTAGTTTTGCAATTCCTCTGTAACCACTCGGGTAGACGTGATTAATCAGTGGTATCCACTCCATAAGAAATGCTTGAACGGGCCTCCGCCTCGGATCCTGCAGCCGCCGCGATGTTGATGCCTAAGAAGAACCGGATTGCCATCTACGAACTCCTTTTTAAGGAAGGCGTGATGGTCGCCAAAAAAGATGTCCACATGCCCAAGCACCCCGAGCTGGCAGACAAGAATGTGCCCAACCTTCACGTAATGAAGGCCATGCAGTCTCTGAAGTCTCGAGGCTACGTCAAGGAGCAGTTTGCTTGGAGACATTTCTACTGGTACCTCACGAATGAGGGCATCCAGTATCTCCGGGATTACCTGCACCTACCTCCGGAGATCGTGCCCGCCACCCTGCGCCGCAGCCGCCCCGAGACTGGCAGGCCTCGGCCCAAAGGTCCAGAGGGTGAGCGGCCTGCAAGATTCACAAGAGGAGAGGCAGACAGAGACACGTACAGAAGGAGCGCTGTGCCCCCTGGAGCTGACAAGAAGGCTGAGGCTGGGGCTGGCTCGGCAACTGAATTCCAGTTTAGAGGCGGCTTCGGTCGTGGACGTGGTCAGCCACCTCAGTGAAGTCGGAGATTATGTTGTATTAAATAAACTTTAAAGAAAAACAAAAAAAAAAAAAAAGAAATGCTTGAACGACTGAGTAAATCTGGAGCGGGATGTGACTAATGAAAAGGAAGATGCCTAAATGAAAGGAATAAATCATTTTTGAGACCCCTGGCATATAGAGGCTGAAGCCAGGCCATCCGTGCTCCAGGAACTTAGCTGACTACAGAAGGGCAGAGTCAAGAATGCAGGTCATCTGGTTCATAGGCTTTGTGCTCTGAGTTCTAGGAACTGGTTGACCATAAAGAAAATACCAGTTATCTGGGCTGTTCCAAGGACTGGCTGGCCACATGATAGATGATTAAACAATATTAAATTCTTAAAAAATAAGTACACAGGGTATGTTTCCCACATGATTGAATGGCCTGGGGACCTTCCACTGTTTTTATGATACTGTCTGCTGATGTTCTTATGATTCCCCCTCCCCCCCTGGATTGTACCCCCCTAGTTTGTGGCTTTCTCCTTTAAATACCCCTTGCTTACTAGCCTTGGGGTCGACACTCCTCTTGGGAGTCTCGGCTTCAGTTGACTGATATCCCCAAATCCGGAAATAAAGCCTTTTGTGGTTTGCAGCAAGTTCGGTCTCTTGTGTGATTCTGGATGGTTGTAACCTCCTGTGGCTTGAGTGGGATCCTCCCCATTCGGGGGGCCTTACATAAGTACTGCCGTGCTTAGGCTAGCTGGATGTCACCAATCTTTCAAGTAGTATTAGTTCTGCAAAAACCACCTGGATGGTTATAGTTTTGAATACAAAAATCAAACCTGAATTCCTTTGTCTTGCTGGAGGGCTACTTTTAGAAAAACTCTATGAAATGTCCATTTCATTCTACTGAGCTGTGAAGTATGGTAGGAAATGACATAAACGCTTCTCTCTTCCACTGTATAGCTCACTGCTTCTGTCCTCTAGTGCTTCCTTGACCTTAGCATGCCAAGTCCTTTGTGGCCATGCAAGGGATGGGGTAACATGGTTCTCACCCATGAAACAGAGCTAACAGGGCATGGGCCTCTACGAGTGTTTATGGTTGCTGTGGACATGATGATTGTTTGTATAATAATGTACATATTTTCATGTTCCTCCTTCGAGGAATGTCCTCTCTGTCACAGTTAATAACTCCATGATAATCAGAAACAGCATGGGAGGTGAGAGTGTGGCTAATGTCTCAGCAAAAATGTAAATGCTGAGACCTTCAGGACAGCCCATAGGCTGTGGGAAAGATCTCTGAAAACATGAGTTCAATAATATATAATTTCTCAACTATGAAAAATATAAGGATACAATATGAGTTGTATAAGGAGCTTTACTGGTCTAAAAGAACACAGGCAGTTCCGTGAGTGTGAGTTGTGAGCTGTGAGTTGTGAGCACTTTGAGCCAGCTTGTTAGAAAGATACAGAGGGAGGCATATTCCTGAGTTCAAGTTCAGTCTAGGACAGAGCTTGGTAGGCCCAGGCATGGTAGGAATGGCAATCTCCAAGTGAGATTCCATTCAGCTAGCTTATTGTCAGTGCTTACAAAGGCAAGCAGATCTCTGAATTCATTTGCAATGTTTTTAAAAAAAATATACTTGCTGTCTTTTTCAAAGAATCAGGAGGCTGGGGTCATGGAACACTAATTCATGGGATAATCAAAGGGGAACCTGGTGTAAATGACTGAATTGATACGTAAATAAAAGGCCTTGGTCTGTGAGAGCTGAGCTATTTGGAGATCCCTAGAGAAAACTGTCTTGAGCATGGCACAGATAGAGAGCTTGGGACCATGATTTGACTTCAATTTGTTCTTTTTTGCTGCTCCCAAACATCCTTCTACAGGACCCCTGACCAAGCCAAGGCTTGTCTTTGGCATTAGAGTAATTTTTAGCATGCACACTTCTTTCTTCTTCTTCTTCTTCTTCTTCTTCTTCTTCTTCTTCTTCTTCTTCTTCTTCTTCTTCTTCTTCTTCTTCTTCTCCTTCTCCTTCTCCTTCTCCTTCTCCTTCTCCTTCTCCTTCTTCTTCTTCCTCTTCTTCTTTTTTAAATTGAGACTCCCATTTAACTTTATTTTGTATATGTGAAGTACATTTTTCTATACATGTCAAGCTGGGAACTAATTTGCTCTAAAATAAAGTTAGTTTCATTTACTTTCTACAACCGGGCCTGGAAGATTTAATGAGAGCTGAAAATTCAGTTTACAGTACACCCCCAAAACATACTGTGAATTGCCAATAGAGACAGCAAACACAACATCCTGTCAGGAAAGCAGAGTTCCCAAGTGAACAACCACTATTACCAATCGCCTGTTTTCCATTTGCTTGTACCCCAGGGCAAACGTTACTTTAAGAAGCCACACATAAACATTTCCCCCCTCCTACAGTCCTTATTTCTAACAATAAAACAAAACCAAGTATTTAAACCAGAGACTGGTTGCCAGGTGACTGCTATCTTAATTCAGAGAGCGCTCTATCATCAGGTCAGGGTTAGAGTCACAGACACTCGCGCCTCAGCAGGAAAAACACACGAAAAGCCCCATCTACACAAACACGGGCCCCAGAGCTTCCCCAGCCTGGCCAGCTCCAGCAGATGGTGGTCCTGGGACCATTTGTTTACCCAGGGCAGGCCAACAGGACATGAAGGTTTTGGTCAGGGTGTGGTGGATTTAGCCTGTGGCCATCCAAGGGGAGTCTACTTTGAGTTTGGACACGATTGTATCCCAGTGTTCCACTGTAGAAATGTGCAAGGATTGCTGATGGCAGCTTAAGCTGTTGCCCCACGGAGTACCCTTCATTACCAAATATAACATGCTGCCTCCCGAAGCCTGAGATGCTACCCATGGAGTGGGTAGCTAGACACAAAACATCTCTGTGCTGAGTGCTCGTCTGGTTAGCACACCTGCATGGTGACCCTGCATAGTGTGGACTGCAGACCCTCACCTGGGAAACACTCAGAACAAGGCCCTCCTTCACATAAGAGCGTGACCTCTGACATGCAGTTTATGGAAAATGAGGCTAACGAGCAACAAAATCTTAAAACTTCTAAGCAATTTCTGCCGAGTTCCAGAAAGTGAGAGAGCCATTCAGACGCCGCTGCTCTTCAGAGGGAAGAGCAGACCTCGAACTCAATCCCAGTGCATCCCAGGGTGACAGTCCAAGTGAGGAGGGAGCAAGAGCAGCAAGTCCCAACTACTTCAAGGGTACCCTTGTCAAGTCACTGTCATCCTGACTAAGGGACAGCATCTCCAGGAGGTCAGTGGGGACAACAACTCCTGCCATCTTTAGGATGCAGTTCTTGACACTAGCACAGCAGACCAGGTGGATGGACACTGAGCTCTGACACGCAAGCCCAGGGAGCCAGGGAAGGAACTTGTATGAACTTACAGCACAGTCAGCTGACTGGGAAGAGTTTTGAGGGTTACGGTAAAAGTTCAAGAGGGCAATGGTAGTGTGTGAGCCGTCAGCCGTCTGTGTACTGTTTTGGGGATTACGATAGATGTTTTGAATCAAGATGGTCTGGCTAAATGTTGGTTTATTATGCAACCAAGAACATCTGTCTCTATGATGACATGCTCCGATTTTGAAATAAAATGAGCAGTTGACTTTGTCTTTGTCGGTGCCAAAGATGGAAGCCAAGTATTCCGCCATTTTCCAGAGGACGACTCCGACTGTCAACATGCTCACTTCTTTTCACATTTCAGTACAGAGTCAAATGCTTTCATAAACAAATTTAAGTCAAAAAGAGAGGAGAATGAGGGAGGGAAAGAGGAAGAGAGAGGAAGGAGAGGGGAAGGGAGAGAGGGAGGATAGAATGAGAATGAATATGAATCAAGATATTCTGGTTCCAGGTCATATATAGCTGGTTTAAATCTCCATGCTTAATGAGAATCATCTATATTATGAAATTCTTTGTGTTTCATGATTCGCTAGAAATGCACTGATTCTATGACTATCAGTATGCAGGACAACTAGCCCCTTATGCCTGACTCATAGTCCAACAGACTTGGGAAGTCAGGGAAGCTCACCATGATACATATTCAGCTGTGAAAAATCTGCCTTTACTCACAATGTTCTATCTTTAAATATCTAGCCTTTGTATATCTGAAAGCACTGATACTGATATACTGATAGACATGTGATTAAGTAGAGAGGTCCTGGAAGTCAGACTGTTTAAGAAAGAGCCCAGTCTGTGCTACAGTGTGGAAAGACCCATTCAAGAAAAATGACGATATTATCCTTCTCATATTTTTTATAAGATGACTAAATGAAATGAACCTTGTAAAGTTTTATTAATGTGTAGTATTTCCCACTCAGTAAGTGATAAACTCTGTATGCCTTCACTTACACACTTTTATTGAAAGTGGATGAAGTATTAATTAACAATCAAATAAAGAACATGTAGTCTTTTCAACACATTAGATATGTCATGATGACATCAGGCAAGACTCTGAACATGAAAGTCCATTCCATTTTAAGACAGGAGAGAAAAAAAAATGATATGCAGCTCCTTGAAAGAATGCTTCAAATTTCTGAGGATTGATTTCTAGTCTTCAGGCATTGATTAACTAGGTCAAATCAACAAAACTCAACCTACTATCAGGCTGGAGATCCAGTTAGATTCTGGCATCTTCCTGTAAAGCTTACTGTCAGGGGTAAGAGATGCTCTAGGAGGACAGTGACCTTTGTAGGTAGGTATAAGGCATCTGGACCAACAGAGGTAGAGATGGTGATGGAGAGATGCTAGGAAACCCTGCATAGATAAAGTCTGTACACATGTGTAAATCATAGCTCATCATCCGCAGAATCCTTAAACTACTTAAATTGTGTAATTTGCTAATTCACTTTCAGGTTATTCACAAAGATAATGCTCATGCTTACCCCTTTGTTAGCTACTAATGAGCCATGGACTACCAAATCTATAAGTGATATTAAAGTTCTTTGAGGATCTATGGGTTCTAAAAAAAATCTGTGTAATTCATAGAATAAACAGGTGTGACGGTGGTGCGAGACTAGAAGAGTTCTACATGGGGCTTTGGGAGTTAGTGGGTATAGTTTGTTTTCTTCTTAATCTTATGATACATGTAATTTGTGAGGTTATGTAATTAGGATTTTGATAAAATGTATTCAAATTTTGGGACCTAGGAAATGAATTAAAATATTATTTAATTTCATAGATAATAAATTGAACAAAATAAAACCAATTATGTTTGATAAAATACCATTTCACAGAAAGCCAATGGATGCACCATCTGTAGTATTTTCCCTCCAAATTAAGAGAATGGGTATGGTGTTATGCTATTAAACAAAGATAAGAAGAAAATAGTGACTTTTTCTGAGTTGAGGAAATAATTGGGGATCAAAATTAGAGGAAACTCTCAAGAGACTTGTGGTCCAAATATCACATCAGTTGGGAATGATTTTCCTTGCACAGTGACCTCTTGAGGGCGCCCTTGACCTCAGCATTCCTCAGGCTGTAGATCAAGGGGTTCAGCATGGGGTTGAAAAAACTGTAAAACAGGAAAAGGATCTTCTGCTGCTCTTCTGGGTGCTGGGACTTGGGGGCCATGTACATGACAATGGCACTGCCAAAGAAGAGCCCTACCACACAGAGGTGGGAGGAACAGGTGGAGAAGGCTTTCTTGCGACCCTCCCCTGACTGGATCCTCAGGATAGTTACCAGGATGCGTGTATAGGAGACTAGTATAAAGCATAGGGGCCCTACTAAGGCAAACACACAGGCTCCAAAGATGACAACTTGATTGAGCGTTGTATCAGCACAGGCTAACTTGAGGACAGATAAGATTTCACAGAAGAAATGATTGATTTCACGAGGTCCACAGAAAGGCAGCTTCAGGATGAGAATTAAATGGACTAGAGCCAGAAGAAAGCTAACTATCCAGGAAACAGCAGCCAAGATAGTGCACACTCTCCAGTTCATGATGACAGTATAGTGTAGGGGGTGACAGATGGCCACAAATCTATCATAGGACATCACCACAAGGAGGACACATTCTGTGTTCGCAAATGTCAAAAATAGATAAGTCTGCATCATGCAGCCAGCAAAGGAGATGGGCTTCGTCTCATCCAAGAGGTTTACCAGTGTTTGTGGCACTGTATTGCAGGCATAGGCAATGTCCACAGTGGCCAGATTGGAGAGGAAGAAGTACATAGGAGAGTGCAGCCTGGGCTCTAGGCAGATTAATCCAAGGGTAAACCCATTCCCCAACAATGTAAAGATGTAACAGAGAGAGAACAATGCAAAAAGAACTAGGTGAATCCTCTGGCCAAGACAGAATCCCAGCAGGATGAACTCTGTGACCATCGTCTGATTTTCTTCCATTTTTTCTATGAAGGAAAAATAGAAAGTACTAGGAGATCCAATTATATTAAAACAACTGTTTTTTTTTTAGGTCGGATTTTTTTGGTGGGAAATACTTTTAAATACACTCTTAGAAACTTATTCAAGTAAATTAATGAGTTAAACAATGGTTATCAAATAGTAAAATTGTCTGTCCTTCTACTCACACTTAAATATTGGCATCCAATTTTCAGAGAGGAAATATTTCAGTAGTTACTGACCTGGAACCACTGGCACTGATGTAATTAAGGACTAACAAACCTATATGAACAAAATCTCATGGAATAGTGTTTAGTTGCATGTGTGTTATTCTTCTAGGGAGTTACTAGATCATCGAAATTATACTGGAGCTTTAGTAGACTAATGTTAGGGGAAAAAAAAAGAATGTAGATTGCTTTGGTAGAAATCAGGTTGTTGTTACAAATTTTCAAATAATTATTTACAAAAATTTAAATCGTAACTGGAGTATAAAGGCAGTTCTTGATGGACAAAAATAATTGGTGCCTTATAGAATAGAGCACATGACCTGGGATGCTATGAGAAAGAAGTAGCTAATAGAAATAATACTTAATTATAGTTCTATATGGAATTATATTTTCATTTTAAACATAGATTATACCTATATATAATAGAATCAAAATGTTTATTCTTGTTTTGATGAATAGTCAGACATCAATGTTTAATAATTTGACAATTAGGTTACTGAAAGTTATTAATTCGCTCTACTCATATTTCTACACATAGAAAGTAGAGCAGTTTGTGTTGGGTTGAATAGTGTTACAAGCCTAGCACTGTGTAAAGTAGGCAAGTTTTGTGTTCCAATAAACTCTCATGGATTTGAAGGGTGTCCATGATTTGGGATTTTTCTTGCATTATCTGTTTTGACTTCCCTTTCTTGGATTTTATCAAGATAAAATTAGTCTAAAGTGAAAATAATGCAAAAGGATACTCATCTTATTCTTCTTTTCAAACCTTACAAAAATAGTTGTATTTTGTTCTTTTATTCTGAATCATGTGTGTGTGTGTAGAGGTCCAAGGACAGGTTTCAGAAGCTGGCTCTGCCCTTTCACCTTGTGAGTTCCAGGAAATGAGCCTGAGTCAATGTGATTGATAGCAAGCACCTTTACCTTCAGAGTCATCTTGCTCTCCTACTCATTTTCCTTTAATTTAATTCTTTCTATTGTGAAATCCTAAATAAAATAATTTGCTATTTAGACACACAATAACAACAACAACAGAACAAGATGACCTCAGCATCAAGGATTGTCGTAGTATCTGTAAGTAGGCAATTGCAAAAGTATTGGCAAGTTGATAATTCAGTTGGCTACTTTACAGAAATCTGAATGAATAAATTAGGGATAAAACAGTCTACAAAACTGGCTCTGTGATTTTGATTTTGGATCACAATTTCTTCATTAAGTCTTATTGAAACACAACATGACTTCTAATGAGAATTTAGCCAGCATCACTTCCTGGACAAAATAATGTGAAGCTTAGCTACTTTCTCCAACAATTAGTGCTAGGAATACACTGAGTTAGGCTAGTCCCCTGTTTAACTGTCATCTCCAGCAAAGGATGTCAAATGTTTGCTGAAGAATTATTATCAGACACAAAGTTGAGTTCTTAAGGAAACAATGGTAAAATCACAGAATTTTATATAATTGATGACAGGAGTGACCTAGAAATGGAAAGCTCTTTCCACTTGTTGAATGTAATCTCCCAGAGGCAGGGCTGGAGGATTTGACCAACCAGTGAGCTAAAATATAGCTACTTCATGAAATACTTGTCAGGAGAAAGCGTGAAAAAATGGACACAGATGGATGTGGAGTGTAGATCCCATGACTGTGAAGTAGCATTTGTCAGTTTACGCAAAATGACCTACAGGAAAGGGGACAAGGGAACCAGGTGAAGCAAGAATACAATATGTCTGCACTGTATATGGATAGGTTAGTGACTGGCCATCTGTCACCTTACTTGGTTTGATTTCTGACTAGTTCTTCTAGCTGTCATTTCACATTATTTTCAGCTCTTGACAATAATCCCTTTCCTTAAACAGGTAACCCACCCTACATGATTAACAAATAGTAACATGATTAACAAAATTCTCTGCTTGTGTTTCAGTTATATCCAGTTAAAATGTCATCTGGTGACTTAAATATTCTAGAGTAAATATTTAAGTAAGAGACATTTTTTTTTCTGTATAGCAAAACTTCAACACTTAAACACTCCATATTTAGAAAAGCAAATCTCGAAGTTTGATGGACATTTGTCTTTTCTCTGTAGTTGCAGACATAGTCCAGACAGAATTTGTAATATGACTTCCTGTTGTTTACCAATTGTACAGCTCAAATAGAAGCCTGGTTACTTGTATGTAGTGAGAAAGAACAGAAATCGAATTAGTTCTCTTGTTTGCACTATTATTAAGAGAGGCTTTGCCGGGTCATCTTATGGGTGACTTTACTGAGTGATATCCTAAGCACCAAATACTATGGGACTACAAAATAGGGTAGGTTGATGGAACCAGTATTGTGAAGACTTTATTGTAAAAATATCTCCTGAACAAAGAGATTCATATAAAGGTAAGCTTTAAATACCAAAACCTTGTAAATAGAACACTTAGTTTCTTGCCATTTTGTCCTTTTCTCACTTTGCCACATGATCAGACACCTCTGTCCATTTCCAAACACACTCCACAAATGTATCCTCCGGGCTTCAGACGATTTAACATGGACTTATTTTTTTCAGCACATTCTACTTGTCTGAATACACTCTTAAAGCTATGTTAAAAAAAAGGTATGTTTAAGATATAGTCTTGACATTCATTTGGCTTCATATTCCATTGGAATAAAATTATTTTCATAAGCTTAGCATGTATTTTGACAGTGGTGATATGAATTAAATGTAACCGTTATGAAATCACCAACATATATTAATTGTTCTGAAATAGAGCATTATTCTGTAACATATCCTACTCTTCTACTACAATTATTGTTGAGTAGGACAATCATTTCACATATTTCATCCAAGCTCACAGTGTAGAAATTACTTACTATTCATGTAGATTAATGACCATGTAAATTCAGCATCCATAGACACAATTGATTTCTCTTCCTGATTAATAAAGAATGGTAATAACTGAGGGAGAGCAGACGAAAACCGAGAAGCTTTAACAAATCTGAGAGGACTTAGGTAGTAAAGTAAAGCCAGGCACCCTTCATATCTGAACATTAAACCCAAGGATTTCAGAAGAGGAAGCATCTGGAGGTTGGTACAGATCCTGTATCTTCAGATCTTTCATGGAACTGTAGAAACTTTTCCACCTGAAATGCATGTGCATACTCAGAGAAGGAGGTAGTGTTCTCTCAGGGCCCAGCATAAATGCCAGTCTTTGAGGGAATCACAGGAAAGGTTATGTCATGAAATACCCTGCATGCTCACCTCTGCTAAAAGCAGAGAGGAAGCAATTGTGTTTTTCTATTTCTGTTCTTATCTCCAGCACAAAATTAGGAAACATAATCATCGAACATACCTCTGAGACTACAACTCTCATTAGAGTCCCTAAGTAATTCTCATTATATGAGCTTATAACTTTCAGAATAGCATTGTTTCCAGTCTCCAGAGGATTCTGGTAAGCCTGCCAAGAACCAGGGCCACTGGATGAGCTTCTGGCATCCAGTCTGCAAGTCAGCTTGTTTTCCATTGAATTTAGTTGCCCTGGGCTGAAGCATAGATGGCAAAAAATGGCTCTAAAACTAATCTGATTGCAAGTTGCACTCCAAGGTGGGGAGATGCTGTGAAAGCTGTTTAGAGAGTCATAAGAAAGGTTGGGAATGATATTTTCTAGTTCCATCCATTGCCTGTAAAATTCATGATGTCCTTGTTTTTAATAGCTGAATAGTATCCCATTGAGTAAATGAATCACATTTTCTGTATCTATTCTTTGGCTGAGGGACATCTGGGTTATTTGCAGTTTCTGGTTATTATGAATAAAGCTGCTATAAATATATTGGAGAATGTGTCCTTGTGATATGGTCGAGCATCTTTTGGGTACATGCCCAGAAGGTATAGCTGGGTTTTCAGGTAAAACCATTTCCAATTTTCTGAGAAACTGCCAGATTGGTTCCGAGCCACTGTACAAGTTTGCAATCCCACCAGCAATGGAGGAGTGTTGCTATTTCTCCATATTCTCACCAGCATCTGCTATCCCGAGTTTATGATCTTAGCCATTTTTATTGATATAAGGTGAAATCTCAGGGTCCTTTTGATTTGCATTTCCTTGATGACTAAGGATTTTGAACACTTATTTAAGTTCTTCTCAGCCATTCAGTATTACTCTGCTGAGAATTCTCTGTTCAGCTCTGTACCCCATTTTTAATAGGACATGCATACTATGTACTCACTGATGAGTGGACATTAGCTATAAAGAACAGGATACCCACAATATACCCCACAGACCCAAAGAAGTTAAACAAGAAGGAAGACCCAAGTACGGATGACTGACTCTTACTTAGAAGGGGGAATAAAATAGTCATAGGACACAGTTGGAGGGAGGTAACTGGGTGGGAGAGGGGATGGGGAGGGGAATGGAGAGATCAGGATGAGGTGTGGGGACAGATAGGAGAGAGGGCCAGAGGGTTAGAGGGCTAGGAGAATGAAGGGAAACCTGTAGCCGCCAGGGGTGAGTGGTGAGAGGACTTTCTAGGAAGTCACAGAGATCAGGTTTTTTTTTTTTTGGGGGGGGGTTCCAGGAGTCAATGCAGGTGACCTTGACTGAGATATCTAACAGTGGGGATATGGAATCTGCAGCCAGACAGGAACTCCAATGGAGGGATAAAGGTATCACTGAGCCATTAAACCTTTAACACAAAAAGTGTTCTGCTTCCAAGATATGCAGGGATAAAGACGAGCAGAGACAGAGGGAAGGGCCAACCAATGACTGGCCCAAATTGAGACCCATCCCATGGGCAAGCACCAATCCATGACACTATTAATGATACTCTGTTGTGCTTGCAACAAGAGCCTAGCATAACTGTACTCTGAGAAGCTCTACCTAGCAGCTGACAGAAACAAATGCAGATACCCACATCCAAACATTGGACTAGCTTAAGGATTCTTATGGAAGAGTTGGGGGAAGGATTGAAAGGAATAGGAACTCCACAGGAAGACTAACAGAGTCAACAAACATGGAGCCCTGGGAGCTTTCAGAGACTGAGCCATCAGCCTAAAGAGCATACACAGGCTGGACCAATGCACCTGGCAAATGTATAGTATATCTGCAGCTCTGCTCCAGCCAACGACTGGAGTGGGTAGGGGCTGTCCCTAAAACTGTAGCCTGACTGTGGAATCAGCTCTCCAACAGGGCTGCTTTATCTGGCCTCACTGAGAGATGATGCACCTAATTCTGCAGAAACTTAATGTGGCAAGTTGAGGGGTCCCCAGGGATGCCCCAGCATCTCAGAGTAGAAGGGAATGCGGTATGGCGGGAGAAATTCTGTGAGGGGCAGATCTGGAGAATGGCAGCTTTTGGGACATAAGCAAGCAAGCGAACAAACAAACCAACAAATAAGTAAGGAAGAGTGAAGAGTCCAAGGAGAGGCTAAAGTATTCTAGAAAGACATTGGGGGACCTGTTTTAAGGCAGCACCTTCTAAGGCAGGAAGCTCAAATGTGAATCATCACTTGTTAGTGCTCATCCAACTCCTTCTGAAAGGTGGAGCAGAGGTGGCATGCTTCAGTAACTGACCCATCCTGGGAAGACAGGAGCATCTTCAAGGTGGTGTCCCTTATGAGTCACCATCTCTCCCAGGATAATGGAAATACACAGCGCTAAAAGCATTTTTATTTATTTATTTTTTTTAATTATTTATTTTATGTGTATGAGTTCACTGTAGCTATTTTCAGGCACACCAGAAGAGGGCATCAGATCCCATTACAGATGGTTGTGAGCCACCACGTGGTTGCTGGGAACTGAACGCAGGATCTCTGGAGGAGCAGTCGGTGCTCTTAACCACTGAGCCATCTCTCCAGCCCCCAGCATTTTTATTTTTATTTATTTTTTATTTTTGTTTCTTTCTGAATTTGGACACTGGAGAAATAACAATTGTAGCTGAAGCCACACTGAACTTCATAAAGTATTGAGTTTATTACATTGTGATCCCAATCTTCTGGAGTTAAAGTATAAACCTGAGAGAGATTCTCACATTTGTCTCATCGTTACAGGTCACGGGCATCTCTGTTGTGAGTCTGCATCCATGATGAGGAAAAAATACTGTTTTTAGGGAAACCCAACCTTTCTTACATGAGAAGCCTTAGAAACAGAGGCTGCTCCATAAACATTTTATCTTCTTTTTGCATCCAAGAGAACAACAACTAATGTAAATGAAACTCTCATGGTAACCATAAGAAATCTTCACCCTATAAACACCAGTCATAAAGAATCATTCTAGTCAATGAGGCTGAGAGCTTAAGTCAGGTCAAGTTAAACATAAAATTTCATGATGACAAACAAATTGAAATTCAGAAAACACATCACCCAAATCACTTTTACTGCATAAGCAGGATGGGACAGCCTCTGTTTCAACAAGCTGTCACTGTGGAAACAGAAACACATGGAAAATGTAAACACAGGAAACAAAGTTTAACTGAAACAAATATGTTTATAAATGTTTGTATTATTTTTAACCAGAAACAGAAACAAGAAAACTGCCTCTAGGTTGTAGTAACCCGAAAAATCTGTATGAACAGAGTCTAATAGAAAACATTTCTTTACGATCAACACACATTTTAGGAGAGAAACCTGAAAAATTTGAGGATAGTAGTTAAGGTTTACATTTAAAAATACAACAAAAAAACTCTTAAACTTTAAAAATTCTTGAGAAAACATAACACCAGTAGCTATCACTGTCACTCAAATGTACTGTTCAAAGCTTTTATCTTGTGTTGGCTTTCCCGAAGAGATGTAAACAAATATCCATTTGCGCCATATACAGCACAGATGATAGACCAACAAAACAGAACCACCCAAGTCTAGCTTAATGAACCAGTAAATTTTGGAGGGTCCTTACAGGAGTGTGGATGATTAAAAGGCAGCTTCATGTCTGAAGAGCCTATCTCAGTATGGGTGAGGACTCAATGAAAGCTGCATTTTCTGAAGCTGGACATGACATGCAGGCTGCATGGGTGGATGGCGAGTGTCTTTCTATAGCAGTTGTTAATGCTTGTGTAATTATGAGGAGAGGCTTTATGTATTTCCTAAGTTTCATGACCATCTTGAGACTTGTGAGTTTTGTTTTCTTCCCGAACTTCATAAATATAATTTACTTTCTACGTCTTAAGCTCACTTGTTCCAGGAGAAAATATTTCAATTTGAAGGAACTTCTGGTTAGTACTTACTGTTTTAAAGACTAAAAATGCTACATAAGTATAGGAATGGGCACAACCAACTGTTCAATCAGTACTAATTGAAATAACAACATTTATATTATGGGTTAGCATTATTTGCTTTGTAGTGGGCATTCAAAGCTCATATGCTTAAAGAACTGCTAGAATTTTAGAGCAATAGACGTAAAACATAACTAAAACAGGAGGTACAATCAGGACTCCACATAAAACATCCTCAGAGAGATTTGTAAAGGAATCTTTCCCTATTGTGGGAGGAGCAACTAAGATGTGGGAGGGTGTGTCTTCAGGGTCACACTTCCTGGTAGTGTTCTGAGTAGAGAGTACTGATGCAGTTCTGAACTGTGTCCTGACTGATTGTACTTTCAAATCGCAGGTGTTTATTTTGAATGCATAGATCCTGGGAATAAAGAAGACAGTGTTTGTGATAGGGTTTATTTTTCTTGGCTGCCCGGGTTACTTTAACTGGGACACAGGGTAAAGGTAAGTGCTCGTCTTCATACCATGTAACTGTGACTGGCCATAACTACCAATATGAGGCTATATCATCCTACCCATTTACATTTAGTGTGGGTTCTGTTTTCCCAACAGAGATATAGACAGAATAACTTAGAGCAACTCCTGAGGCTGTGGTAGATATGAAATTAAAACCCTGAGTTATACCAAATCAATCAGAAGCATAGGTCAGACCCGGAGCATGTTATTGCCAACTGAAGTGGGGTAGGCTTGTGAGAAAGAGCCATTATTACCTAATGAGATAGGACGTTATCTAGTATTAGATAGCTGTTAGAGTTCAGTTGGAGGACATGCACCTGATGATCACTGGAGAGCAGATTATTTGGTTTGTAGAGAAACAAATATTCAGTATCAGTGTTGAAAAGCACAAGCACAAGAATGGAAAAATACTCCAACCTTTGAAAGAAACTAAATATCCAAACGAAAAACACACACTAAGAAAAATACTTCTAATATTTGCTTTTGTGGTGACAGTGAAAAAGACTGGAGACATGAGAGTACATTATACCTCACGTCAGACTAAAAGATCTTAGGAACTGGAGATATGAATCTGTGTGTTAGGTGCTTTCTATACAAGCATGAAACTTGACTTCAGATCCTCAGTGCCCACATAAAAACCAGGCATGGAAGGACACACCTAACCCAAATGCTGCAGAGGTAGAGAAAACTTGATCCTAGGGTCTTGCTGGCTAGCCAGCCTAGCCAAAGTAGCAAGCATCAAGTTCAGTAAAGAGATCCTGCATCAAAAACTAAAAGGGAGATCAGTAAAAGAAAATACTCAAAGCTGACCTCTGACCTACACACACACACACACACACACACACACATACCCACACAAACACACACACATACGTGCACACATGCATGGACACAGACACTCACACGTGCACATGAGTGCACATGCACACAAAAATGCACACACATGTATATCTGACACATGCATATATATGTGTATGCAGGTGCAAGCACTAGCAGACAAAGGGATACATGTACACTTAATGATTTCATAGATGACTCATTGAGAAATTACTTATATTTGGGAATTGAATACTAGTCTCTAGTTTTTACTATGTTGCAGAGCCAGCTAAGTACAACTCTATCTTGCAAAGCTTCTCATGGAGGGCAAGATGATGCATCTGTATGTACAGGCTGATGGAGAGATGCTGGGAAACAATGCATGGAAATGTCTGCACACAGATATAAATCATAGTTCATCATAGTGTGGTTGTAGAAGAATACTACACTATTCCAATAGTTTAACCTGATTTTCCCTTTCAGTTTATTCAAGGAGACAATGCTCACATTTATCCTTTTACTAGCTACCAATGAACCGGATGAATCCCTAGTCTATAAATGAAGCTGCAGTGACTTTACTGTCTATAGTCGTTAAAGAGATATGCCCCTCTTCTTCCTCCTGCAGTTCTTGTTTTAATTCTGTTCCTTCACTCAGCAAACAAGTTAACATCCTAACATGCGTCAATAGCTTGAGTATAAATGTTCTTGGTCTCACAAAGCACAACTAGATGTCCTGTGTTTCCTGGACCAGAAAAGTACAATTGCAGAAGAATGAACCAGTGTGTGATCGGCTTTCAGGATCACTATATCTGGGTATAGCTTGTTTTCCTTCTAAATCTAGTGCAATCTATGAAATTACCTAATTACCTTAAAGGTATAATGGCATGTAGTATTTTGGGCCTTGAAAATGAACTAAAACACTCTATAATTGTATAATCAATCCAGTTGGAAATTAGATACATCTGATAAAGCATTGTGTCTATACTTTTTTCCTACACCTACAGAAGGAAGATGTGTTCTTATCATCAGGCACAGAAAAAAAAAGATAATGTGAATGTTTCTGTATTTGAGTAATTGGAGACTAACATTAGAGGAAACTTCTGAGGCTGGTGGTTCAAGCACCATACCAACTGGGAATGAATTCTTTTGCACAGTGCCCTCCTGGGAGCATCCTTGATTTCTGTGTTCTTCAGCCTGTAGATTAGGGGTTTCAACATGGATTTTAAAAAATTGTAAAACAAGAAAAGGCTCTTTTGTTGCTCTTCAGGGTGATGGGACTTGGGGCCATGTACATGATGATGGTGTTGACACAAAAGATCTCCACCACACAGTAGTGGGAAGAATAGACAGAGAAGGGCTTTCTGAGACCCTCCTATGACTTCATCCTGAGAACAGACACCAGGATGCATCTGTTGGAGACTAGAACCAAGTGTAGGGGCCCCACTAAGATGAACACAGAAGCAGTGTACATGATGACTTTGTTGAGTTCAACTTGAGGACAGACAGAATTTCACAGAAGAATTGATTGGTTTCATTTGTTACCCAGAAGGGCAGACTCAGGATGAGGCTCATATGAACCATGCCAAGGAGGGAGCCACACACTCAGATGTGATAGCCACAGTAGCACTGTCTCTCCAGCCCCTGATGGAAGAATAACAGAGTGGATGATAGATGGTCACATACTCATCATAGGACATCACCACTAGGAGGAAACCTTCTGAGTGTACAAAAGCCAAAGAGAGAAAGAAAGAGAGAGAGAGAGAGAGAGAGAGAGAGAGAGAGAGAGAGAGAGAGAGAGAGAGAGAAATGTGTCATTCATCTGGCAAAAGAGATAGGCTTGTAGGCTTGGATGGATCTAGGAGGTTTACCAGCATCCGAGGCACTGTGTTGTAGGCTTAGGTAATATAGGTAATGCCAATAATGACCAGATGAGAGAGGAAGAAGTACATGGGGTTGTGGAGTCTGGAACCTCAACAGATTATTCCAAGAATGACTTCTATCCTCAGCAAGCTGAAGGCCTAGAAGAGAAAGATTTGGAGCTGGAGCAATGCTTCAGCGGTTAAGAGCACTGACTGCTCTTTCAGAGGTCCTAAATTCAACTCCAAGCAACTACATGGTGCCTCACAACCATTTGTAATAGGATCTGATGCCCTTTCCTTGTGTGTCTGAAGACAGCTGCAGTATCATATACATAAATAAAAAATTAATCTTAAAAAAAAGAAATATGCAAAAAGAGCTCAATGAATCTTTGGGCCAAGGCAGAATCCTACCTAGCAGGACAAACTCTGTGCCCATTATCTGATGTTCCTCCATTTCCCTATGAAACAGAGATGCAGAGAACTGAGACACAACTATTTCTAAGAGAGATGTCAATTTTTGACATTGTGACATCCACAATTTGACTCTGTCATCCATGAATGTACTAGACACAACTATTGTTTACTTGCTTTAGTCATGGAATGCTGTTAGTATCTACCGCTAGGAACTTAATTAATGAAAAGTTAAAAAAGTAATAGTTATAAAATTTGTATAAGTAAAAAACAAGTAAAATAACTAGTCAGACATTCAATTTTATGAGAGAACTGTGTCATCAATGATTATTTACTTAGAACCATTGAGGCTAAGACTGACAGGAACCAGCACATCGACACAAATAAAACAACAGGGAAGCCCTGATCATTTTTGGACTTTATAGGTACAAAACTGTGAGAGAATTTCTGAATTTCAAAAAACACTCTCAAAAAGAATAGCACCAGAAAAGAAATAATATGAATTGCTTTGGTAGAAGTTTTTTTGCTACGGTGAATATTTATATCCTGATTAACTAGAGATTGAGTTCATAATCTACTCAAAGGAAATTATAAAATAACATTTTTAATCATTAATATTGTTTTTGATGGACAAGAATAAATTATGGGTATTTACTTGTGGAATGCAATTTAATGTTTAGATACTTGAATATAACCTAGAGTATTGTGAGGTAGTGGGAAGGATTTTGCAGAAACAATAGCTAGTGATAATGACCTATGTTATTGGAGGATCCACTTAAATCCTACATAAATCCAACATACCTCAAACATCAGACCAATGCAGATGACAAAAATGTGTTGTAATCAAGCCACTACTGATTGATCAGGGCTGCAGAACAGACTCAGGAACTGAAGTATGACCCTCAAGGGATATTGTGTAGCATATTTAAAGGATGAGGCAATAAGGAGAGGGAAGTGGGGAACTGGGTGGGCTGTAGCATTGTCCAATCATATTTTGACATAAGGGGTTGAGCAAGGGGGTTTTCCATCAACCAGTATAGGAGTTGCTTCCTGGGTCTGGGAACATGGACTTAGTTTGATCTTGCCAGCAAGGTGAAATAGTTGTCCTTGATATGTCTGGACTCACACAACTGTTTCTTTACAACAGAAGTGGTTCAGTTATTGGGAAAACCTCAGCTCTGCTGGGGCCTGGGACCTTGAATTTACTTTCTCCCTATGATTAAATAGAGTCTACAAATGAAGAATGAAGTGGTAGCACGTTTCTTTTGCTGGTTTCTAACAATATTATATATGTCTTTATCTATCTATCTATCTATCTATCTATCTATCATCTATCTATCTATCTATCTATATATGTGTGTGTGTGTCTGTGTGTGTTTGTGTGTATGTGTGCGTGTGTGTATTATTGTCTTGAAAGATAGAAACAAACTAGCATTTGTTAATTTGGCAACTGGTTCACCAAGTTATTGAGAGAATCACTAATTTACCAGATCTTTCTATTGGAACCCATAGAAAATAGGTCATTTTGTGTTTCATCAGCTGTATTTACAAGCCCAACAATGTTTAAGCTCTCTAGAATTTGGAAGCTGGGAATGGCAGGTGTGCAAATATTCACAGAGAAAAAATTTTCTGTGCACCATTTGATCAGATCATTCCATCTATATTTCTTTTTAATAAAAAAGCCTAAAGTAAAAATAAGCTAGAGCCTCTTTTTATTGTTAATCAATCATTTATATTCATAACACATATCATATCTGAAATTCATTACACATTAATTTGCCACCCAGACAGCAGCTGGCTTCATCATCAAGAATATTCATAATCTTTATGAGTGGTGCAGTATGGTGGTGCATAATTTTAATCCCAGCATTTGGGAGTCACAGGAGGGCAGTCTCTGAATTGGAGGCCAGCCTGATCTACAGAGTGAGTTCCAGAAAGGGGGAAAATGTTCATATCCTTTACAAGTAGGCAGTGGAAAATACTCATAAATTGACAATTCCCTTTATCTGTCATTTGATAAATGTCACTATTGTCAAGTTAGTGATAAAATAGTCTCTTCATTGGTTGTATGCTAAGTTGGGAAACTTGGCTTTTTGATCATAATTTCTCTAAGAAGTTTTGTTGACATTCAGTATGGTTTGGAGTGAAAACGTGTATTAGAACTGTTATATGTTCAAAGTAACTTAAAGTCTAGTTACCTTCCCACTGTGTGAGATATAATGCTGAGTTGGTTCCATTTCCTAGTTTAACTGTCACCATTACACAGGGTGATGTTAAAAAATGTTCTCTTAAGAAGTTAGCATGAGAGATAGAATTGCATTTTGAGAGAGAAAGACTTGCAAAATCCACACACAATGGATGAGAATAGCAACCCAGAGGTGGAAATAAGACAATAGATGAAAGGAAAGATGGAACTGGAGAGTTTAAGGACTTCTCAAAGGCCACTCTTGTTGGATGCAGTCTCCTAGGAGCAGGACAGTAAGATTTGGTCAAATCATTAAGCCCAAATATGGTCAGCTTTATGAGATATGTACAAGGAGAAAGAGTTTAAATAAAAAGGAGGAGAAAAAAGAGGTGGAAGAGGAGGAGGAGGAGGAGGAGGAGGAGGAGGAGGACAAGGAGGAGGGAAGGAAGAAGAGAGGAGAAGGAGGAAAAGGAGGAAGAGGAGGAGGAGGAAAGGAAGAAGAGGAGGAGGAGGAAGAGGAAAGGAGGAAGAGGAGGAGGACATGGATATGGAGAGTGAAGGCAGCACTCATCAGCGTAAGCAAAATGATCTTTACCAAGGGGAGCAAAAGAATCAGGAAACACAAGGATCTTAGTTCCTTGGTGAATGGATGTCTGTAAGCTGTAGAGATGAGTATCGTGATTTGTTACCAATAATCTTACCAATCATGAGTCTCTGTTTCTCTGATTAGGTCTTCTTGGTGTAATTTCATGTTTTTTAACCATCAGGTAAGAACTTCTTTTCTTGAACAGATATCTCTTCTGGAAAGCAAACTATTATTAGAAGAATTCTGTGGTAGTTACAATTATGTTTTGAATTTTAAATAACCTATATTTATATACTATAGCTTATGTGTTTTGGCATAGCATGATGTTGCCCCCAGAGAACACATCTAAAGCTGGGTCTAAAGTATACTGACCAGATCCTGGCCAATTGAAAATCCCTTTAAGCAAGTTTTGGGGCAAAATATATTTTTGTTTCAAACAAAAACAGAAATCTCTAGTTTATTTGAGGAAAGAAATGACCAGATGGAAAAATAACCTAAATAATACCTTTCTTTCTCTTTCTCTTTTCTAATGTATGGTAGGTTGGTTTCATGTAAGGAATTGAATAACATTTTTGAGTGGTTGCCAAACTGTCTTTTTTTTAAAAAAAAAAAAACAATTTATTTATTTTTATTTTATGTGCATTGATGTTTTGCCAGCATATATTTCTGTATGAGGGTCTTACATCTTGAAGTTACAGTTGTGAGCTACCATGTAAGTGCTGGGAATTGAATCCAGGTCCTCTGGAAGAGTAGTCAGTACTTTTAACTGCTGAGTCATCTCTCTAGCCCCAAGTGTCTCATCTTGTTATTTAATAAAATTTATTAAGTTTATTTAATTAAGTAGTGTGCAAATAGAACCATGTGTGTGTGTGTGTGTGTGTGTGTGTGTGTGTAGACATCGAAGAACAAATTGCAGGTATTCTCTCACTCACGTTGTGGGTTTCAGGGATCAAACTCAGATGGTCAGGCTGACTGCAGGCACCTTTACCAGCTGAGCTATCTGAACACTAACTGTTTTTTTTTTAACACATAAAATTCAGGACTAAAAAAAAAAAATAATAAAATTCAGGACTGCCAACTTTGGGATTGAAAAAGTCAGAAGCGTGAGCATCTTTTCAGCCCAGCCGCTTTGATAAAACAGTCGTGTGGTGCTGTTTGTTTCAGATCCCTGACAAGTTTCACATCCAACAAGTATGTATAAAACTTGCTTCTAGCAGGATTTGAGCCCTAGAATTTTGAAATATTTCCTTCTTGTGATCTGTATTAAAGTAAGATCATGTAAATCTGATAAGAACAGTGGAAGACTTCACAGAGTGTATGGCATGTCACAGAGTGTTTGGCACTTCACAGTGTTTAGCACTTGGATGGACTGCACACTTCACTTTTTATCTTTTTATTTTTATAGCTGTGTGAAAACAGAAGAAAACCAAGAATTCATTTTCCTATAATCTGCAGGGATTATTAGCAGTCAGGCATGGATTGGGGAGTTCAGAGGTCCCTGCTCCTCAAAGCTGTTGATAGATTCAGAGAGATGGAGAGGCATTGCCTTCAGCTGTGCATCTGCTGGTGAGCTCGCCAAGTTGCTATGGTTAGTTACACTCCAGTGCTCACAAAATGATCCTGCTTAAATTAAATTGGCCACAGAACAAACTCAAAGTCAGAAATCTGGGACAGGGAGGAGGAAGGAAGTTCAACAGAAGCGAGAGGGGTATAGTATCACCCATGGCTGCTTCTCCCTTGAGGTAGTCAGGCCAGTTGCAGCACCAGGCTCGAGTGGAGGGAGGGAAGCTTAGCCAGGCATAGATACAGGCAGGATTGTGGTTTGTGGTGAGTGTGCGGCAAAGAACACACACCAGGGCTTCAGAGAACTGGCTCAGTTCATAGGGGCTAACAAAGGCAACCTTTGGGGGTGAGTGTACATCATTGGCAGAGGTCAGGATGCTGTGGATGCCTCATTTCTATGAGAAGGATTTGCAGGAGTTGATGGACATGATTTTATAAAGGGAAAGGATGTTTATCCTGGCTACCAGCTCCTCTAGTGATGTAAAGGTGGGAGGCACAGGGTTATGTGCTCAGGGGCAAGCAGACTCAGAGCAGGGGTGTGTGATCCTACTCCTGCAGATCTCAGGATGAGATTTATGGGTTATGGACACGCCTGGACCCCACTTTCTCCAGACATGCTCCTCTTGGTCCCATGGCTCCCTGGGCCAACAGGATAAGAGAGAATAGGAGGAGATAACAATCAGAATGCGTTAGGTACATATATAATGCTGTCAAAAGCAATCTTAACTAATAAGACAATTACACGTCTCTGTTTAATGAACCATCAGCCTCTTCCCTACAGTATTAGGCGTGGGTAAAGCAGAATTCATAAACAGTTTCACATTATTAGTCAATTGTTCAGCTCAAGAGAATCCTTCTTATTTGTAAGTAATAAGGAAAGATCAAAATTAAATTTTTTGCTTGCGTAGTTGTAAACATAGACTTTGACAAGTTATTCTAAGGAGTGAGAATTGATGCAGCAAATGGTGTTTTAAAGGCAGAGATCATCCTGGATGAGCAAGAAATAGAAAACCACTATCACTAGTTACAGTTCATCCCATAATTCCTTGGAGGCTGGTAATAATTGATTACCTGTTGAGTGTCTCCTATGTACCAAATACTGTAAGAATATAAGAGAAGAGGAGAGAGAAAGGAAAAAGGACCTTTAGATACAAACATTAGGTATAAAATTCTTCTGAAAAGAAAACTTAGGTGTAGTTGGCTATCTCACCCTGCTCCCTCTTTGTTGTGATACCTTAGACACAGTGTCTTCCCATTTTCGTTCCATCCCTACCCCCCAATACTCATTCTCAGTATACAAAAGATCTATTTATTTACTGAGTACGTTTTAGGTGTCTGAGTATGTCTATAAAACTGTGCTCAACGGGAGGTCAGTATAAAACATACATACAATTAGTCATCATTTGGCTTTATATTCCATTGTAGCAAATGTATAAACACAGCATGTGTTTTGACAATGTTGACAAGAATTAGACGGACATTTAAAAATAACTGATATGTATTAATTCCATGGGAGCAGAGCATCATCCCATATCTACCATATTTTTTATTAAGTAATAAAATTATTCTACATATTTCATTTACACCTGTAAAGTGGAAATTCCTAACTCCTCATATAGAATGTGAATGATGAGTATGTGCGTGCACACATTGTACTACACACACACACACACACACACACACACACATACACACCTCCTATAACAAATTTGCTTCTTTTCCAGATAGAGAAAGAGTGGCAGTGACGTGACCGTTGAGTAAAGGCTAGATGCCACAGCTCATCTGGGAGGAATTAAAGGTACAGTAACCTCAGGGTAGGACCCAAAGATTTCAGAAGAGGAATCAGAGAGAAGCTGACACAAGTCCTGTCTCTTCAGAGCTTCTATATGGCCACAGTATCCTCACTGCTGTGCCTTTCTTAAATATTGCAGAATCCACAGGAAAGGAGGTTTTATTCTCTGGGGCCTCAGCCTAGTTGGCAGCTCTTGAGGGGTCACAGGATCATGAGACTCATGCATACCCACCTTTGCTGGGAAGCAGAGACAAACAGTTATGTTTTCTGTGTCTACTCTCACCCCCAGCAGGACTCACATTAGGAAACATACACGGCCATCCAGCACACCCCAGAGACACCAGCTCTCATTACAGTTCTCAGATACTTGGCATTATCTGTCCTCAAGGTTCCCAGAACTGCACTGTTCGCAATTTCCATATGGTTCTGATAAACCTGTCAGGACACAGAACCAGTCTCTGAGTTCCTAGAATTCACGGTGCCGTTTAGTTTCTCCTTGGTGGAGCTTGGGTTCCTTGGAGGTGTAGCAAAAGTAGGAAAATAGGACCCAAGTTACCTCCAAGGTGTGGAGGTGCTGTGGGAGCTTGTAAAGAAGGCATGAGTAGGACTGGGGAGTCCAAGAAGGGGCCTTTGGGGACATGACTTTGGGGACTTTCTTCTAGGGCACAAACCTCCCAGAGAGGTAATTTTCTGTGAAGTGAAGAGATTATGAGTTCAGGCCCTCAAGGAAGAAGGAAAAGATCTTTTGACATGAAAAAGTATGATTGATCTATGGAAGGCTCTAAAGATACTGTGTAAGATATTGTCATATCATTCATAATCTCCTTTACTATTTTTACTGGATACAGAGATGTCAGAGTGTTATTATGTTGGTCAGTCATGGACTATGCAAACTAGCTTCTTATAGCATGATCTCACGGGGAAATTCGTCATAATTGTCCAGTTTTCAGTGCATTACAGTCTGTGTTCCAATTCCCCTCACTCCTGTGACTGCAAGTGTACACAACAATCACAAATAATAGCTCTAGCTAAAGAAAAATCTTGGTGCTTTACTGGTCATTCATAAATAGTACAACTTCTTTTTTTTTCCTAGCTTTTTTTTTTTGAGACAGGGTTTCTCTGTATAACCCTGGCTGTGTCCTGGAATTCACTTTGTAGACCAGGCTGGCCTCGAACTCAGAAATCTGCCTGCCTCTGCCTCCCAAGTGCTAGGATTAAAGATGTGCACCACCACTGCCTGGCTCCAACTTCTTTTTTTATGTTATGTTTCAGGACATCTGGTAACAGTGGAAACCAAACAATTCACATTTAAGAGAAAGCATTTAACAAAATAGCACATTTGTGGAAACAGTTATTTTAGGACATGGTTCCATAGCCAACCCTGTTTGTTGACTGTAAAGTTATCTTAAGGTATAAGAGTAAAGCATGTTAAGAGACTAAAGCATGTTTGACGATGTTGAGAGACTAAATATGGATGCATATGTCATGAAATTTAAGACAGGGAAAGGAATCATTTAAAAAGTAAGTTTCTTACAGCATAGCAAGTGGTACTGCTTGTCACAGTCATAACAGGCAGGTCCTGCCTCAGCTTCCTTTACCTTTAACTCCTCCCACACAAGTTGTAACATCTGGGTTTTACTCAACTGTCACTTCACTACCACCAAAACCGTGGGCTTTGACATCTTTCAGGTAAATCAGTCGTAGTTTAAAACTCTGAAGCCAAATGTTCGTGTTATTTCACTTAGAATATATTTTCTCTGTCTCTTTCTCTTATGCATGCACACACACATGCATGCGCGCACGCGCACACACACACACACACACACACCTTTTTTTTGAAAAGCTAAAGATTGAAAGTAGGGTTTCATACGTGCTAAGCAAGCACAATTTCATTGAAAACACATACACACACAGAGAGAGACTTTGTTTTGTCACACACACACACATTTTTGGAAGATTATAAAACTGAATAAGCTCATTCCACAAGGTTTATTATGGCATTCTGGATCAAGAAACAAGAGATGCTTGAAATCCTTTTCACCAAAGGTTCCTGTTAAACAATAGAAGCAGTCATTGACCCCAATTTCCGTAACCTAACAGATTCTGACATGTACTGATGGGAGCTACTGTGCTCAAACTTACATCCTCTGTAGAGGCTTTGTTCTAGGGTGGGCGGATGGGTGAATGGAGGGAGTGAAGGAGAGAGAGAAGATTTATTTGTCCTAGAATGGATTTTCAGAAATAGCCACAAGCATTCAAGCTCCCCTGTCCCAGAAATCTTAAGTTTCTGAAAGACATGGCATAACAGTTTTGACTAAAGCCAAGGCCTGAAAAAGTGCAATAGAATTCTTCCTGTCAACCACAAGAATTTTACAAATTTCACTAAACTTATAGAGATGTGAGCCTTAAAGAGAAACATGACATGAAGTCATTCACGATCTTCCATCTCAAAGGGCATTTTAAAGTCTCCTGGAAGGCTTATAGTTGAAACAGTTAGTATTTTGCAGAGATAGAACACTGCATCATGACTTGTAGAGTCTCTGAAAGGAACTCTTCTGAAACTCTGGCCTTACATCTTGGTTTGAACTAATACACCACAATCTATTATTGTCCACATTTAAAATTATAGATTTCTAGAATTCCCCCTACAAATACTGTCAGCCATCTAATGCATGTAGTCAATGCTAAATAAAGGTAATGTATATGCTCTAGATGGTTACAATCCTCTTGAGAGGGTAGCTTTCTCTGTCACAGTTATAACATGATGCCATAAACTTGTCACAAAGCTCTCTGTGTCCCCAGAACTCTTTTCAAAGTATTCTTCACATCAGAATTCCTGAGACTGTAGATCAAGGGATTGAGCATGGGGTTAAAAAGGCTGTGAAACAGCAAGAGATATTTCTTCTGCTCCTTTGGACTTCCATGTCTGGGTCCAACATACATGACAATGGCTGTACCATAAAACAATCCGACCACACAGAGGTGGGAGGAACAGGTGGAAAAGGCTTTTCTTTGACCCTCTCCTGACTGGATCCTTAGGATAGCACCAAGGATACATGCATAAGAGACCACAATTGAGGAGAATGGTCCCACAAGGACAGACACTGCCCCAGCCAGGACCATGGTCTCATTGAGGTGTGTGTCTGCGCAGGCAAGCTTGAGGATAGCTGTAATTTCACAGAAAAAGTGGTTCACTTTCTGAGACATACAGAAGGGTAAAGGTAAAAGTAACACCAGATGAATCAAGGACAGCAGAACACCAATAGTCCAGGATGTTACTGCCATGGTGGTGCAAACCTTCCAGCTCATGATGGTAGAGTATCGGAGTGGGTGACAGATTGCAACATACCGGTCATAGGACATCACCACTAGGAGAAGGCATTCTGTTATAGCAAATGTCAAAAAGAGAAAGGTCTGTGTCATGCAACCAGCATAGGAAATGGGCCTCACTGGATCTAAAAGGTTCACTAGCATCTGCGGCACTGTATTGCAGGCATAGGCAATGTCAACAATGGCCAGGTGGGACAGGAAGAAGTACATGGGAGTGTGGAGTCTGGAGTCCAGGCAGATAAGCCCCACGATGATCCCATTCCCCAGCAGGGTGAAGACATAGAACAGCGAGAAGAGGACAAAGAGGAGCATCTGCATCCTTGGGCTGAACGGAAAGCCCAGGAGGATAAACTCTGTGATTAATGTTACATTGTTTCCCATATCCCTATGACAGAGGAAACTGAATTAATGACTGGCTTAAGAGTAGACTTAAGTGTGAATTCGTAGTAACTTACTTCATATCCTTTGTAGGTTATCAAAGTAAAGATACAGAATAGAATTTTTGGTTTAAATGGAGTTTTAAAGGTTTATTTTGATATATATGTATGTTTAAATTACTATTATTGTGTATGTGTACATGGTGTTTTTGTGTGGGTGCATTACACATTGATGAAGAACTTTGTGGAGATGGTTCTCTCCTCATAGCCTTCTGTGATGCTAACTCACAGTCCTGAGCCATCTTACTGCTTGACAATTGTCACATTTTTGATGGGTCTAAAATTCATAACAAATGTACTCATTTTAATGTTGGTCAAAGTTTTGTTTGATTCTACAGGTTACACCGTAATTTTCAAATAAATCTATAAAATTTTGGATTATATTATTCAGTTATTTATTGCCTAATTATTTTTACTTAGAAAAAATGATGGGCCTAAATTTCAAAATTGTATTGCATTCAGTATGGAATGGAAAGCACTTAGTCATGTGAAAAACTTCAAGGTTAAATATGCAAAATAGCATCATTCTCCATCATTCATTCCCACCAACATTTCCCACTCTACAATAAAAACCTCACCAAGTGCTTTCTAATTATGTGTAAAGGTGTAATTAGATTCAGCGAAAATCCTTTTTGTCATTTAGTTCTTCACAATTAACATTTTGATGAGCATGTTGGTGACTGACCAGGTCTGTAATGTGCTGTTTTTCAGACATGACAACAGAATTAGTAACCTCATCTTTTGGCTCTCAATTTTGACAGATACCTAAACATAGTTTTAGGTGCCGTCTCTGCGGGATTTGCAGTGGCTCACTTTCTGTGGGAAATGCTGCAGAAAAGGTTGCCATTGCCTAATGGGACCACGTCACCCCTTTAACTTTTTAACTCCATTGTAAAAATGTGAGTACAAACAACCTCCCCCACTTTGCTGCATACATCTTATTTTATGCACATTTCACTTACCTGAATGTATAGGAATGAGTGATAATCCTCCAATTAAATAGCTATGATATTCTAAGATTGAATGATCTCATTCATCAAAATATCCAGTTTACCTTTGACCTCTCTTAATACTATCAGAGAGGTAAGTAGCTCAGACAGGTGAAAATAAAATCATTTGCAGGTGTTGATTTATTTCCCACTATTTGTATAACTTTATTCTTAGTGTAGAGTATAAATAATTACACTATGAACTACTTATTGCTCAGACTCTATTTGGCATCATAGTAAGTTTATAAATAATAAACACACATTTGCATGTGTGACAATCCCATATTAATGTCACTTTAAGTCCATTAAAATGTATAAACTTAATTTGTTCAAAATACTTTTCAGGAATTCATTTAGATGCACATATCTATTTTTCATAAAAAAACACTTTATGGTAGCCAAAAATCAACATTAACACATTGATTGCAGTTCTGTACTAACATATTACTGTGTAATATACCAATAGATATTTGTATGTCTTACTCGATTTATCTTATTATTGTAACTGCCAACGGGTACAATTCAAACATGAAGAAAGTACAACTGTAACTTTGTGACAGTAAAAGCAAACAGATAATGGAAATTACATCATAGTTCATCAGAACTTACCAAACAATTGAGGAAGCCTGAGTGTCTTGAGAAATCTGTTGTAGAAGGACCCACCCTATTAAACCTTCATTCAGAGAATGTAAACATTTTTGTGACTGTGATGACACTGGAAGTCTTGCTGCTCGTTTCAAACTGGTAAAGAAGGTCTATGGCTCTTCAAGTTGCCTTTTAGAAGAGAAAGCTGTATGAATTTATCACCTCCACAGGGCACTTTTTCAATTGTCATGAGGGCCTTATGGAGTATGCAAAAAAATTACAGTTCCTTTAGAGACAAGAAGAATCCACCCACTGTGATTCTAGCCCACAGAGGTTTGACTCTATGTCTGTACCCGAGGAAGGTGTATATGTAAGACCTTCAAATATTATGGAGGAATATTAGTACTTTCATGAGTAATAGGACATATTTTTACAAAGTCATGCCTGGGACCATAGTTACATTAATATACAGATTGTTGTTGTTGTACCTTTGTTAATTTTTATTGTGTTTCAGTATTTCTCATTTTCAAGTTACATACTAGCAAATGAAAAGATTATTCTTGGTATTGACTGAAGATAAAATCTTGAATTAATCCCTTCAGCCATAAACCCTTTAGTCTGAAAGGATTTTTGCTACTTGAAAGGCAATAGGAAAACAACCTGAATGACAAGGTCTAAATTATTGGATATTATCCAAAAACCCGACTTTACATCCCTAAGCACAGGTCTGGAGATGTGTAAGCGTTATCTTAGGGATGTAGAGGCCCTGGAACTTGTTGATCCATCTGTTGTTGGACACCACGTTGGTCCCTAACTTAGCTATTACTGTGAACAGTACTGCAATAGACATTAATGTGTGATTATGTCTGTGACATGTTAACTTGGAGTCTTTGCATAAATATTCAGGAGTAGTGTGGCAGGGTCATATTGTATCTGTATTCATGGATTAAAAATTAATAAGGAAGGTTTTATTAGTACATACGCCTCCTATACTCTTACTTAGAAAACAATGAAATACATCTAAAAAGTCTTCAGATCATTATTCTATTTCTTCTATCTATATACTTCTTTTAAATATAATATTTCTTAATCTTTTACAACAGTTACTGTTGTCCATATGTGCATGGCATGAGATCATGCCCTGGAACATGGGCAGAAAATGAGTCTCAGATCCTTAGCAGCTATCAAGTGTTAAAGTCTCTTTAGGTAAATATGGGGTCTTGGGATACCTTTACCTCTTCATGCTGACATTTTTCTTTGCTTTATGTATTTTTCCATTTAATATAATTTTACATGCATACTTTGTATAGTAAACATATCCTCAAGCTGCCCTGTTACTTCCCTTCCTCTCCACTTTTTACCCTTCCTCTCTTCTCTCTCTTGCCTCCTTTATTCCCACTCATTTATCCCCTTTATTCACATCTAATGTCATTTTATAGACACATTCATGATTTTATATGACCAAAGAAAATCAAGAACCACAAATAAGAGAAAACACATGACATTTGTCTTTCTGAGACTAGCCAAACTCACTTAACATGACGATCTCAATTTGCATGTATTTCCTTACAAACGGTAACTTTATTCTTCTGTTTGAAAAAGATTCCCCTTTCTTATATATACACTCTTTTCTTACTCATGTCTCTGTTACTGGAGACTTCAGTTGGTTCTATTACTTACTTATTATGAACAATGCTGTAACAAACATTGATATGTAACTGTTTCTGTGATATGCTGGGATCTCATACAAATACCCTCCTCCTCTTCTTCTTCTCTCCTTCTCTTCTTCATATCCATAGTAGAGGGACTAGTTTACATCTACCTAATTCATGCTGTGTTGGCTCCACTTTTCAAATGATTCAGAATTCAACTACATCTAGTCTGCATTATTCCTTGTTAAATTATGGGAGCTATTGTTACTCTTTTGCTCATAGTTCTTTTATGATTTTATGACTCCATCCTAGCTTTATGAAATCATGCTGGAATTTCTAAGTGGTGTGATCTTGTACAGGGCATCATAGCTTTTGTGTGTTCATATGCGTAGAATCACATATCAGCATTTCACAGCACACCTCTCCATTCTTCATCTCTTACATTTTTCTTGTCCCTCTTCTGAAGTTTTCCCTGAGCCCTGGGGCTAAGAAAGGTTGGTACAGATGAGTGTTGAGTGTAGATGGGATGTCTTTATTGTTAGATTTTTGAGAAGCTTCTTCATTGACTTCCACAGTATCTGGACTTGTTTCTATTTCTATCAGCAGAGTATAGGGGCTTCCTGTATCCACGTGTTTGCTATCTTTGTTGCCAATGATATTTTTAATGGTTGACATTGTAAGTGGAGTAGATCGAATCTTAATGTATTTATCACTTACTTGTCTTTCCTCTCTTGTGATGAATAAAAGAAGCAAAGGATAATACTCTTGAATTTGTTCCCTTTAAGTTGAAAGGAAATCATCTGGTCTTTAGCAGTTATTATTTTAACTACGGTATTCCCATGTAACCCTTTTCAGATTAAAGAATTTACCTTGTGTTTTGAGCTTGTTGAATGTGTGTTTCTTATGAAAAAGCGATCAACTTGTCACTTACTTTTAATATAGGTAAGGAGAGATTATACTTTTTCTTTATTTATTTAACATTCCACAGTACATTGATTGAGTTTTGTATGTTCAAACTACTGCACACCTGCAATAAATCTCACTTGGTTATAGCATTTTATGCTGCCTGTTTTCAGATCTGGTGTCTGGTTTTGGTTGAGATTGTGCACTTATATACAGAAGGATAAAATTACTGTAATTTTTATTTCCTGTGATGTCATTTTTATTAATGACACTGACCTCATAGAAGGCCATGGTAAATGTTTTCTTTGCTTCTATTTTAAAATCTCTATGAAGAAATAATATTAGTTCTTCTTTTAAAACTCTGTGTAGTTTTCCAAAATAGCAATGTGGTCCATACATATATTTGGTAAGATTTAAATTTACTAATTTATTTTTATATGCTATAAATCTCCTTAGATCATTTTAATGAGTTGATAGATTTAGTATTTACCCAAAAAAACTTTTCTACAGTTGCTCACAGAATTCTCTCACAGTTCTTCATGTATTTGCTAAATTGGAAATGATGTTCTTTTACAATGGTAATTTTAGTGTTATTGGACTATTTCCCCCTCGTGTTTGTGTGCATATAAGCTTGTATGTGAGTGTGTATAGTGGCTGGAGAGGTGAGTATCAGGTGTCCTATTTTATCACTCTCTGTTCTATTACCTTGAGATAGGGTCTTTGATTGAAACAGAAGCTTCACCATCAGCCATCAAACTTAAGAAACCTTCTGTTTCTGACCCGAAGATCCTTTGTACCACAACCTTGTACCACACACATCTGTGGTGAGATTCAAACCTTGGTCCTAATGCTTGTGGACCAAATGTTCTTTGCGACAGAGCCATCTCCCCAGCACTCCATCCCTATCTCTTCTGTAGACCCACTGCTGGGTTATCAAGCTAACGTTTGGTAATTTTGTAAATATTTTTTTGAAAAGAAAAGCAGCAACATTACTGACAATTCTATGATTTTTCTGTTTTTTTATTTTGATATATATGTTGTAGTCTATATTATTTTATTCCTTCTGTTTTCTCTGGTATTTAATTAGATTTAATTAAAAATAAGTGATTGGAGACAAAATGTGAACAATTGATGCAAATATGAGTGAGAAATAATGTTCCATTCTCTCCCACTCCATAAAGGAAAGTGGCTCTCAACATTGGAATTTAATCTAGAAGTTAGATTCATAGAGTTCATTATGAATACATCATTTTCCCTATTATTTTGAGCCATTTCCAGAGCTAGAATTTGAGCAATTACTATATTTTAAAACAAGAATTCTAGCCAGGCACAGTGGCACATGCCTTTAACTCCAGCACTTGGGAGACAGAGGCAGGTGTACTTCTGTAAATACAAATCCAGCCTAATATACATAGTGAGTTCTAGGATACCAAGAGCCACATAGTGATACTCTATCTCAAATATAAGCAAGTAAACAAGCAATCAAGCAAATAATAATAAATAAATAAGATCATACTTCTAGTGTGGAAATTTCCCTGAATTTTCCTTCAGCTAACCATGTGTTTCAGGAAGCATGGCCCTACCCAACTCTCATTCTCTGTGCCCCTCACACAGATCTCTTCTTCTGCAGTGCTCTGTGGAAGGCTTCCTTCACCTGGGCATTCCTCAAGCTGTAGATGAGGGGATTCAGCATTGGGTTAAAGAGACTGTGGAATAGTGACAAAATTTTCTCCTGCTCCTCTCGCTGATCAGAATCAGGGACCATATAAACCAACATGGCTATGCCAAAGAAGAGCCCCACCACACAGAGATGGGAGGAACAGGTAGAAAAAGCCTTCCTGCGTCCCTCCTTTGACTGCATTTTCAGGATTGTCCAGAGGATGTGTGTGTAAGATACAAGCATTGAGCAAAGCGGCCCAACTAAGACAAAAACACATGCAGCAAGGATGACGATTTGGTTGATCAAGGTGTCAGCACATGCCAGCTTGAGAACAGCCAGGATTTCACAGAAGAGATGGTTTACCTCCCGGGGCCCACAGAAGGGCAGCCTTAGCAGGAGAATTGTGTGAGCCACGGAGAGGATAAATCCACATGACCAGGATGTGACAGCCAGGGACATACATACTTTCCAACTCATGATGACAGTGTAGTGTAGGGGGTGGCAAATGGCTACAAACCGGTCATAAGACATGGCTGCCAAAATCAAGCATTCTGAAGCAGCAAAGGCCAAATACAAGAATGTCTGTGTGATGCATGGAATAAATGAGATGGTTTTGTTCTGGTTTAAAAGGTTGGACAACATCTTGGGGACATTGTTTGAAGCATAGGACATGTCAAGAATGGCCAGATGAGAAAGAAAGAAGTACATAGGGGTGTGCAGCCTGGGGTCCAGGCAGATGAGTGCTAAGATTATGCCATTTGCCAGCAGGCTGAAGATGTACAGCAGGGAGAAGATCCAGAAGAGGAACATTTCCATGCCTGCGCTGAGATGGAGTCCCACGAGGATGAAGTCTGCGACCCATGTCTGGTTGGCTCCCATTCCTATATGATGTGAGACTAAAAGCCTAGAGATGAACAGTAAATGGAAACTGGATTTATTCATTGTAAAACAAATGCAGAGACAGTTCAATGCTTCCTCTTATTTCACACTTCTTGGCAGCCATCTGTGATTCTGAAACTTTATTATAAAAAAAATATTAAAAAAATAGTAAACAGTTTATTCAAAATTATGCAAAAACCTCTCATGTACCTTCACTCAGATTCAGCATAGATTGATGTCTTTCTTGTTCTTATACTCTGTGTCTACACACTTAATATTTTGAGCCATTTGAATCTATAATTATAAAATTTTATAATTCTATAGTTATAACTATAGAAATTAAGAAAATTCAGTGCGTACATCTTTGTTTTCTCTAATATCTCCACCCACACAGAACCTAATCTAAAATTTCAAATTATAGTCAATACAATCTTTTCTTAGTATCTTTGTAATTCAAATATCTCCTTGGCTTTTATGTATTTTTCCAGACACTGACATTTTGAACAGTAAATAGGAGATTTTTAGTAAGATGTTCCTAGAGTTGAAAATATACTATATTTTCCATGTTTTGATTCAGGTAATTCATTTTCTAAAAAGTGTCCTCAGTGCATTATGTGTGGATGCAGGATGCTAATTTGTTCCCTTGTTGGGAAAAAGCTAGATTGGATCATTTGATAAACACAGTTCTTTCCAGATATTTCCATTGTATAGCTATCATTTTTCAAAACAATTTCTTGGCTATCTACTAGTATTTATATATACATATATTAGTTTCAATGTATATAAGACATATATCTTTCAGTTTTTTGTTTTAGCTATTATTGATTATCTTGCTAACTAAACTATTGGTAATAATGATGGAAAATACATGGCTCCTACTGTGTCATAGATTTTATGTGTATTCGTAGGCCATTAAGTAGAAAAATGTCCTGTTCGTCCATCTGTTTCTGTCCAGACTTACTAACTTTGTTAGCTAGTGGGTAATATTTCATTATTATATGTTGGATGCTTTGTTTTCTGCATTTGGAACCTCCAGCTTATTCCTTTGTCTCTTTAACTTGCTTTGGTTTTGAACTCTTCCTTGCTCTGACAAGAAGAGATATGTGGGTGTGAGAATCAACTCCAGACCCTCTTCAGGAGCAGCAAATGCCTGTAACCACTGAATCGACTCCTTAGGCACCTTCATTGGACTCTTAATTCTGTTTTTGTTTGATGCCGAAGATGAACCCAGGGCTTTCTATACTTACGTAGGTTCCCTACTGTGAAACTATAGTCTTAGTCCAATAATTTAAGTTTTATCATGAGTATGCATGTCTGGTGTCCTTCTATATATGTACACAAAAGAATAAAAGGAATATACATTCTCAAGATTACATTTGAAAACTGTATGTAAATAATTACAAAATTTTTTTTTTTTGAGACAGGGTTTCTCTGTATAGTCCTGGCTGTCCTGGAGCTCACTCTGTAGACCAGTCTGGCCTCGAACTCAGAAATCTGCCTGCCTCTGCCTCCCAAGTGCTGGGATTAAAGGCGTGCACCACCACTGCCCGACGCTGCAAAATGTTCTTAATAAACTGATAATAGCATAGTATAGTAATTTACTACGTTATTTTTAATGAAAACATGTTTGTAACTGTAGAACCAGAAATTATATACTCTTGAGTAACTTAGATTTAGATATTAACTTTGGCAAGCAAAAATGACCACGGTTGATAATTCTTGATTTTTATAGTATATTTATATTATGAACTTTAAAATAATAACATCATTACATCTATCATTAATAGATACATGATAAACCATTTTCTACATCAACACATCTGCCTTATCAGATATTGAAATGAATCTGTTATCCTTTAAAAATCATTACTTATTTCATATACAATCTCATAACTAGACTGTGTACAATTTAGTGTTCAGTAATTAAAAGTATATGTATATGTGTGTGTGTGTGTATGTGTACATATACTTATATACACACACAGTGGTGTTGTCTTATTTCATAAAATTTTATTGTAGTCATAGAATTTTAAGCTCTCAATCAATGCTGTCTATTTACCTATATATGAAAGTATTTCAAGTCATCTAAACATACTATATTCAAGTCATCTAGGCATAATATGGATTACTAAAATTAAAACCATCCAGAAGGGTGTTTAATCTATGGTCATTGTCTTGTAATGACTATATTCTATATTGCCATTAATCTATGACATAAAATGAGACAATAATCTATATTGTCTCATTTTAATAGTGGATCCCAATGAGACAGTAGTTCTTTATACTTTGAGGAAATCCATCTAAAATCAACCTTGGGATCATTCTTATCTTGGTATGAAACTAGATATTACATTTTAAAAATTTACCCGAAGCACCATTCTTTACAAAGATAAAATGCAACCTGGTTTGTGATGTGTAGTCATTGGTTACTAGGATGAAATTCTCACCTGATCTATATTCAACTCACCCTCTAATCAAGGAAAGTGACATGTTATATGCAATTTTGTACTTCTTACTCTTTAAGATTCATGTGGTTACACATGAAAGAACTACCTCAATGTCATTTTTTACACTTTATGTCCAGATGTCATTATACCTTGATTAGAAGGAACAGGAGAGATATAATTTTATGCCATATGTAGTCTAGGGCTTTCTTTTCAATTCAGGTTTCTGGCTTTAGAAGAAATTCCACTTCAAGAATGGATAAGATTTGGAACAATTTGACTCAGCACTAACATTAAACAGAAAGGGGAGTCTGTACCAATATGGAAACTATAAATTAACAATATTTTAACATATAAAATAACAAATGTATGTAATTTCATTTTTTATCATATGTGGTTTTTATCAGCATTTTTGTAAAGCAGATAATGCATTTCCAGTTATGAGTTAAATATCTTATGACATGTATACATATGTTAAATAAATGTATTACACTGCACATGTCAATTAAGGGTTGTATTGATGTATACTGATATCTGTTATAGATTTAGTGATAAATTCTAAAGCCTAAATTGACTTCCTATTTAAGTAGACTACCTTTGAAGATGCAATCTCTTGTATACATTAAAAATATGAACTTTAGAGAGGTTAAATAACATCTTATATATGCTTTGAATTTATGCTCTGAGAAAGTTTCATAGGAAGAGTTTTTGGGCTTTTTGAGCTTTTGGAGGAAGTACTTTATAATTACATGAGAGGTAGACTTGAAGATATACGTTTTATAGACTCATGAAAGCTTTCAATCACTGAGCTCAGGAAAAAGATCAGTTGCACAAATTTCTTTGAGAAGCACAATCTCAATGATGCAGAGAGATGAAATAATAGATTCTCTAATTTCTATAAATGTATTGGATATATTGGGGAGGAAAATAGAAAATGTGTGCAAAACGATTTTGAGTAGAGTTAAAGAATATTCCTATATTATGCTGAGTAAGTAAGAGTAGCATCTGCATTAAAGATTTTTGTATATAATTACTGACTTACTTTCAACTTGTCAGCATAAAAGAAAACAATACTATTGAAGATATTCAATATTCAAAATATTGCAATCTCATAGGAAGATTTGTTTTGATTTTTTTCAGTCTCTTTACAGTTTTGTGTCTGGATTAATAAATCTTCAAATCTTAATTACCATCCTCAGATTACTATTAAAACTTAAAAATGAAGATAGTATAAAAATTAATGCTAAATTAAAATATTGAAGGAAATTGTCATTATGGGAGTAGAGAAGAAAACACTAGAGTATTGATGCCTAAATTTTTATGTTTGCATTAAATTAAATAAAACCACATCAGTAACAAAACAAAAGGTTTTTATGGTTAATTTGAATAGTTTTTTCCTCAAAACCAGTAGTTCTCAACTCCCTCCAAAGACCATCAGAAAACACAAATATTTACATTATGATTCAGAATAGTAGCAAGTTTACAGTTATAAAGTAGTAACAAAAATAATGTTATGGTGTTCAGAACCAGTGTCCTAGACAGTCTTGCCACCAAGACTGTTTATTCAGTTTGGGGTTTGAATTCTCTTTTTTTAGAGCTGGCTGATTGCCCATTCTCTCTCTCTCTCTCTCTCTCTCTCTCTCTCTCTCTCTCTCTCTCTCTCTCTCTTTGTTCCTGTCTCTCTTTCTCTTTGTCAGAAAATGTTTTTTAAAACCACTTCAAGTCTAGTAATTATCATAATAGTGTGATAAATTGAAATACTTAAAAAATTAAGTAATTACATGACAAACTCATTTAGCAAACATTCAGAAAACAAGTTGAGTACAACTCTTACTCGATCCTTTGAAATAGGTTTCCTGAACATTAATATCTTCATTTAATCCATTAAATATAAAGTTGTCATTACTTTGACTATTTCAGGTTCTGAAGGTGCTTTATTCTTAGGCCTCCTCTCTTTAAGACAGTTGTGATGCTCTGGCTGCTACTGCCACATCACAGTAAATGACAGAGGGAAAAGGATTCCAGTGAGTACAGTGCAGCATGACAGTAAAGTGAACCGTGTTTTTCTAACTCCTTGCAATGCACTCCGAGTCAGGGCCTCACCCAGGAATGACAGCTTTTTGACACGGCTGTGGTGATTTCTTCTATCATACTGTTGTGTTTCAACTACCCATATCAAAAGCCACTTTCCAGTTCAAATGAATCTCTTTAGTAAAAAGAGACGTTAGTACTGGATTTTCTCTAGGAAGATACTTTGAGTTAGAATGAACCCCACAGAGAAGAGTACCATACCTCTAAAACATGTAGAATTCTACTCCTCCTAACAGCTTTCATGAGATGAAATCAAATATAGGAAAATAAAGGGACTCACAGAAATGTCTCCAAAGAACCCCAGGAGCATAGTTTAATTTACAATCAGAGGACAAAATACGTCTGTGTCTCTAGTGAGAGTTCAAATTCCCAGAGAAACCATATGACATCATACCAATGTATCTTCTCCCTGAGGGGTGGTCAGGCCAGAAGCTGTTTAAAAGACAAAAAATGATTGTACCTAAAGATCTAGAACAACTTCTAGGGCAGCCAGTTACTTTTCCACAATCCTTCAAGTCTCTAGAGGATAATGAAACAGAAGCAAAACAAAGCACAATATCCAGTCTTTTGCAGTTATTACAGTTTTATGGCTTCCTGTACCACTAGAATCTGTTCATCCTGAGATGATAGAACTCTCCCAATGCCAAAGTGTATCTCCTTTTACAGTGGACCTGAAGGATTGTAGGCACCAGCTATGAAAATTAGTATTGAATCCTCATTATACTTCAGACAATGTACTGGAATCTTTCTATAGTCTCTGTATCTTAATCTCATTTCTCTCAATTTATAGCCATGAGAACCTACACTGACAACTATTTTCTCAGTGTGGTTCAGGAACTCTGAGAATGATGGAGATACTTCAATAGGATCAACAGGAGAGAAACTATTTCCATAGTGATTTTTTGACAGATGTTTTCCTTTTTCTCTGGCATTCTCTCATGCGTACATGTTGAAAATTTCAAGTTATCTATATGTGCTATTAGACTACATGGGAGGCAGAGGATATGAAGTGGAGCTGTCTATTAAAGCCAAACTTTAAAATTTATAAAATTATAAACTAATGCATTTTCTGTGTTTAATACAATAAAATTTCATAACTGACAACATTTATATTAACCTATTATGGGAGGTTTTTTTTAAACTAAAGGAAGCCTTAAGCATCCTGTATTCAACCTGCAACATTTCATTACAGTATATTAGGTCCAAACAGATATTCAATATATGCATGTGTAAATAATGATGAATTAAAAGTAAATTTTCAATAAGCTGTGTTTTAAATTTATATTATAAATATCAATTCCTATACCTACTTCAAATATCATTAGCTCCTCAGTAACTTTTAAGAGTATAAAGATATTCTGAGACAGAAACATTGGAAAAAATTGCAATAAGTGATCAACCACCACTTCAGCAACGATTAGAGTTACAACATATGATCTTCAGATATTATTAGCACCAAAGCTGAGGTTATGACCTAGTTGGTAGAATGATTGCCTATCATGAATAAAGTTTTGGGTTGAATCCCCAGCACCACATAAAACCTGAAGTGGTAGCACAGGTTTGTAATTACAGTACTCAGGAGGTAGAAGCAAGAGGAACAGAGGTCAAACTCATCTATGGTTACATAGGGAGCTTGAAGCCAAACTGGTGTACAAAAAAATCCCATCTCAACAAAACAAAACACCCCAGTACATACATTTTCCGTTGCTTCTATAAGAAATCACAAAACCACATCCGTTATCTCACAGTCTTATTGGTCCAAAGCCCTGATATTAGCCTGATGACCAACTCAGGATCTTATGTCTACCTATTCACTTAGGTTTGAGGTACAGCTCAAAATTTAATGGTTGTTGGAAAAACTACAAGCTTTCTGATCACAGGGTTGAAGTCTATTGGAGATTGCTCTGAGCTCCTTGTAGTCTCTCTCTACCTACACAGTTATTACACTTGTGTTAATTACTTTTATGTTGCTGTGACAAAATATCCAACAGAGGCAACTTAAGAGATACAAGATTTATTTTGTCCCATGATTTGAGAAGACAGAGTCTATTATGGCAGGGAAGGCATAGCTGAGTTCATGAGTGTATGACAGTGGAAGCAGGAAGAATTAGACTAGACACAAGAGTGATGGTCACTTCCAAACTCCCCACATCCCCCAGTGACCTAATTCTGTCAGAGAGGCCACCTTCTAAAGGTTCCACAGATATCATAATACTGAGATAAACTGGAGACCCACTGTCTGCAGGGTACCTTCAAGACTCAAGTACTGTGGTTCTCCATATTCAAACCAAGAAATGGTTTGCTGAGGTTTTCACAGGCTGCGGGTCTCTCTGACTTTTTCCTCTGCCACCTGATAAAGAAAGAATCCAGCAGTTACAAGGCCCAGCTGCTTATCGCTGGTATCCAGGTTAGCACTTTCGACACCGCTGTGCTCAAGCTGTCTATGCTATTGATGGTACGGGTACTGATGTGTTGATGTTATGAAAGCAGCAATGCTATAACAATAATGACTTCAAATTTAAATTCAGAAGACAACCATTTAAATTTCTTTGCTTTACTCTCTGATGTGATTATTAGAATGTAGGAAAATTTCTTTGGATTCCAGATTTATATAATTCTAACTGAATGAACATTTATTGGACATTCTATTTAGTGCTCTCTTTAGAGAATTATGAACATTTACATTTAGGGACATGCTTACAGAACATATACAGTATTAGTATCAGCATGCCATGCCCCAAAGATGAAAAATTAGTGTGGATCAAGGACAGACATGAGGAAACCATTAATCTATCCTATAAGATCATGATACATTTTCATATTTTTGCAGCAATCTTGCTATTTAATTTCATATTCCCCTGTCTTTACCTTTTTACCCCATGATAAACAATTTAGCATGACAATTATCTGATAACTAAATCAAGTTCTATAGGCTAGACATTTCCGGTGGGTATTACATTCTTGGAAAATTCTGCTAGAACTCACAATGAATTTAATTCTTTCAATATTGTTACATGACTTACAGATACAATGTGGCTAAATATCACCAACAGTACCAGTATTATACCATATTACAGTATGACTGGAGCACAGTCAGTCTCGTTAGACAGTGTAGTAGGAACAGAGAAATACCAGCCTTGACTTTCTAGTAAATACTACTGGGCATATGTCAAGTTGCTTTTAAATATGGAAATTATTGAAGTCTGGAAGGGCATTTTGTTTTGTTTTGCTTTTATTTTTGTTTTCCTGCATTGGTTGGGAGAAAATCCAGTCACTCAGTCTCAGTATAAAGAAATGATAACTAGCTTCCATTGTGTCCAGAGACCATATGTGTTATGTGGTTGGAGTACGGTGTAATTCAGAATGGTTTCCCAACTATGTTGTAAGGTCTGTCTTATTCTTAAGATGTAGGCATCACAGCTCATGAATGAGAATTACTAGGGCCCAGAGAACTTCAACCAACTGCAAAGCACCCCACAAGCATTTCCCTTTTGCTTATGAAAGTAGGGTGAACAAACTGCCTGAGGTAACTCTGGCTTCCGTATGTGTCAAGGCAGCCAAGAAGTCTTGTTGAGTTAGGGCACAAACCTTGTGTCTCTCTCTAAAACCCCATCAAAGTATAAAAGTATTTCTTGAGTTTCATGACACATTTCACTCAAATGTCATCATATTTCCAGGCTAAGTCCCACTCTCTCCCTCTAAGGAGACCATTAGTAAAATTTGCTAATTTTAATTGACATTGTTTTCTTTGAGTTTCACTCTTCATTAAAAGTCAGTTTCACTTGTCTCATGATGGCTCAATAGGTACTTGTTTTTCCCTGAACCCTTTTTATTTGTCTTGAGGGACAAATTATTCTTTTTGTCAATGTAAACTAATGGCCTGAGTACAATTAGGGTATAGGTTAGTTGCCAGAAAACACTGCTTCTTTGTGTTAGATTTTGATAAGTGGCATTTTGCCAAGACACAACTGGCAGTAAGACTCCCTACAACCTTGTCTTATGAGAAGAACATTTCCAGAAAATTCACAGCCACCAGATGATAGCTGCTTTTTAACATACTGTTTGAGTCAATGTGGATAATATGTATCTGCACTGTATATGATGGTGTGTTATAACACAGCTGAAATATTTTTGTCTATTTATAATCAGTGACCTTCTGAGCACTGATCATTTTACATTGAGCTTAGATACAGAGAGTGATGACTCGGTGGGAAACTCTATCATCTGCTACTCCCAAATTCCATGAAATTTCTCCCTAAATAACTGTCTTCATAATGCATGTTCCCTCGAAAGAAGAATTGCAGTTACAGGTCCATTAGCACTCTCCTATTCAGTCATCAGTGTCTGTCCTGCCTTATCATTATATCATTTCTCTCAGCAGAATGTATTGTGTATTAGCTTATTTTTAACTTATTTTTATTATTTTATCAACATAAATTCAATTTCCCACATATGAGAGGCATACTAGGTTCAACCACTGTGTTGTCCAAGTACTGGCAGCAATGCCATTTGAGTGTCTTTCCCTTTAATAGGATAGGATTTGACAGGTGCTCTAGTTCACAGTTACCGGGGAACAGATGGGATATTTGAAGTTTGCTGGAATGCAGCAGGAGACAAAGTTGGAGTCAGTGCTTTTGGACAGTTCAGTTTGTGTCTTAAACCTTCAGAAATAGTGTTACTAGTTGGAAGCCAAGGACTGACTATGAATGTGTACATAGCCACAAGACTATCCCTGACCCACATACTGCTATAGTCCTATTTGAACCATGGCCAGTCCACTACAGCCAAATCTAAGAGAAGTATACACATGCAGTATGTATGAACACAGCTGTTCCCTGAAGATGACAGTCTCATCCCAGCTTGTGAATTCTGCTCACAAAGTGCTGGGATCTAACCTGCTGTGCCCCTATAGGTAGCGTTTAGAAGTTTGTATACAAAAACCAGAAGAGAAGGAATATGCCTTATAAGAGCAACTGCACATGTCCCAGTTTTGAGTATTAATGGCAGCCTTGTTTCTCCCCTTTGAATCAGCAGACACCATGGATTATATTCTTTTTTCCCCTTGAGTAGTGCGCAGTTTGTATGTACAGGGAACATGGACTTAACAAAAGCTTGCGGCAGTAGTTGGTTCTTGCTTCCAAGTTTGTTTTGGTTTAGATTACGGATGCATGAGGTAAGGGAGGGAATCATTTTCTTGCTTTATTTTTTCTCACATTTTAAACAACAAAAAATTTCTTAAAAAATATTTTGCTGCATTCTTTGGGAGAGGTAGATGTTTGGTCCATTTGATGGCTCTCAATAGGTGCATGTTGTGGAGGGAATTGGAATAATAGGAAACTCCATGACTTCCAGCATGCCACCTTCTGAGACACATCAGCAAAGGGTGTTATGTTATCTTTGTTTTGGGTTTTTTGTTTTAGTTCTTTCTCTGTGTGTGTGTGTGTGTGTGTGTGTGTGTGTGAGAGAGAGAGAGAGAGAGAG